>NC_042975.1:34409922-34717422 GCF_901001165.1 Salmo trutta
AGCCTACACCGGCCAAACCCGGATGACGCTGGGCCAATTGTGTGCCGCCCTATGGGACTCCCAAACACAGCCTGTTGCGATACAGCCTGGATTTGAAACAGAGTGTCTGTGGTGACACTTCTAGCACTGACATGCAGTGCCTTAGACCGCTGCGCCACCTGGGAGATCCGTTATGGGGATGAAAACTGTCAGACTTGTGCCTACATGTCAACTGCATCGCCTGTATTGGGGGTAGGCTTTATTGTCAACCAATCATTAGGGAGTTTTTGTTTGACACACACTAACGTGAACAAAGACGTGACTGAAACAGGAAACAACTTTGTTGCAATTCATATATACAGTGGATAGGTACAAATTAATGTGATATTTGATTCTCTCACCAATTGATTGTACAATGGACTTTTTTCACATTTTGTTACGTTACAGCCTTACTCTAAAATGTATTAAATTGTTTTTCCCCCTCATCAATCTACACACAATTCCAAATAATGACAAAGCAAAAACAGTTTTTTAAACATTTCAGCAAATACTTTGAAGCACCTTTGGCTAGCGATTAGAGCCTTGAGTATTTTGGGGTATGATGCTACAAGCTTTGCATAACCATTCTTCGACCTTAAGGCTTGGTTTTTGCTCTGACATGCACTGTCAATGCACCTTATGTGTGTGTGCCTTTGCAAATCATGTCCAATAAATTGAATTTACCACAGGTGGACTCCAATCAAGTTGGAGAAACATCTCAAGGATGATCAATGGAATCAGGATGCACCTGAGCTCAATTTCGAGTCCCATAACATAAGCTATTTCAAATTTTTATTTTTAATACATTTGCAAACATTTATAAAAACCTGTTTTCACTTTTCCATTATGGAGTATTGTGTGTAGATTGATCAGGATTAACATTAATCAATTTTAGAACAAGGCTGTAATGTAACAAAATGTGGAAAAAGTCAAGGGGTCTGAATACTTTCCGAATGCACTGTATATTTTCAGTTTGTGAATATGTGATATGGGGGTTGGAGACTTGTTTATTTCAACATTATAAAGAACAACTTTTTTAAACAATGACAACACTGACAGGTTGCACTGAGCCTGGCTGATGGAAAACCACATTAGTGGCCGACATCCGTCTGTTTCAGATGCCCCTCCCACAACTTCACTCTTGCTTTTGCCTTACCATTCAAACGAGCCCTCTCACTGGAGTCACTCGATGGCCATGACAGGAAGGAAGAGAGTGGCAATACTGTCAGAACTAATCAAGACATAGGCCTGCATTGGATTTTGTTATTATGTAGTTTAGAAAAAAACACATCTAATTGTGGTTTTCTCTCTAAAGCCCGGAATATGTCAAGTCCATCCTTTCTAGCTTAGTCAGGTTTGATTGTGACTGGGTTTGAGTGGGTATAGTACTTCAGACGACCACAGGGTGGCAGTGTTGCAACACTTAACAAGCAGCTCATCAAGCAGTAGTAGGCTTTGTTGGCCCTTTTAATGAATAGGTTGCACTTTATAGAGATGTACAATCAGTAGTGGAAACGTAATATAAATCATTTATATTTAGTCTCCTATTAGAGTGTTAGCTTAGCATGAGGTTGTCATTGATACACATAAACATATCTGTAATGTATCTTTACTTAGAATGTAAAAGTTATCTATTTACTATCTTTATATGCAAAATACATTTTTTAAAACTGACAGTATTGATATACCAGAATAGTGTTTATTAACGTGGCCATGTCTGTGCATGGCATTGTGTCAAAATGTGACTTGTTTGTGTATGTGAAATGTTCAATGAGTAAGGTCTGTTTTTGACCTATAGTACTCGTGAAGTTGATGTTGCCTTAAGGGAACTGCAGTGTGCTGTCCTACACTGTCCCTGTTGGCCCTGCTAGGGTATCACAGGCCGTACCCCCTCCTCAACTGATGTCATACAACTTATTGATAAGGCACCTGAAAACAGATGCCACCTCCCAGAGTATGTGTGTGTGTGTGTGTGTGTGTGTGTGTGTGTGTGTGTGTGTGTGTGTGTGTGTGTGTGTGTGTGTGTGTGTGTGTGTGTGTGTGTGTGTGTGTGTGTGTGTGCGTGTAAGTGCAAGACAGAGACAGAGACAGAGAGAGAAAGTACCACAGAGGGTGTTATCTGTCTATTATCCCCAGGGAGAGTTTGCATACAGGAGGAGTCAGGCCCTTCTGGTAGAGTCACCGACAGCCAGACCACGGGTTCGCTATTATCTAATTCTACATTTCTATCACCAAAGTAAGCTTCTGATGCTGTGGCTAGAGAGCACTCATGCTTATAGGAATGGCAGAGAACATGTGTGCACACACAGCTAAGTACTCTCAGGTAGAGACCTGTTCTCACTCAAGCATCACTCCTGCCTCGCTCTGACATGTGTAAGCTCCAGTAGCTCAGTCACTCAGTATGTTGATGTTGTGGAGAGATGAGCCTCCATGAAGCGCGACAGAGTTCCTCTAATCTCCCGGTGCTGTGTTGTCAGCATCCACATCAATTCAGCAGACCTTTGCAGTGTGTTGGTTTAATTAAAGGGCCAATCTGCATTTGCTACATCCATTTTCGGACGCATACATTAATGATTAGTGTAGCCGTTGATTATTGAAGGATAGAACTTATACAGTGCATTAGGAAAGTATTCAGACCCCTTGACTTTTTCCACATTGTTACGTTACAGCCTTATTCTAAAATGGATTAAATAAAAAAATGGCCTCATCCATCTACACACAATACTTCATAATGACAAAACAGGTTTTTTGTAGAGCTGGCTGCCCGGCCAAACCGAGAAATCGGGGGAGAAGGGACTTGGTCAGGGAGGTGACCAAGAACCCAATGGTCACTGTCAGAGCTCAAGAGATCCTCAATGGAAATGGGAGAACCTTCCACAAGGACAACCATCTCTGCAGCACTCCACCAATCAGGTCTTTAGGCTAGAGTGGCCAGACTGAATGTACTTGAATGTCCCAGCCAGAGCCCGGACTTGAACCCTATTGAACATTTCTGGAGAGACCTGAAAATAGCTGTGCAGCAACGCTCTCCATCCAACCTGACAGAGCTTGAGAGGATCTGCAGAGAAGAATGGAAGAAACTCCCCAAATACAGGTGGGCCAAGCTGTAGTGTCATACCCAAGAAGACTCGAGGCTGTAATCACTGCCAAAGGTTCTTCAACAAAGTACAGAATATAAGCTTGTTTTACTCCAATGTTTTTAAACAATGTACATTGAAACAAACACTGTATAGCTTCAAAACGTGGTTAAAACTATACTTTTGATATCATGGATGGTCAGGCCTTGCATCCATAGGGCAGTCTATGAATTTGACAGTTGTTACATTTCTCTTGCCCCATCCATCAGCTTGAATTTGACAGTGGTTACATTTATCTAGTCCAATCACTCAGCTTTTTACCAAAACAATGGCGGGTAGAACACTGTATTATCATTTTAAGTGCTGATTGCCGCTTTAAAGGGACATTTCTAAAAATGTCAGCTTCATCATCATCATCATCCGCACCCCAACATCAACATACACTATGTGAAAATGGCACGTTTCTATGTTTTGTGGAAAAAAAGATAGAGCAAGATAAGTGTTTCCAATGACATCGGTTTGCATCATGTGAATTTAACCAATTATGAGTAGGCATAATTGTCTAGTAATTGGTTTATGATGTCCCTGGAAACACTTCTCTTCCTCTTTATTTTTTACTACAAAACATAGAAATTGCGCCATTTTCACATATGTTGATGTTGGGTGGTGCTGGAGGTGAGGAATATAAAGTTGAACATTTTAGAAATGTTCCTTTAAGGAAAGTTTTGAAGCCTACTCACTCTTCCACCGACACAGATGAATTGATAGCTTCCTGATAGCAAACATAGTGTTGATTAAGTTACTATTACTATACGAGTTACTATTGTAATGTATAACAAGTGATTTTTAAATAAAACGTGCATTACTATCATCACCATTGTTATCATTCCTAATGCCAATGCTAATGTTATGCAGCATAGCAGCAGCCACATTGACACTCAACCTTTATGGATGTTCTCTGTGGAAGTTGAAAATGAAAATCAAGTTGGTTTCTGCCCGTGTGAGTCTGGTTCTGCTGGGATTAGACACTCAGACAGACAGATATGGTTCTCTTTGATGGACGGGCAACTCAGTCATGTCCAGTGTTGTCAAAGTGCCTTAATCATTACATCAGAGCTGCAACACTTTTGATGACTTAAGTTTTTGGAGACATCCATCTCACAACTGAGAGGATCTCTGTAACCCTCTTAATGTGAAGAGATACAGTACAGGCCACAAACAGAGATACAGTGCAGGCCACAAACAGAGATACAGTACAGGCCACAAACAGAGATACAGTACAGGCCACAAACAGAGATACAGTACAGGCCACAAACAGAGATACAGTACAGGCCACAAACAGAGATACAGTACAGGCCACAAACAGAGATACAGTACAGGCCACAAACAGAAATATGGTTCAAGTGCATACATAATCATACATTTAACACCCATCAAAGAGCTGTGTGTTATATATTGGCTTATCGCAGTGTTAGTGATAGTAGATGAAACAGTACAGAACACGGACTAACACTTGGAATCCTCTCATTGAGTTGTTTTCCTGTAATTGCAGTCTTTGTCCTCCTGACTGTGTTTTGATGAGGACCTTCTCACTACCCCATCACACCACAAGACATGAAGAAGAAGAACAAGACGTGTGTTTTTTCAGTGGAGGAGTTGCTGTTTGAGAGAGATCAGAAAACCTTGGAGACAGAGGAGATGGAGTAGAGTGTGATAAAGAGGTGTCTGAAATATAATATCAGAAGGATTTATTTATTTTCCGACAAGGGAGAGGGGGGAGGAATTGTTGGGGGTGTTTAAGCATTGAGGTACTGAGGGAGTTCAAGGCCAATGAATTTAGAAAGCACATGATCAATCCTCAAAACAAAGTCGATAATTTTTTTATTTTGGGGGGAGGGAATAGTTGATTTCTCTCTTTTTATTTGATTTTATTTTCTCCTTATTTTTCAACAGATCTAGAAATGATTGAATCCCCAGCTGGCCTCATTATCTGGGTCCTCCTGAGGCGGGGGAGGGGGGGATCTGGAGGTCTTAAAGTAACGATTCAAACATGATTTGTGTTAAAGCCAACAATCTCCCTCGCTAGAGCATCAAATTACTGAAAACCTTGGGTGTAAAAAAGTATAATATAATTGTTTCTGACGCTGTAAATCACTGCGAAGATCATACATATACCAAGGAAGATGCAAAAAATCACATCAAAATGTAGCATTATGATCACTGTTAGGTTTTATCTGTATTTTTCTAAGAGAGAAGGATTCAGATATGGTTTTGAATGTTTTGACACTGCACAGAAAGTACAAAGCATTCTGGTCCTTTTCTGGTGTCTTAAGTCTCCCAACAAACATGAGTCCCAGTGTTATCACAACCCTGATTGGCTGTCAACACTAATTTACACAAACAATAAAAAAGTGTTGCAGTTGATTTGAATGGAATACATGATTTTAAAACATGTCTCTGTCGTACACCACTATCATTAGTGTAGGTGCTGCCCTTTGGAGATATGCATTCAGTCAATTATTAGTGAATATGTTGTGCTCTGTAGTAGTCCTACGTTGTAACTAATGCACACAGAGTTTCTTTGATGACTGAGCCTATTCCTAGGGGAGGCCGTACAGTGGTGTGTGTATGTGTATGTGAATAATGAGGGCTTTGTTTTGCCTGTTTGTTAATGGTTATGGTTTAACCTTTCAAATCCATCTTCAGTAGCAACACATATATCCCTGTTTCCTCTGCTCCGTCTGATGTATTTCCTCTCTCCTCTCATCCCTGAGAGAGACAGCTCTCAAACAGCTGAATGAAAACACTAAACTGACATGACACAAGGCTTCCGCTGCCATCCGCGCCTCGCCACTCCTCTTTGATCCAAACACCACTTCCCTGGCAGAAAAACAGAGAAGAGGGAGAGAGACAGATCGAGAGGTAGGGTGGAAGAGAGGGGAAAAAAGGGCCTGTGTCTCGTTCCAGCACATATAGTAGAGGTGAAAGAATCCCCTGGCTTAAAAAACAGGGAGGAGGAAAGGAGGAGGAGGGTAAATTGCTGTAATATACTCACATCCCTCTCATTCCTCCTCCTCCCCTGTCCCTCTCTCTCCCTTCTCTTTCTCTCCCACCTCACGTCTCAACCTCTCCTGTTTGTTTCTGTGAATAAAGAACTTTGAAGAGGAGAAAAGGAGCGTATCGATTGGCCCCCTGAAAGATGCAGGCCTAGCCCAGCCAGCCCAGCCGCATTGTGAGTGCGGCCCCTCAACGATCAATACCCCTTGCTCCAAGCTCGCCGGGAGGAAGAGAGGGGGGATGGAGAGAGGGAGAGGAGGAGAGGTTCATGAACCTGGGGTTTACAGAGACCTCCAGAGGAAGGCTGAGATAATGAGAGAAAAGGCAGAGGGTAAATGGATTGATTGACAGGGAGAGAGATAAAAAGATTGGATGGAGGGATGGATGAGGGAGGGAGATAGAGAGGGAGAGAGAGAAAGAGCAACACAGAAAGAAAGAGAGATAGAAAAATGGAAAGAACAATTTTAACAAAGAGAAAAATAATATTAATCCAGTGTATCTGGACTGGTGACATTTGCCTTTTCTGCGGAACAGACAGCATGTCAGTATCCCACCAGAGTAAGTGTCTAAGTGGACGAGACACAGCAGGATGTGAGGTATCACCATGAAAGGAGAACCCCCTAAAGGAGCAGAGTGTGGAACAGGAATGACCCCCAGGTTGGAGGATTATGACTTTATCCCCCAGCTAATGAGAGAGGATCAGCAGTGAATCCCTCTCCAAATCAATAAACAGACAGATAATAAGGCCCAGGCCTTTACAGGCTTAGCAAAGCATCACAGCAGAGAGAGGAAGGCCAGGCTTTCATGATGGCAGGCCCAAGCTGGTGGACATTATCTGGGATAAGAGGAAGAGAGGATCCCCTGAGAGCATGGGGCTCTGAATGCCCTCAGTCCTCTTTTATGCCACATGCACGCAAGCACACACATACTCACACACAAGCACTCACATACTCACGCACACGCACACAAACACACACAGACCTGGTTTAATATCTACAAAGTCTTCTATATGATGATTCCTATATTCAGTGTATGGGCGTAACAGAGCTGCCTGGTATCAAATCACAGCAGGTATTCAGATTTGATGTGTGCATACGGTAAGTACTGCTAGCTCAGTGTGTTAGAGCGCCAACATTCCCTGACTGTCCCTGTCTTTGTTGTCTGTGTGGATAGATGTGTCAAACCCTGTCCCTCTCAGGGGCCCTGCTCCTTGATGAAGCCTTAATCCAGCCAGCCAGCCACACGGCCAGCCCTGAGACTCGGCAAACACCATCTCCTCTCCTTATCCCCAACCTGGAGAGGGTGAGAGAGAAATAGAGATAGAGGGCCCCGCAGGAAGACAGGCAGCACAAGGTTAAATTCTTTCAGATCATGTACACATAATAGGCCTTGTTAATATTCATGGTTTTTCAGGTACAGCGAAGGTTAAATTTTTTACTTACTTTTCAAATCTCATTACTAATACATGACGCCAATAAGAATATTCAAAGCTGCTGGGTGACCAAAGGTTGATGAGATCCCTACCTTTCCACTGACATTTAAACACATTACCATTTCAGCCCCTTCCTCTCAATCGCAGCCACAGAATAAATTGATGGCTAATCACAGCTCACCCCAGGTTTTTCTGACGGTCCGAGCGTTCCGAGAGGAATGATGATATTCCAGACAAAGGGGCCATTAGGACTCTCATTATGTGGAGTCTTTCCACGGAGAGAAAGAGAGGAGGAAGAGGAAATTGTGAGGAGAGTTAGAAATGTGAAACGTGAAATCCACCCAACAATTCCCTCTAAATCTGTCCTCAAAGAGCTCAGGACGTTTCAGTTGACTTCTCAATCTGATCAGCATCTATCGGTCTATCCCATTTTGTTCCATTGACAACCTCATCTGTTTGGTGTGTTTATTAAACTATGGGAGAACCAGTACGTGTTAAGCTCTGTAAAGTTCTATTATATTACAGTTTTTCTCAATTGCTAAAACACAATTTCTGAAACCTTGCTCCATTTCCTGAAAACATTAAACACAAAACCTCATCTTCAAGCACTATTTACATAACCTCTGACTCCTCTCGCAAAATGAAACATTCGCCTCAAAACAGTTTTACCTGTGTTCAAAATCAAACACTGCTCTCAAATCATAAACAAAGTGATCAAAATGATATACACTCTCAAGCAGTCAGTAAACAATACACCAAAAAATAGAAAACACATTGTTCAAAACATACAATTCTCAGGGAGAAGTACATTTTTATCTAAAAAAAATTCAGATTTTTCCGTCATTGTCTTTTGATGAACGAAAACATGTTCTATCATAGTAGCTCAAAATTGATCAGAAATTACTACTCTGCTTTGCTCTTTGCAATTTTGTTTTTGTTCTTCCTCCTCGTACCCCTATTTTTACAGTACTGTACCCTGCATCTCACAAACTTGTCCTTTGTCTCTGTGATACTGTAATTCTTGTTCTTTGTTGATATGAACCTGCAACCAGTCAAAATCTATTGAGCAGTCAGTACTGTTAATAAATGGAAAGCACAATGTTCAGGGACATTGATGTTAAACCATTCCCTTACCTGAGCAGCTCGGTGGAAACTGACATTGTCCCACACTATCACATAGGTGGTAATGGGATTCTCATTTAGCTCTTGACCCTGCTGCTCTTGAACCTGCTGCTCAAATAAAATATCTCTTAGATTGGCAATACATCTTAGAAGGTGCTGGGTGTTATATGGCCCGAGTGTAACATGGTGATGTAGAACACCATGGTTGCTGATAGCAGCACAGATTGTGACATTGCCACCTCGTTGACCAGGGACTTCAACAATGGCCCGCTGTCCAATCATGTTTCGGCCTCTCCTTCTCCTCTTTGTTAGATTGAAGCCTGCTTCATCAACAAAGATGAACTCATGGGGTCTGTCCAAGGATTCCAAGTCAAATATTGTCTGTGTAGAAATACAATATACTGTATGTAGGATTTTGTAAGTCGTACAGAGACAGTGCTATACTGTAGAGTACAATTAGGCATACTGTATGCACTTCTGATTCACATACATTGTATGTACTGAAGAGTAATGTCATTCACATAGTATGTGTTAGTACTGTAGACAATCTGGATTACAGTAAATGTTTCTGAATGTACACTTACTTGCACATACTGAGCTCGCAGTTCTTTCACTCTTGGTGAGTTGCGCTCGAAAGGTACTCTGTATACTTGTTTCATTCGCATCCTGTTACGATGGAGGACACGGTCAATTGTGGAAATGCTCACACTGTCGATCCCCTGGAAGTGTGTGTTGTCTTGTATCACTCGTTCCTGGATTTCTCTGAGTCGTATTGTATTATCTTGAAGGACCATGCCAACTATAACGGCCTCTTGCTCCCAAGTGAATATAGCTGTCCTTCCACCTGCATGTGGCAGCCTTGCAATTCTACAAAAAGTAGTTGTGCAGTTACAAAACATATTCATGCAGTACAATACATACAGTGATTAACTTTACAAATGTCTATTGAAATAGCTGCATATAGTGTAGTACAGTAAATTTGCAATTACAAAAATACAGTAGTATACTGTACCTGTTCTCTTCTCTGAATGTCCTTACTATGGTGGACACAGAAAATCGGCTCAAATTGGGTTGCACTCTAAGTCCTGCTTCCCTCATTGTCAGTCCATGGACAAGAACATGGTCTATAACTGTTGCTCGATTTTCATCAGATATTTCCACTCTTTGTCTTCCTTTTCCTCTTCGTCCTCCTCTTCCACTTTCTTGCCCTCCTCCTCCTCTTCCTCCTCGTCGCCCACCTCGCATACACACTCGTCCTCGTCCTCTCACATTGTTTCTTCTATCCATTCTCAGACTTTCTCCTTCCCACCTTCAACAACCTGTTTGCTTTCTGAACTGGCTTATATTGGTGTGGCTTATATTGGTTATATTGGTGTCGCATCATTTGAAACAGGTTAAATCAATTTTGAGTGGTTGTGTTCTATCAATGACATGTGTTCTCTATTTGTATTCGATTGTTGCCACTTGTGTTTACCAGTATGGATGACATGTGCATTAGAGTGCAGAATGTGTTTTGAGAATGAGAACGTGTTTAGAGTTTTGCTGAAAAGTCTAAGTGAGATCTGCAAATTGTGTTTTACCATGTGAAATGGTTTAAGGTATTGGCAACAGACTGCATAATTAGCTAAATGAGTCCAGGCAACTGAGAACTTTGTTCGGCCAATGGATTTTTGTGTTTTAGCAATTGAGAAAAACTGTAATCTATGATTAACATTCCTTCCTTTAACTGTCACAGCAACGCATATCAGTGAAACTGCTACGAAACTTCTAGTATCAACAGTATACAGTTGAAGTCGGAAGTTTACATACACCTTAGCCAAATACATTTAAACTCAGTTTTCACAATTCCTGACATTTAATCCTAGTAAAAATTCCCTGTTTTAGGTCAGTTAGGATCACCACTTTATTTTAAGAATGTAAAATGTCAGAATAATAGTAGAGAGAATGATTTATTTCAGCTTTTATTTCTTTCATCACATTCCCAGTGGGTCAGAAGTTCAAATACACTCAATTAGTATTTGGTAGCGTTGCCTTTAAATTGTTTAACTTGGGTCAAACGTTTCGGGTAGCCTTCCACAAGCTTCCCACAATAAGTTGGGTGAATTTTGGGCCATTCCTCCTGACAGAGCTGGTGTAACTCAAATCAAATCAAATCAAATGTATTTGTCACATACACATAGTTAGCAGGTGTTAATGCAAGTGTAGCGAAATGCTTGTGCTTCTAGTTCCGACCATGCAGTAATATCTAACAAGTAATCTACCAATTCACAGCAACTACCTTGTACACACAAGTGTAAAGGAATGAATACGAATATGTACATAAAAATATATAAATGAGTGATGGCAGAACAGCATAGGCAAGATGTAATAGATGGTATGGAGTACAGTATATACATATGAGATGAGCAATGCAGGGTATGAAAACATTATATGAAGTGACATTGTTTAAAGTGGCTAGTGATACCTCACATCAAGATGGCAAGATGCAGTAGATGGTATGGCATACAGTATATACATAAGAGATGAGTAATGTAGGGTAAGTAAAAATTATATAATATAAATTGGCTAGTGATAAATTGATTACATCAATTTCCCATTATTAAAGTGGGTGGAGTTGAGTCAGTATGTTGGCAGCAGCCACTCAAAGTTAGTGATGGCTGTTTAACAGTCTGATGGCCTTGAGATAGAAGCTGTTTTTCAGTCTCTCGGTCCCCGCTTTGATGCACCTGTACTGACCTCGCCTTCTGGATGATAGCGGGGTGAACAGGCAGTGGCTTGGGTGGTTGTTGTCCTTGATGATCTTTTTGGCCTTCCTGTGACATCGGGTGGTGTTGGTGTCCTGGAGGGCAGGTAGTTTGCACCCGGTGATGCGTTGTGCAGACCTCACTACCCTCTGGAGAGCCTTACGGTTATGGGCGGAGCAGCTGCCGTACCAGGCGGTGATACAGCCCGACAGGATGCTCTCGATTGTGCATCTGTAAAAGTTTATGAGTGTTTTTGGTGACAAGCCGAATTTCTTCAGCCTCCTGAGATTGAAGAGGCGCTGCTGTGCCTTCTTCACCACGCTGCCTGTGTGGGTGGACCATTTCAGTTTGTCTGTGATGTGTACGCCGAGGAACTTAAAACTCTCCACTCTCTCCACTACTGTCCCGTCAATGTAGATAGGGGGCTGCTCCCTCTGCTGTTTCCTGAAGTCCACGATCATCTCTTTTGTTTTGTTGACATTGAGTGTGAGGTTATTTTCCTGACACCACACTCCGAGGGCCCTCACCTCCTCCCTGTAGGCCGTCTCGTCATTGTTGGTAATCAAGTCAACCACTGTAGTGTCATCTGTAAACTTGATGATTGAGTTGGAGGCGTGCATGGCCACGCAGTCATGGGTGAACAGGGAGTACAGTAGAGGACTGAGAACGCACCCTTGTGGGGACCCAGTATTGAGGATCAGCGGGGTGGAGATGTTGTTACCTACCCTCACCACCTGGGGGCGGCCCGTCAGGAAGTCCAGGACCCAGTTGCACAGGGCGGGGTTGAGACTCAGGGTCTCGAGCTTAATGATGAGTTTGGAGGGTACTATGGTGTTAAATACTGAGCTGTAATCGATGAACAGCATTCTTACATAGGTATTCCTCTTGTCCAGATGGGTTAGGGCAGTGTGCAGTGTGATGGCGATTGCGTCGTCTGTGGACCTATTGTGGCGGTAAGCAAATTGGAGTGGGTCTAGGGTGTCAGGTAGGGTGGAGGTGATATGGTCTTTGACTAGTCTCTCAAAGCACTTCATGATGACGGAAGTGAGTGCTACAGGGCGGTAGTCATTTAGCTCAATTACCTTAGCTTTCTTGGGAACAGGAACAATGGTGGCCCTCTTGAAGCATGTGGGGACAGCAGACTGGGATAAGGATTGATTGAATATGTCTGTAAACACACCAGCCAGCTGGTCTGCTCTGAGGACGCGGCCGGGGATGCCGTCTGGGCCTGCAGTCTTGCGAGGATTAACACGTTTAAATGTTTTACTCACGTTGGCTACAGTGAAGGAGAGCCCGCAGGTTTTGGTAGCGGGCCGTGTCAGTGGCACTGTATTGTCCTCAAAGCGAGCAAAATAGTTGTTCAGTCTGTCTGGGAGCAAGACATTGTGATCCGCGACGGGGCTGGTTTTTCTTTTGTAGTCCGTGATTGACTGTAGACCCTGCCACATAACTCTCGTGTCTGAGCCGTTGAATTGCGACTCCACTTTGTCTCTGTACTGACGCTTAGCTTGTTTGATTGCCTTGCGGAGGGAATAGCTACACTGTTTGTATTCGGTCATGTTTCCGGTCACCTTGCCCTGATTAAAAGCAGTGGTTCGCACATTCAGTTTTGCGCGAATGCTGCCATCAATCCACGGTTTCTGGTTTGGGAATGTTTTAATAGACGCTGTGGGTACGATATTGCCGATGCACTTGTTAATGAACTCGCACACCGAATCAGCGTATTCGTCAATGTTATTGTTCACCGCAATGCGGAACATATCCCAGTCCACGTGATCGAAGCAATCTTGAAGCGTGGAATCCGATTGGTCGGACCAGCGTTGAACAGACCCGAGGGCGGGAGCTTCCTGTTTTAGTTTCTGTCTATAGGCTGGGAGCAACAAAATGGAGTCGTGGTTAGCTTTTCTGAAAGGAGGGCGGGGGAGGGCCTTATATGCGTCGCGGAAGTTAGAATAACAATGATCCAGGGTTTTGCTAGCCCTGGTAGAACAATCGATATGCTGATAGAATTTAGGGAGCCTTGTTTTCAGATTAGCCTTGTTAAAATCCCCGGCTACAATAAATGCAGCCTCAGGATATGTGATTTCCAGTTTACATAGAGTCCAATAAAGTTCTTTCAGGGCCGTCGATGTGTCTGCTTGGGGGAGGGGATGTACCCTCTTACATCTACACGTTCCGCTAGCGGAACGATTGCTCCAATATCCAATGATGGGCGGGGCGCGAAATTCAAACTCCTCTAAATCCGAAAACTTACACTTTTCAAACATATGACTATTTTACAGCTATTTAAAGACAAGACTCTCCTTTATCTAACCAAACTGTCCGATTTCAAAAAGGCTTTACAGCGAAAGCAAAACATTAGATTATGTCAGCAGAGTACCCAGCCAGAAATAATCACACAGCCATTTTTCAAGCTAGCATATCATGTCACATAAACCCAAACCATATCTAAATGCAGCACTAACCTTTGATGATCTTCATCAGATGACACACCTAGGACATTGTGTTATACAATACATGCATGTCTGTTCAATCAAGTTCATATTTATATCAAAAAACAGCTTTTTACATTAGCATGTGACGTTCAGAACTAGCATTCCCACCGAACACTTCCGGTGATTTTACTAAATTACTCACGATAAACGTTCACAAAAAGCATAACAATTATTTTAAGAATTATAGATACAGAACTCCTCTATGCACTCGATATGTCCGATTTTAAAATAGCTTTTCGGATGAAGCACATTTTGCAATAATGTAAGTACATAGCCCGGCGTTACAGGGCTAGCTATTTAGACACCCTGCAAGTTTAGCCTTCACCAAAATCACATTTCCTATAAGAAAAATGTTCTTACCTTGCTTGTTCTTCATCAGAATACACTGCCAGGACTTCTACTTCAATAACAAATGTAGGTTTGGTCCCAAATAATCCATCGTTATATCCAAACAGCGACGTTTTGTTCGTGCGTTCTAGACACTATCCCAACGCTAAATCTCGGCCACGAGCATGACGCAAAATATGACAAAAAATTTCTAAATATTCCATTACCGTACTTCGAAGCATGTCAACCGCTGTTTAAAACCAATATTTATGCAATTTATCTCGTAGAGAAGCGATAATATTCCGACCGGGAATCTGCCTGTCTGTAAACTGAGGAAAAAACCGAAAGCCGGGGGCGGGGCGTGTCACGCGCCTAAGGCTTAGACCATTGAGTGACCACTTAGCTTTTGCCTTCCTGTGCTTCAGCCAGGGCTTTGAATTACGTCATTCCTGTTTTTCCCGGGCTATGAGACCTCATTGGAGACGTGTGAATTGTCACGTAAGAGCAGAGATCCTTTGTAAACGATAGAGATAATAAAGAAGGGCAAGAAATGTTCAGACAGGGTACTTCCTGAACAGAAGCATCTCAGGTTTTTGCCTGCCATAGGAGTTCTGTTATACTCACAGACACCATTCAAACAGTTTCAGAAACTTTGGAGTGTTTTCTCTCCAAAGCTAATAATTATATGCATATTCCAGTTTCTGGGCAGGACTAATAATCAGATTAAATCGGGTACGTTTTTTATCCAGCCGTGAAAATACTGCCCCCTAGCCATAACAGGGTACACGGCTGTGATTATGATCGAAGAGAATTCTCTTGGTAGATAATGCGGTCGGCATTTGATAGTGAGGAATTCTAAGTCAGGTGAACAAAAGGACTTGAGTTCCTGTATATTGTTATGATCACACCACGTCTCGTTAATCATAAGGCATACACCCTCGCCCCTTCTTCTTACCAGAGAGATGCTTGTTTCTGTCGGCGCGGTGCGTGAAGAAACCAGGTGGCTGTACCGACTCAGATAGTGTGTCTCAAGTGAGCCATGTTTCCGTGAAACAGAGAATATTATAATCTCTGATATCTCTCTGGAAGGCCACCCTTGCTCGGATTTCGTCTACCTTGTTGTCAAGAGACTGGACATTGGCGAGTAGTATGCTCGGGAGCGGTGCGTGTTGTGCCCGTCTACGGAGCCTGACCAGAAGACCGCTCCGTCTGCCCCTTCTACGGCGTCGTTGTTTTGGGTCGCCGGCTGGGATCCGATCCATTGTCCTTGGTGGTAGGCCAAACAGAGGATCCGCTTCGGGAAAGTCGTATTCCTGGTCGTAATGTTGGTGAGTTGACGTTGCTCTTATATCCAATAGTTCCTCCCGACTGTATGTAATAAAACCTAAGATTACCTGGGGTAACAATGTAAGAAATAACACATGAAAAAACTAAATACTGCATAGTTTCCTAGGAACGCGAAGCGGGGCGGCCATCTCTGTCGGCGCCGGAAGTAGAAACTGAGTCAGGTTTGTAGTCATCCTTGCTCACACACGCTTTTTCAGTTCTGCCCACACATTTTCTATAGGATTGAGGTCAAGGCTTTGTGATGGCCACTCCAATACCTTGACTTTGTTGTCCTTAAGCCATTTTGCCACAAATTTGGAAGTACGCTTGAGGTAATTGTCCATTTGGAAGACCCATTTGCGACCAAGCTTTAACTTCCTGACTGATGTCTTGAGATGTTGCTTCAATATATCAACATAATTTTCCTGCCTCATGATGCCATCTATTTTGTGAAGTGCAGCAGTCCCTCCTGCAGCAAAGCACCCCCACAACATGATGCTGCCACCCCCTGCTTCACGTTTGGGATGGTGTTCTTCGGCTTGCAAGCCTCCCCCTTTTGCCTCCAAACATAACGATGGTCATTATGGCCGAAATGTTCAATTTTTGTTTCATCAGACCAGAGGACATTTCTCCAAAAAGTACGATCTTTGTCCCCATGTGCAGTTGCAAACCGTAGTCTGGCCTTTTTTATGGTGGTTTTGGAGCAGTGGCTTCTTCCTTGCTGAGCGGCCTTTCAGGTTATGTCGATATAGGACTCGTTTTTATGTGGATATAGATACTTTTGTACCTGTTTCCTCCAGCATCTTCACAACGTTCTTTGCTGTTGTTCTGGGATTGATTTGCACTTTTCGCACCAAGTACGTTCATCTCTAGGAGACAGAACGCATCTCCTTCCTGAGCGGTATGACGGCTTTGTGGTCCCATGGTGTTTATACTTGCGTACTATTGCTTGTACAGATGAACGTGGTACTTTCAGGCGTTTGGAAATTACTCCCAAGGATGAACCAGACTTGCGGAGGTCTACAATTTTTTGGGCTCTTTTGTTTTTCCCATGATGTCAAGCAAAGAGGTACTGAGTTTGAAGGTAGGCCTTGAAAGACATCCACAGGTACACCTCCAATGGACTCAAGTGATGTCAATTAGCCTATCAGAAGCTTCTAAAGCCATGACATCATTTTATGGAATTTTCCAAGCTGTTTAAAGGCACAGTCAACTTAGTGTATGTAAACTTCTGACCCACTGGAATTGTGATACAGTGAATTGTAAGTGAAATAATCTGTCTGTAAACGATCGTTGGAAAAATTACTTGTGTCATGCACAAAGTAGATGTCCTAACCGGCTTGCCAAAACTATAGTTTGTTAAAAGGAAATGTGTGGAGTGGTTGAAAAATGAGTTTTAATGACTCCAACCTAAGTGTATGTAAACTTCTGACTTCAACTGGATATTTAGCAGTCCTCTTTCAGCTCGTGTGCACCCTGTAGTTGATCATAAATTATATAATATCAATGCATACTTTTTTGTCCTTATTTCAAAGAATTCAACATCAGTCCAGTAAGTGTATTTCCTCTTCCTAGCAGTGTCTAGGTGTGAGCACCTGCAGAGCTCAGGTCTGAGTGTGTCTGTGTGTCTGGTCACTCCCAGGTGGTTGTGAGAGACGCTCCAGTGGTTTAGGTGAACAAACAGAGACAAAACTCTCCCCATCAGCCTCTATCAGGATCACAGGCAGCTGACAATGAGCTGTCTGTAGCCCTCAGGCACTCAGCAGCACGACAGGGAGGAGAGGAGAGAGGGAAGAGAGAGGAGAGAGGGAAGAGAGAGGGGAAGAGAGAGGAGAGTAGAGAGAGAGGTGACATACCAGGAGACACACACAATGAAAAGGTACTATGACTTGACAAATAAAGATATACAAGCACGCATGCATGTACAGCTGTGTATGTACACACAGACATGTATGCACACAAATTTCAATTTTTATTGGTCGTATGCAGTGGTGGAAAAAGTGCCAAATTCTCATACTTGAGTAAAAGTAAAGATACCTTAACAGATTTTTATATATATACACTGCTCAAAAAAATAAAGGGAACACTTAAACAACACAATGTAACTCCAAGTCAATCACACTTCTGTGAAATCAAACTGTCGACTTAGGAAGCAACACTGATTGACAATAAATTTCACATGCTGTTGTGCAAATGGAATAGACAACAGGTGGAAATTATAGGCAATAAGCAAGACACCCCCAATAAAAGAGTGGTTCTGCAGGTGGTGACCACAGACCACTTCTCAGTTCCTATGCTTCCTGGCTGATGTTTTGGTCACTTTTGAATGCTGGCGGTGCTTTCACTCTAGTGGTAGCATGAGACGGAGTCTACAACCCACACAAGTGGCTCAGGTAGTGCAGCTCATCCAGGATGGCACATCAATGCGAGCTGTGGCAAGAAGGTTTGCTGTGTCTGTCAGCGTAGTGTCCAGAGCATGGAGGCGCTACCAGGAGACAGGCCAGTACATCAGGAGACGTGGAGGAGGCCGTAGGAGGGCAACAACCCAGCAGCAGGACCGCTACCTCCGCCTTTGTGCAAGGAGGAGCAGTAGGAGCACTGCCAGAGCCCTGCAAAATGACCTCCAGCAGGCCACAAATGTGCATGTGTCTGCTTAAACGGTCAGAAACAGACTCCATGAGGGTGGTATGAGCGCCCGACGTCCACAGGTGGGGGTTGTGCTTACAGCCCAACACCGTGCAGGACGTTTGGCATTGGCCAGAGAACACCAAGATTGGCAAATTTGCCACTGGCGCCCTGTGCTCTTCACAGATGAAAGCAGGTTCACACTGAGCACATGTGACAGACGTGACAGAGTCTGGAGACGCCGTATTGAACGTTCTGCTGCCTGCAACATCCTCCAGCATGACCGGTTTGGCGGTGGGTCAGTCATGGTGTGGGGTGGCATTTCTTTGGGGGGCCGCACAGCCCTCCATGTGCTTGCCAGAGGTAGCCTGACTGCCATTAGGTACCGAGATGAGATCCTCAGACCCCTTGTGAGACCATATGCTGGTGCGGTTGGCCCTGGGTTCCTCCTAATGCAAGACAATGCTAGACCTCATGTGGCTGGAGTGTGTCAGCAGTTCCTGCAAGAGGAAGGCATTGATGCTATGGACTTGCCCGCCCATTCCCCAGACCTGAATCCAATTGAGCACATCTGGGACATCATGTCTCGCTCCATCCACCAACGCCACATTGCACCACAGACTGTCCAGGAGTTGGCGGATGCTTTAGTCCAGGTCAGGGAGGAGATCCCTCAGGAGACCATCCGCCACCTCATCAGGAGCATGCCCAGGCATGGTAGGGAGGTCATACAGGCACGTGGAGGCCACACACACTACTGAGCCTCATTTTGACTTGTTTTAAGAACATTACATCAAAGTTGGATCAGCCTGTGGTGTGGTTTTCCACTTTAATTTTGAGTGTGACTCCAAATCCAGACCTCCATGGGTTGATAAATTGGATTTCCATTGATTATTTTTGTGTGATTTTGTTGTCAGCACATTCAACTATGTAAAGAAAAAAGCATTTAATAAAATTATTTCTTTCATTTAGATCTAGGATGTGTTGTTTAAGTGTTCCCTTTATTTTTTTGAGCAGTGTATATATATATATATATATATATATATATATATATATATATATATTTATTTAACTAGGCAAGTCAGTTAAGAACAAATTCTTATTTTCAATGACGGCCTAGGAACAGTTGGTTAAGTGCCTTGTTCATTTAGAATGTGCTCACAGAGCAAGACATTTCTTCAAACTTGAATGACGTGTCTTTGTGTGTGTGTGTGTGTGTGTGTGTGTGTGTGTGTGTGTGTGTGTGTGTGTGTGTGTGTGTGCGCGTGTGTGTGTGTGTGTGTGTGTGTGTGTGTGTGTGTGTGTGTGTGTGTGTGTGTGTGTGATTGTGTGTGAGGGTTTGGGGAGAGCACCACACTTCTCTTGAGTCAATATGTCTCAGTTCAGCCCACTTTAAACTGATCAAAGTGAAACCAACATCACATCAAAAGTCCTGAAGAGAAAGAAGTTTGGGGAGGGGATGCCTTCCTGTCCATAACGTCCATCTACTCCACCCCCCATCACTCCATTCCTCTACCCCTTCCCTCATCTTCTTTGGTCCCTCTTCGGCTGTGTGTCACTAAACGACACCCACAAACTGACAGCCCAATATTGAAGTCTTTAAAATGACTACCAGCAAATAAATGTTTCATCCTTTCTTATCTGTAAATGATAGGCTATGGGTCCTCCCAGACCCAGTTCTCTCCCTGCGGGCAACTCCTGCAGCCCAGTCCTTGGTTTCATCCTAAACGCTGGTAAATGGCTCGCTGCACAAATAATGCATAAACAGCTGTTTTGCCCAAGTAAGTTATCCTCTTAAAAGATTTAGAGGCCTCTCCCACACTTTCCTACTCTCTCTCTTTCTCTCTCTCTCTCTCTCTCTCTGAGTTAATTCATCAATTTCTTATGATAGCAACAGTTCGGCTCAGCGCTGCTCAGCTCAGGGTGTTTAAGTACCAATTAGGACCCTGGTTCCCCTGGTCCTTTCAGCCACACCTCTCCTTCTCCTCCTCCTCCTCCTCCTCCTCCTCCTCCACTCTGTCCATCTCCCAAAACACACGCTAACTGCCGCCCTTCCTTCACCTTTATCTATCTGTCAATCACGCTTTCCTCTTCTCAGAAGACTGGTCTCAAATGGAAAGATTTCTTAGATATTATTCTTTATTAACTTTTTAGTACTTTAAATTATTTATCTCAGATAATCACTGATCAAGAGAAAGAAAACACACATCAATCTAGAGGACTTCTTCTCAGAGGCAGGCGGCGTGTCCCCAGACCAGGGACACTTTTTACAAGACGTGTGGTAAACAGCGTTGCCAGGAGCCAGCCCAGCTGTGTCCCGAGCTGACTCCACGTGTGCCAGGATGACCCCGCCAGGGTTCCCATACCGGGCTTTCCCAAAACCTGATCTGATCAGAAACCCCTAAACCCAGAGCTGGATCCAGTCTGATCCTGCTTCAAAACCACCAAGCCACCTGCTCTAACCACTGGCCTTATAGAACCAGATGGTGCTGCTCCTTCACATGTCAGAAGATCTTAGGTTGGCACCTCCAGGGAGATGGGGGAGATAGGGGGAGATGGGGAAGAGACAGGGGGAGACAGCAGAATGTGGTTTATATTTAGCTGATAGTGGGGTGGGTCACCATTTTGATTCTGAAGTACTGCCACTAGTTGGAAGCGGGTTCAAACTCGACATATTTGGACTCCTCGGCCATCTCTGTCTCAGTCATGCTGTGAGCCAGACTGGTCTTTTCTTACTGAGCAGTCTCAGATGTCTCAGCCGAAGCCTGTGCCATTCCCTCGTAGTACGGAGACTGTGTACCAGAAATCACACCACAAATATCCTCCTCAGCTCAGACTATCAGCAGAATCAGAATCACAGTGGTACAAGAACATTCTAAGGCTGAATGAGCGAATGGGCTCTTTTTCATCCATACAACACTCAGTGAAAACAACTGGATGTGAGGGAATTCTAAATTCAATTTTTTTTTTTAAAGAACAATCTATGTAACAGACTTCGTGATTCAGGCTTCTTGTTGCTGACTTCCTGCCTCTTCTCTCATTAAATTGAGTTTTCCAAGTGGCCAGGATTGACATTGCATCTTCACCTGAGAAAGCTGCTGTCCACTGTCCTGTGGTGCTGAACTGCCACTGTCAACGGTGCTGAATCCCCGTTTATTAGCTTGTTTGTTTACATTTGTGTAGCGTAGGACATTTTCCATGTGACAAAGTCAACACACTCCTCCCCTCCTATTCTCTGACGAGACCCCCTTTGAGCAAAACTTTGTCTTTTTATTTCTCTTCATAATTATTTAATTTACCATACTTTGATCTAAGTTTCTCACCATTGGGGAAGCTATGTTTTTTTCAAATGCATCTGCACAAACAAACTTTTCTCAGTTCTTGTAAGCAGAAAAGGCGTTCTATTTTCTTTTGCGATCACGGAACGTCAGACCAGCAGCTCTCTTCACACAGGGCCTAGAAGTGTTCAATACAAGAAATATGAAGAATAAAAGTCCCCAGATTCTCTTTCCTAGATCCTCTTTCATGCGGCCTATCTAGATAAATTAATTCATCTTTCATGTAAAACATTTGGTTTCATCATTGCAATTAGCTGGTTCATCTCCAAACCAATTATTCCATTAAATGAATTACTCTCCTCAGATTATAACCCAGCCTAATTGATTTATCTGGGTATCACTGTTCCTTTATTCTACACACAGCTTCTCATCTCTCTGTGTTGTTTTACCTCATTTGAGCCTCCTCTGCTCCTCTGTCTCCTGCTCATTAATTGTAGCTGATTGAATGCATAGTGGGTTAGGGAGGATAGGAGCGTGGCTGCTGCTGCTGCTGCTGCTGCTGCGGCATGGATTTATTCTCCCCACTACCAAATCAACAGCAGAGCATTGTAAAGTCATTTGTCAAACATTTTCTTTAATGGGATACACGGAGGAGCAGTGACATTAATGGGCCGTTTCTTCCTCCTTTGTTGTTTATTTGTTTCATCTCCCCTTCTTTTTTTCTGGATGGCAGACCCTCCTAAAACAAATGGAGAAAAAAAAGTGTCAGGAGGGTGGATGGAGAGGTGGGGGGTGGAGGAAGGGGGTTAGGATGAATGATTCATGAGGTCCACGGAGAAAGGGAGCGGAGAAAGAGAGAGACAGAGGAGGAGACGGCTTCAAAGAGAAGCGCTGTTGATTTTTCTTGCCCATCTTGAGAGCTGGGAGGTCGGGCAGGGGAGCCCAGGGGAGAAGCAGCTCGGCAGAGCAATGGGCGCCAGGCGCCCCCTCCCGAACCCCCCTGTCCCGCGCCCCACGGCAGATGGGGTCAGCCTCTAGCTCCCTCTAATGAAGCCCTTGGCCCCCTCGCCGGACGACTGAGTGGCAAGTGTTGGGAGCGCCTCAACCCCCCTCCATGCTTACACCCCCATCACGTCCCCCGGTGCCCTGCTTGAGCCGAGCACAGTGAGAGCGAACAAAACTCCCCCTACACAGACTCTCTCTCCTCTCTCTTTCTCGCTCTCTCTCTCAGACACACACACACACACACACCAAGCCTTTGATTTGTGCATTCCTAAGCAGCCAGCAGCCACCCAAGAGCCCTGGTGCCAGGCTGCCCTGTCATGTGACACAGTATGCAAATGGCTGCTCTTCATTATTGTCACTAATATCATTATTACAATTATCTCCCCATTAATCAGACTGGTTGTATGATCTGGAATGGTAATGGTAATTGCTATCAGACAATAAGAAATTCAATTGATTTATGATTGTTTTGCATTGTAATAATAATGTGGGTGCCGCTGAATTATATAAAATTCTCTCGAATAGCTGTAGTAGAAGGCAATAGCTGTGTTTGCAACACTTTGCTGAAGTGTGTAGATCCATGGATCTTTTAATTGACTCCAACCAGGGCCTTGGGGAGGTAATGCATGTCTTCAAGTCTCAGGCAAGATTAATCATCAGGCAAGCGTGGTTCATCCACCAAATCACCACCATTATCCTACACACACATCTCCTCAAATAGAAAAACCTGAAAGTGCCCAGTAGTGATTTTGAAGAATGTTCCTTTTCTGCATGTAAAACCCTCCTCCCTCTTCCTTTGAAATTACTTCAGGGAGGCTGTTGGGCGTCACAGCAACCAATTAGATTAGCAGCTAAATGAAAACTTGATTATTCCCTGGATGGCTTCTGGAAATATATTTACACAGTAGCATTTATCTTTTAAAACAAGCTGCTTTTCTTGCTCTTTCAGCCACGTTATTGCGCTAGCTAGGGGCTGGGTCTTAGGGGAGTGTCTGGAGGACTGTGTGTGTGTGTGTGTGTGTGTGTGTGTGTGTGTGTGTGTGTGTGTGTGTGTGTGTGTGTGTGTGTGTGTGTGTGTGTGTGTGTGTGTGTGTGTGTGTGTGTGTGTGTGTGCGTGTGCTGCGGCAGGGGTTGGTAGCGATGGGGCCGGCTAGTGTAAATTAAGATAATATAAACACTTTGAAAATCCTTCTGATGAGGCTAATTATTTCTCCAGCTCATCTTTAGCATCGTTAGCACTGTAGAGGGCTTCATAAACTCAGATGTAATAGGATGACAACAGGGAAAGTAATGCAAGCACTGTGTTCTGTCTGGGTAAAAGGGGATTCATCTCTCTTCTTTTTTCTCTTCTCTCTTTCTCTCCCTCTCTCCGTCTCGCTCATTCTGTCTCTCTGTCTCTGTCCCTGTCTCTCTGTCTTCCTCCTCTCTCTCTTTCTGTCTCTCTGTCCTTCACTCTCCCTCTTTACTTCTTACTGTCTACTGTCACTGTAATATTGTCTCTCAAGGTTAAGTGATTGATCCATTGGATGTAGCACCCATGTTGATCTCTTCCCAAAAACAGACTGCTAACCTCAGAGATGTTGTCAGTGTCAGTGTGAGTGTGAGTGACCAATTATTGAATGTTATGGTAAAACACAATGGGACTTCTCTTATAGTAAAGGATACTGTGTCTCATCCAACACACTTCATTAACACTTGAATTCACATGGACAACATACAGTAACATGACAATTAGCAGTGAGAAACATTGGCTTGTCTTACTATCAGAAACTACTTAATTGCTGCAAAGACCAATGCTGGAGTAAACTCTGCCAAATGTATAGTACCAGTCAAAAGTCTGAACACTCCAACTCATTCCAGGGTTTTTCTTTATTTTATTATTTTTCTATATTGTAGAATAATAGTGAAGACATCGAAACGATGAAATAACACATGGAATCATGTAGTAACCAAAAAAGTGTTAAACAAATCAAAATATATTTTATATTTGAGATCCTTCAAAGTAACCACCCTTTGCCTTGATGACAGCTTTGCACACTTTTGGCATTCTCTAAACCAGCTTCATGTGGTAGTCACCTGGAATGCATTTCAATTAACAGGTGTGCCTTGTTAAAAGTTAATTTGTGGAATTTCTTTCATTCTTAATGCATTTGAGCCAATCACTTGTGTTGTGACAAGGTAGGGTTGGTATACAGAAGATTTGGTAAAAGACCAAGTCCATATTATGGCAAGAACAGCTCAGATAAACAAAGAGAAACGACAGTCCATCATTACTTTAAGACTGAAGGTCAGTCATTGTGGAATATTTCAAGTACAGTTGCAAAAACCCTCAAGTGCTATGATGAAACTGGCTCTCATGAGGACCACCACAGGAAAGGAAGACCCAGAGTTACCTCATCTGCAGAGGATAAGTTCACTGGAGTTAATTGCACCTCAGATTGTAGCCCAAATAAATGCTTTACGGAGTTCAAGTAAAAGACAAATCTCAACATTAACTGTTCAGAGGAGACTGTGTGAATTAGGCCTTCATGGTCTAATTGCTGCAAAGAAACCACTACTAAATCAAATTTTATTTGTCACATACACGTGTTTAGCAGATGTTATTGCGGGTGTAGAGAAAGGCTTCTGTTTCTAGCTCTGACAGTGCAGTAATATATAACAAGAAATATCTAACAATTTCATAACATATACCCAAAACACACAAATATAAGTAAAGGAATGGAATTAACTTGTTAAGGACGGAACCCCTAGCCAACAGCCAATGGCATCGCACGGCGCGAAATACAAAACCAACTAAAATACCACAATTCAATTTTCTCAAACAATCAACTATTTTACACCATTTTAAAGACAAGACTCTCGTTAATCTAACCACATTGTCCGATTTCAAAAAGGCTTTACAGCGAAAACAAAACATTAGATTGTCAGGAGAGTACCCTGCCAAAAATAATCACACAGCCATTTTCAAAGCAAGCATATATGTACAAAAACCAAAACCACAGCTAAATGCAGCACTAACCTTTGATGATCTTCATCAGATGACACTCCTAGGACATTATGTTACACAATACATGCATGTTTTGTTCAATCAAGTTCATATTTATATCAAAAAACAGCTTTTTACATTAGCATGTGATGTTCAGAACTAGCATACCCACCGAAAACTTCCGGTGAATTTACTAAATTACTCATGATTAACGTTCACAAAAAAAACATAACAATTATTTTCAGAATTATAGATACAGAACTCCTTTATGCAATCGCGGTGTCAGATTCTAAAATAGCTTTTCGGCGAAAGCACATTTTGCAATATTCTGAGTACATAGCTCCGCCATCATGGCTAGCTATTTTGACACCCACCAAGTTTGGCCCTCACCAAACTCATATTTACTATAAGAAAAATTGGATTACCTTTGCTGTTCTTCGTCAGAATGCACTCCCAGGACTTCTACTTCAACAACAAATGTTGTTTTGGTTCCAAATAATCCATAGTTATATTGAAATA
Organism: Salmo trutta; assembly: GCF_901001165.1. Lineage (NCBI taxonomy): Eukaryota > Metazoa > Chordata > Actinopteri > Salmoniformes > Salmonidae > Salmo > Salmo trutta. The sequence goes on from NC_042975.1 coordinate 34,435,931, forward strand.
GCTCCGTTTTGTTTGTGTGTTGAGGTCACTATCTGAATGGTGACGCGCGAGCGCATTTCGTGACAAAAGAAATCAAAATATTCCATTACCGTACTTCGAAGCATGTCAAACGCTGTTTAAAATCAATTTTTCTGCTATTTTTCTCATAAAATAGCGATAATATTCCAACCGGGCAACGTTGTATTCATTCAAAGGCTGAAAGAAAAAAATGGAGTGGTCTCGTGGACGCGCATCTCCAGTGTCACTGTTCCCAGCCTGACCACTAACAAATACTTGTGCTGTTCTTAGCCCAGAGACTGCAGAGACTCCATTACACTTTCTGGCGCCTTCTGAGAGCCAATGGAAGCCTTAGAAAATGTCACGTTACAGCACAGATGCTGTATTTTTGATAGAGATGCTACAGAAGGACAATAAATTGTCAGACAGGGCACTTCCTGTATGGAATCTTCTCAGATTTTGGCCTGCCATATGAGTTCTGTTATACTCACAGACACCATTCAAACAGTTTTAGAAACCTTAGAGTGTTTTCTATCCAAATCTACTAATTATATGCATATTCTCGTTTCTGGGCAGGAGTAGTAACCAGATTAAATCGGGTACGTTTTTTATCCGGCCGTGAAAATACTGCCCCCTATCCCAAACAGGTTTTAAGAATATATAAATATTTGGATGAGCGATGTCAGAGTGGCATAGACTAAGATAAAGTAGAATAGAATACAGTATACTACCGTTCAAAAGTTTGGGGTCACTTAGAAATGTCCTTGTTTTTGAAAGAAAAGCAAATTTGTTGTCTATTAAAATAACATCAAATTGTTCAGAAATACAGTGTAGACATTGTTAATGTTGTAAATGACTATTGCAGCTGGAAACAGCTGATTTTTTATGGAATATCTACATAGGCGTACAGAGGCCCATTAGCAGCAACCATCACTCCTGTGTTCCAATGGCACGTTGTGTTAGCTAATCCAAGTTTATCATTTTGAAAAGGCTAATTGATCATTAGAAAACCATTTTGCAATTATGTTAGCACAGCTGAAAACTATTGTTCTGATTAAAGAATCAATAAAACTGGCCTTCTTTAGACTAGTTGAGTATCTGGAGCATCAGCATTTGTGGGTTTGATTACAGTCTCAAAATGGCCAGAAACAAAGAACTTTCTTCTGAAACTCATCAGTCTATTCTTGTTCTGAAAAATGAAGGCTATTCAAAAGAAAACACTTTGAAGTTTGTAGAAATGTTAAAATAATGTAGGAGAATATAACACAATAGATATGGTAGGAGAAAATCCAAAGAAAAAACACCCGGAATGTTTTTTTTTTGAGAGACCATCCTCTTAGAAAGGCAAGTAAAATATTGAAAATTAGCTCCCTGGATGCAATTCTACTGGCTTTCACAGGGTGTCAGCAGTATATGTACAAGGTTTCAGGCTTGTAACTTCAAAAACAAATAAGAAAGATCAGTTTTAGTACAGGGACACAGTCTTGGAAATTCGTGTTTGCGCGCGCCATGAAGACATTTCCTATTGAACATACTTCTTTCCATAAGAAATATTATAGTTTGATTACATTTTATGGTATCTGAGGAGTAAATAGAAACGTATTTTGACTTGTTGAAACAAAGTTTAGGGGTACATTTTCTGATTCCTTTCTCTGCATGTTGAACAAATGGATTATTCAAATCAATGGCGCCAACTAAACAGACTTTTTGGGATATAAAGAACGATTTTATCTAACAAAACAACACTACATGTTATAGCTGGGACCCTTTGGATGACAAATCAGAGGAATATTTTCAAAAAGTAAGTGGATATTTAATCGTTATTTGTGAATGTATGAAACGTGTCACGGTGGAAAAATATTTTGATGTGGGGAGCCGTCCTCAAACAATCACATGGCAGGTTTTCGCTGTAATAGCTACTGTAAATCGGACAGTGCAGTTAGATTAACTAGAATTTAAGCTTTCAGCCGATAAAAGACACTTATATGTACCTAAATGTTTAATATCCATAATTTTTATGATTATTTATTTGAATTGCACGCCCTCCAGTTTCACCAGAAGTTGTCCCGCTAGCAGGACGTCTAGTGGCCAGTGATTTCAAGTCTATCTATATAGGCAGCAGCCTCTAATGTGCTAGGGATGGCTATTTAACAGTCTGATGGCCTTGGGTGGTTGTTGTCCTTGATGATCTTTTTGGCCTCTCTGTGACATCGGGTGCTGTCAGTGTACTGAAGGGCAGGTAGTTTCCCCTCGGGTATGCGTTGGGCAGATCGCACCACCCTCTGGAGAGCCCTACGGTTGTGGGCGGTGCAGTTTCCATACTAGGTGGTAATACAGCCCGACAGGATGCTCTTAATTGTGCATCTGTAAAATTTTGTGAGGGTTTTAGGTGCCAAGCCAAATTTCTTCAGCCTCCTGAGGTTGAAGAGGCGCTGTTGCGCCTTCTTCACCACACTGTCTATGGTTGAACCATTTCAGTTTGTCTGTGATGTGTACGTTGAGTAACTTGAAACATTTTCACCTTCTCCACTGCGGTCCCGTCGATGTGGATAGGGCAGTGCTCTGCTGTTTCCTGAAGTCCACAATAATCTCCTTTGTTTTGTTGACATTGAGTGAGAGGTTATTTTCCTGGCACCACACTCCCAGAGCCCTCACCTCCTCCCTGTAGGCTGTCTCATCATTGTTGGTAATCAAGCCTGCTACTGTTGTGTTGTCTGCAAACTTGATGATTGAGTTGGAGGTGTGCATGGCCATGCAGTCATGGGTGAACAGGGAGTACAGGAGGGGGCTGAGCACGCACCCTTGCGGGGCCCCAGTGTTGAGGATCAGAGAAGTGGAGATGTTGTTTCCTACCTTCACCACCTGGGAGCGACCCGTCAGGAAGTCCAGGACCCAATTGCACAGTGTGGGGTTCAGACCCAGGGCCTGAAGCTTAATGATGAGCTTGGAGGGTACTATTGTGTTGAATGCTGAGCTGGAGTCAATGAACAGCATTCTTACATAGGTATTCCTCTTGTCCAGATGGGATAGAGCAGTGTGCAGTGTGATGGCAATTGCATCATCTGTGGACCTATCGGGTTGGTATGCAAATTTAAGTGGGTCTAGGGTGGCAGGTAAGGAGGAGGGATATGATCCTTGACTAGCCTCTCAAAGCACTTCATGATGACAGAAGTGAGTGCTACAGGACGATAGTCATTTAGTTCAGTTACTTTTGCTTTTTTGGGTTCAGGAACAGCGGTGGCCATCTTGAAAGAAGAACTTGACTTGCCTGCTCAGAGCCCTGACCTTAACCCCATGGAACACCTTTGGGATAAATTGGAACGCCGACTGCAGGCCAGGCCTTATCGCCCAACATAGTGGAAAGCTTTCCCAGAAGATTGGAGGCTGTTATAGCAGCAAAGGGGGGACCAAATCCATATTAATGCCCGTGATTTTGGAATGAGATTTTTGACGACCAGATGTCCACATACTTTTGGTCATGTAGTGTATTTTTTGCATATTACTGCATATTAGCATATGTGCTAATATGCATCTACTGGTATAGCGTGGCCATCTTTGAATGTATCAATGATATTTTAAAATCCAAAGACCACATTTGGAGTGAATCTGACATTTTGTCCATGAGAAGAAGATGTTGTAGAATTATTTTAAGCATTCGCCTTACATAGTCAAAAAAGTGAATTGTTAATACTGTCCTTATTTTTTAAGATAGTAATGCCAAACTTAACATGGCTTATCATGGTAATGTATTTGATAACCCTAACATGGATTTAAATGAACACGTAAAGTCTGATTTCCTGACAATAACTCAACCATCTCTTAACCAAGATATGTCACGTCCTGACCAGTATAAGGGGTTATTTGTTATTGCAGTTTGGTCAGGACGTGGCAGGGGGTATTTGTTTAGAGTGTTTTGGGGTTTGTTGGGCTATGTTCTTATGTAAGAGGGGTGCTTGTTTTATGTGTTTCGGGGTTTGTGGTTAATGTTCTATGTTAGTATATTTCTATGTTCGTTCTAGTCTTTCTATTTCTATGTTTAGTTAATGGGGTTGACCTTCAATTATAAGCAGCTGCTCCTTGTTGCTTCTAATTGAAGGTCCTATTTAAGAGGGGTGTTTTTCTATGGGATTTTGGTGGGTAGTTGTTTCTTGTTTAGCTGTGTGCCTGACAAGACTTATCGTCGTTGTTTTTGTATACGTGTGTTTTGTTTCGGTTTTCCTTCTTTCTTCTTATTAAAAAGAAGATGAGTATACACATTCCCGCTGCATTTTGGTCTAATCCTTATGACACCCGTGACAGAACTACCCACCACAAACGGACCAAGCAGCGGAGGAAGGAGCACGATGAAGAAGGATGGACATGGGAGGAAATGAGGATGAACATATCCAGGGCTATGGAGGAGTTAAGGGAGCCCGAGAGGCAGCCCCAAAACATTTTTTGGGGGGGCACACGGGTAGTTTGGCTAGGCCAGGTTTGCGCCCTAAGCCAACTCCCCGTGCTTACCGGAGGCAGCGTGGTACGGGTCAGGCCCCGTGCTATGGGGTGATGCGCACGGCGTCGAGGCCGTGCATCCACAGGCCGGTGTGCTCGGTGCCAGCGTCCCGCATGTGCTGGGGGGAAGCGGGCACCCAGCCAGTACGAGTGGTGCCAGTCCTGCGCTCGAGACCGCCAGTGCGCCTCCACGGCCCAGTGTATCCTGTTCCCGCTCCCCGCACTAGCCCTGAGGTGCGTCTCCAGTCTGGTGCCTCTAAAGCCAGCACCACGCACCAGGCCTCCAGTGCGTCAGCCCAGTCTAGGACGTCCTGTTCCCGCTCCTCGCACTAGCCTTGGGGTGCGTGTCTCCAGTCTGGTACCTCCAGTACCAGCCCCACGCACCAGGCCTTCAGTGCGTCAGCCCAGTCCAGCTCGTCCTGCTCCTGCTCCTGCTCCTCGCACTAGCCCTGTGGTGCGTGTCCCTAGTCTGGCGCTTCCTAAGCCAGCCCCACGCATCAGGCCTTCAGTGCGCAGTCCCCGTCCAGAGCTTCCGGCAACAGTGCCTCATCCAGAGTGTCCGGCAACAGTGCCCCGTCCAGAGTTTCCGGCGACAGTGCCCCGTAGAGAGACGGCCCACAGTCCGGAGCCAGCAGAGACGGCCCACAGTCCGGAACCGAGAGACACGGCCCACAGTCCGGAACCGAGAGAGACACGGCCCACAGTCCGGAACCGAGAGAGACACGGCCCACAGTCCGGAACCGAGAGAGACACGGCCCACAGTCCGGAACCGAGAGACACGGCCCACAGTCCGGAACCGAGAGAGACGGCCCACAGTCCGGAACCGAGAGAGACGGCCCACAGTCCGGAACCGAGAGAGACGGCCCACAGTCCGGAACCGAGAGAGACGGCCCACAGTCCGGAACCGAGAGAGACGGCCCACAGTCCGGAACCGAGAGTCGCCCTACAGTCCGGAATCGGCGCAGCCAGAGTCGCCCTACAGTCCGGAATCGGCGCAGCCAGAGTCGCCCTACAGTCCGGAATCGGCGCAGCCAGAGTCGCCCTTCAGCCCGAGGTCTCCAGCAACGCACATCAGCCCAAGGTCTTCAGCGATATGCCATAGCCCAAAGACTTCGGGAGGGGTAAAATGTAATAAGTACTTAGCGGGGGTGGACAGGTCAGGTTGGGGAGTAAGGCCGGAGCCTGAGCTACCTCCGTAGTAGGGGGTTGGGGAGGGGGGGGGGGTGTAGCACAAGAACCGTCGGTGACGGTGGCCACCCTCCCTTCCCTCCCTTTAGTTTGGGATTATTTTTGTTTTGGGTTTATTTTTGTGTTTTGTTTAAGGTGCATCCGGGGTATGCACCTTTGGGGGGGGGTACTGTCACGTCCTGACCAGTATAAGGGGTTATTTGTTATTGCAGTTTGGTCAGGACGTGGCAGGGGTGTTTGTTTAGAGTGTTTCGGGGTTTGTGGTTAATGTTCTATGTTCTATGTTAGTATATTTCTATGTTCGTTCTAGTCTTTCTATTTCTATGTTTAGTTAATGGGGTTGACCTTCAATTGGAAGCACTGCTCTTTGTTGCTTCTAATTGAAGGTCCTATTTAAGAGGGGTGTTTTTCTATGGGATTTTGGTGGGTAGTTTCCTGTTTTGTCTGTGCACCTGACAGGACTGTTTTAGTGTCATTCTGTAACGCCCTGGCCATAGAGAGGGGTTTTTTGTTCTTTATTTTGGTTAGGCCAGGGTGTTACATTGGGTGGGCGTTCTATGTTTTTGTATTTCTTTGTTTTGGGCCGTGTGTGGCTCCCAATCAGGCACAGCTGAAGTTCGTTGTGGTTGATTGGGAGTCACACATAAGTGCATGTTTTTCCTTTGGGGTTTTGTGGGTAATTGTTTCTGTCATTGTGTTTCACCTGACAGGACTGTTTGACTGTCGGTTTTTTCTTGTTTTGTTTGTATAGTGTTCTTTCTTAATTAAATATGATGAACACTAACTCCGCTGCGTTTTGGTCCACTCTCTCTCACGGCAGTCATTACACATTCGTTGTTTTGTATACGTGATTTGTTTGTTTTTCCTTCTTTTGATTTCATAAAGAAGATGAGTATACACGTTCCCGCTGCACCTTGGTCCAATCCTTACGACGCCCGTGACAAGATATGTATCATCGATCTACATACCGAATTTGGACATTGTTCATGAGAAGTTTTTCAAAGGTTTTCATAAATATCCAAGATGGAGAAAAATCTATCTTGACGGACTTGATTGGTCCTTGAGGCAAATTTGTTCAAAGTGAGAAATATCACATACGTACAAAGTTTCAAGCCTCTAGATCAAACGAGGCTGCGGATATGAGGGTTTAAGAGAGACTGCTTATAACAGCACCACCTATAGGCCAATCGGTGGCATTCTTTTTGACCAAGTTAATCATGGCCTCTAGTTTCTGTGTGCTAAAATAGAAAAACCGATAAACTATGCTGCAGGTTCGCTGTGAACCCCAGTAAGAGGGTTCTTTGTAGAACTTTTATTGCCTTCCAAATAATCCTTCTTGACTCCCAAAGAATCATTAAATGACCCTTTCTTTCAAAAACGGTTCTTAGGATGTTCAAGGTTCTAGGTACAACCCTTTGCCTTACAAATAACCTTTGTCTTCCAAAAAGTGGATCTTCAGATAAATGATAAAACCCTATCCCTTCACAAATAGCCCTTTTGGAACCTTTTTTTTCTAAGAGTATACTTGAATACACTATAAGGGAATTTGCCCAAATACTTTTGACTTCTTCAAATGGGGGGACTACTGTAGATACATAAAGTGCTTTATTTCTAAACAGTAAAACATATTTGAATGAAAATACCCTCAAATAAAAGCCGACATGTTGTACTGTCGCCTCATATGAAACATTATATCTCAAATCTAAACTGTTGGAGTATAGAGCCCAATTAAAGAGTTTAGCTTCACTGGCCAAATACATATGGAGGGATGTGTGGGTATTTCTATACTATTACTATGGTATTAGGTCTAAAGAAAACAAACTACAGACAGTAGCTAATAGCAGACCCTCTCAGAAGTCCAGACAACCTGAACTCACTCACACACAGCCCACAGTGGGTAAACACAGGCAGACACACAGACAAAGCAGACAGACATATAGACAAACAGACAAAGAGAAGGGGGTCCCTGAAGCCATATCTCCATAAATGGCTGCATGTCCAGCATCTCTGGACCAGAATACCCCATTAATGGAGCAGCTAGCCAGGCTACTACTCTATTCTGGTCTAGTGAATAATGAATGGTATCGGGGTCCTGTTTTCCTGCTGTAAGCCTGCTGATTTCCACCCACTCACAACACAGTACATACAATACAGTACACAGCATGGGATAGGATAGGGTGGCCAACAAAGGAATGGGATCAAGTCAGAAACAATGGGGAGTTTAGAGAGAGGGTCTTCACTAAAATGCAGTGTTTGATTGGGAAACATTGTTGTGCGGTAGGGAGACCTAAAGGGGATGTTTAATGATACAGCATGTTAAGACTTCAGTGCAACTGTTCACATACAGTACCAGTCAAAAGTTTGGACACACCTACTCATTCAAGGGTTTTTCTTTCTTTCTTTTTTTGACTATTTTCTACATTGTAGGATAATAGTGAAGACATCAACTATGAAATAACACATATTGAATCATGTAGTAATCAAAAAAGTGTTAAACAAATCAAAATACATTTGAGATTCTTCAAAGTAGCCACCCTTTGCTTGATGACAGCTTTGCACACTCTTGGCATTCTCTCAACCAGCTTCATGAGCTTTTTTTCCCAACAATCTTGAAGGAGTTCCAACATATGCTGAGCACTTGTTGTCTGCTTTTCCTTCACTCTGTGGTACAACTCATCCCAAACCATCTCAATTGGTTGAGGTCGGGTGATTGTGGAGGCCAAGTCATCTGATGCAGTCATCTCCATCTCTCTCCTTGGTCAAATACACCTTACACAGCCTGTAGGTGTGTTTTGGGTCATTGTCCTGTTGAAAAACAAATGATAGTCCCACTAAGCTCAAACCAGATGGGATGGCGTATCACTGCAGAATACTATGGTAGCCATGCTGGTTAAGTGTGCCTTGAATTCTAAATAAATCACAGACAGTTACAAGCAAAGCGCCCCACACCATCACAACTTCTCCTCCATGCTTCACGGTTGGAACCACACATGCGGAGATGATCTGTTCACCTACTCTGTGTCTTACAAAGACACGGCAGTTGGAACCAAAAAATTCAAATTTGGACTCATCAGACCAAAGGACAGGTTTCCCGTCTAACGTCTATTGCTGGTGTTTCTTAGCCCAAGCAAGTCACTTCTTCTTATTGATGTCCTTTAGTAGTGTTTTTTTGTTGTTGCAGCAATTCAACCATGAAGGCCTGATTCACACAGTCTCCTCTGATCAGTTGATGTTGAGATGTGTCATTATTGGTGAAAAATGGTGCAGACAGAGAGAGCTGCCATGCTTCTAGCTCTTAGGAAACTTTGCAGTATTTATTTTTTTAAATGTATTATTTCTTACATTATGAGCCCAGACTTTTTTTTGTGTTATTACATACAGCCGGGAATAAATATTGTATATCAGAGCGGCGGTATCTCACCAGCACTACCAGCATTACAACCAGGAATACGACTTTCCCGAAGCGGATCCTTTGTTTGCACCCCCCAGGGCAATTGAACTGATTCCAGAGGCCAACGCAAAACAAAGAGGCTGTAACGTAACAAAATGTGTAAAAAGTCAAGGGGTCTGAATACTTTCTGAATGCACCGTATATGCATTTGTAAGTGCATTTATAAATTATTGATAGCTGGAGCTAAATAGTGGCTCACTATTTGGCAAGCACTGACTGGTTATCACCCTATTTTGACCAGTTTGTTATAACCGTTTGACTAATGGTATATAATGCATTTACAAATGATTAAATAACTGTTAATAACATAATTACAAACCCTTTATAAACCCTTTACCAATGTAACCTTACTGTAAAGTGTTACCGTTGTTGCCAATCTTATCTGTTTATAACTACAGAAATTATTTCAGAGCAATCAGGGATGGTGGGTGTCATGCTGAAATGACATGGAATGACCCCCATGATTTTTAAAATCTTGACATTATCTGGATTAATTTAGAAGTGTTCAGAAACATCTACTCTACTCGGGATTAGACACATAAAATGCTTTCATTTCTAAACGGTAAATCAGAGAAGTATGGGAATACCCTTAAATAAACAATGATATTCTGTACTGTAGCCTCATATGAAACATTTGATCTCAAATCAGAAATGCTGGAGTATATAGACACATTTTAAATGTTAACTTGTCCAAATACATATGAAGGGTAGTGTATGTAGGTACAATGTAATTGCAGAATAGAGACCCATTTGTTTATGTCTTGTGTGGATGTTTGTGTTTGTGCATACGTCATGTGCAGTGTATCTACACTATGTCTGTGTGTGTGTCTTCGTGCTGTGTGTGTGTCTTTGTGCTGTGTGTGTGTGTCTTCGTGCTGTGTGTGTGTCTTTGTGCTGTGTGTGTGTGTCTTTGTGCTGTGTGTGTGTCTTTGTGCTGTGTGTGTGTCTGTGTGCTGTGTGTGTGTCTTCGTGCTGTGTGTGTGTCTTTGTGCTGTGTGTGTCTGTGCTGTGTGTGTGTCTGTGCTGTGTGTGTGTCTTTGTGCTGTGTGTGTGTCTTTGTGCTGTGTGTGTGTCTGTGCTGTGTGTGTGTCTGTGCTGTGTGTGTGTGTCTTTGTGCTGTGTGTGTGTCTGTGCTGTGTGTGTGTCTTTGTGCTGTGAGTGTGTCTTTGTGCTGTGTGTGTGTGTCTTTGTGCTGTGTGTGTGTCTTTGTGCTGTGTGTGTGTCTGTGCTGTGTGTGTCTGTGCTGTGTGTGTGTCTTTGTGCTGTGTGTGTGTCTGTGCTGTGTGTGTGTCTGTGCTGTGTGTGTGTGTCTTTGTGCTGTGTGTGTGTCTTTGTGCTGTGTGTGTGTCTGTGCTGTGTGTGTGTGTGTCTTTGTGCTGTGTGTGTGTGTGTGTCTTTGTGCTGTGTGTGTGTGTGTCTTTGTGCTGTGTGTGTGTGTCTTTGTGCTGTGTGTGTGTGTCTTTGTGCTGTGTGTGTGTCTGTGCTGTGTGTGTGTCTTTGTGCTGTGAGTGTGTCTTTGTGCTGTGTGTGTGTCTTTGTGCTGTGTGTGTGTGTGTCTTTGTGCTGTGTGTGTGTCTGTGCGTGTGTGTGTCTTTGTGCTGTGTGTGTGTCTGTGCTGTGTGTGTGTGTCTTTGTGCTGTGTGTGTCTTTGTGCTGTGTGTGTGTGTCTTTGTGCTGTGTGTGTGTCTTTGTGCTGTGTGTGTGTGTCTTTGTGCTGTGTGTGTGTCTGTGCTGTGTGTGTGTCTTTGTGCTGTGTGTGTGTGTCTTTGTGCTGTGTGTGTGTGTGTCTTTGTGCTGTGTGTGTGTGTGTCTTTGTGCTGTGTGTGTGTGTCTTTGTGCTGTGTGTGTGTGTGTCTTTGTGCTGTGTGTGTCTTTGTGCTGTGAATGTGTCTTTGTGCTGTGTGTGTCTGTGCTGTGTGTGTCTTTGTGCTGTGTGTGTCTTTGTGCTGTGTGTGTCTTTGTGCTGTGAGTGTGTCTTTGTGCTGTGTGTGTCTTTGTGCTGTGTGTGTGTCTTTGTGCTGTGTGTGTGTGTCTTTGTGCTGTGTGTATGCCTTTGTGCTGTGTGTGTGTGTGTGTCTTTGTGCTGTGTGTGTGTCTTTAGGCTGTGAGTGTCTTTATGCTGTGAGTGTTTGCTCTATTTGTCTTTTCCTTTGCTCTGTGTGTGTCTTTGCGCTGTGTGTGTGTTTGCCTTCACACTGTGTGTGTTCCACTATGTGTGTGTATGTCTGTCTTCTGGCTGAGTGACTGTGTTAGGCCCTGTAGAGCAAGGGGCAGGGAGGGAGCAGAGCCCCCGCTCACTTCACCTCGCTGACAGAGACACAGCTTCCCCATCGATTCTCGCTCACTCACTCTCCCACCGGCCTTGTCCTTTAAAGCGCGGATGTTATGAAATGCACGGGTGTGTGTGAGACTGTGTGTGCGTACTTCAGAGTGAGTGTCAGTGTCTGCATGTGTGTGTGTGTGTGTGTGTGTGTGTGTGTGTGTGTGTGTGTGTGTGTGTGTGTGTGTGTGTGTGTGTGTGTGTGTGTGTGTGTGTGTGTGTGTGTGTGCGTGTGCGTACGTGTAGATGTGCATGTGTGCCTTTCTGTGTGTACGACTCTGTCTCTGTGTGAGTGTATATTTTCTGCATGGATGAAGCTGACTCTCAGGCACTAACAGAGCCAGGATTTGCCTTGCCTGGCCAGCTCTACAGGGAACAGCCTTTTGTTATGTGAGTGTGGATTAAAGCACAGCACAGCGCTGTATGTAGCTAAGAGGTTAGAGTTAGGTTAGGTGTGTGGGGGTAGAGGGGAAGGAAGCTAGAGAGGAGGTGTTCGGAGTGGGGAAGAGGGGGAAGTGACAAAGAGGGGTACCATGGGGGGTGTTGACGTTTTCCACTGCACGTCTCATCTCACACAGGTACACAGGAAGCCACTTCCACCTCTCCCTGCCTCCTCCCCTCCCCCTCTTTCTCTACGTCCTTTCCCAACAAAACTTTGTGTCCTCTCCCAGGGATAAAGCCTCTCCAGGCCCCCTTTCTGGCCCTGCTGAGTAGGCAGAAGGATGTTCATCCTGCCCACTTGTTTTTACGTGCCATTGGCTTTCCCATGTGAGAGTTCTGTCGGACTGCTCCTGCATCATTTAACAGACGCCCGCCATGGAACGACAGGTATGGAGGAGAGCGTAGAAAAGGAGAGGAGAGAAGATGAGATGAGGAGGAGAGAAGATGAGAGGAGCAGGCCTGATTGAGTCTGATGGCAGACGATGAGGGTACTGCTGCCCGCTGGCAGGATAAGTCCCACTCCCATTTTCTTATATTTCCCATATTTTCAGTATTCCCATACTCTGTCTGGCTTTGTTTCGTTTTTTTTTTACCCCCATCCCATTCCAACACTACACAACAGTATGTGCACAGTCATTGGGAGGGAACCTGTGACTTTGTTCACTACTCCCCATCCCACCAGTCAGTCAGGCAGCAGTCAGAGGTGGTAAAGAGGAGAAGGGTGCTAAGAAATGCATCATGTGCTTCACCTGTGTTTTTTTCCCCCTCAGGTGACACAATAGCAACAAGGTGAAGGGTTCTAATAATGGATATGTATGAAGATAGCTGAGAACAGTTCCAGTTCCATTTTTTTTAAATGGCCACTGCGCTAGCTCTGCATATTTTTCTGCGAAGAGACAGAATCCTTAGATCAGTTGTTTTGGTACTGCTCATATGTAGCTTTGTTTTTGGTTGCAGGTTCAGGAAGAGCTGAAAAATCACAACATTTACCTAAAGCTACAGTAACTCTGCAATTAGCACTGCTGGGTGACTTGAAAAGCCATAGTCATTCGATCAATAATATAACAATAGTCTTAGTAGAAATGTTCATCTTTAATTTACAATCTGTCAAAACTATGAGAATAGAAAGGTTCAGAACTTTTGTGAAACATCACAGTACAGTTGAAAAATATATGGCAAATATAAATAAAACTGGATGGTTTTCAAATAATTACGTTGATGAAGACAATTACATTGATAGAACCCACAATCTATCTGAAATATTAAAGCTGTTATACCCATAAATAGGAAAGTACACCAGTTTCATTTGAGGACCAGGATGTTGACAGCTGTGCCATACAGATAGCAAAATAGCTGGGAAGAGATTTTTGATGTACTGATTCCATGGCACTGGGTGCATGAGTTGATATATAAAATAGCTGGGAAGAGATTTTTGATCTACTGATTCCATGGCACTGGGTGCATGAGTTGATATATAAAATAGCTGGGAAGTGATGTTTGATCTACTGATTCCATGGCACTGGGTGCATGAGTTGATATATAAAATAGCTGGGAAGAGATGTTTGATCTACTGATTCCATGGCACTGGGTGCATGAGTTGATATATAAAATAGCTGGGAAGAGATGTTTGATCTACTGATTCCATGGCACTGGGTGCATGAGTTGATATATAAAATAGCTGGGAAGAGATGTTTGATCTACTGATTCCATGGCACTGGGTGCATGAGTTGATATATAAAATAGCTGGGAAGAGATGTTTGATCTACTGATTCCATGGCACTGGGTGCATGAGTTGATATATAAAATCACACAAGGTTCAATACTTTGTGCTTTTCAGATAAAATTATTGTACAGAACTCTTGCCATAAACTAAATGTTGAATATTTGGTGCAGACAGTCATTGCATCCTGCAGATTTTGTTTTGCGAGGATACAGACTCAATTGACCATATGTTCTGGTATTGCCGTCAAGTAGCCTGTTTCTGGTCTCAGGTTTAGGAATGGCTGAAAAAGCATATCATTAATGTAAAATTGACCCTAGAAATAGTACTGTTAGGAGATCTGGAGAGACCTGGTCAGTCAATCACTAGTATACTAATACTCTCAGTAAAAGTATTTATCTTCAACTTTCAATCTGTGGAATCTCTTTAATTAGATAGATTCAAATTGTATGTTAAACATCACAGCATAGTTGAAACTTATATGGCCCGTAGAAATCCGAAGAGGGTGGCCAGCAGAGGTAGGTGGGATGGACTGAGGGAAACTGAGGGTTGGGATGTGGAACTGGAGACAAGCGGGAGAGAAGTTGTTAGGCGGGGGATAGAATGGCGGTCAAAGATAAAGGTAAAAATAAACAAAAAATAACTACGTTTGAATGACACTGAAGGGTAATGTTGTCACATCTAATGCCTGTTAACCTGAGGCTGATGCTTGTACGCGTGTATACATGCATATACACATACTCGCATTCAAACGCACACATGTGCACACAAACGACACACACACACGTAAATAGTGCTATACATGCATTCAAATGTATTCAGTTGGCCTTGCTGTTAGGATTTTTGTTGTCCTTGATGTATTTTGTTTTTGCATTGTTGTTTTCTGTTTTCCTTTGTTTTTTTCTGTTTTGTCTTTTGTTCATTTTGTTGGTTGTTGGTTGTTGGTGGCTTGGGGAGAGTTTTTTGTCATTTCCGGTGGGGTGGTTGAGGGGCAGCTCTCGGGAAACTGTGGGGGTATCTTGGATGGTTGGTGGCCTGGTGTTTGGGAGCTTAGGCCGGTGGTTGATAGGTCGCTGGTTCAGGTCCCCATTTTTTATAATGTGGGAGATTGGTCGATGTGCCCCTGGTTGCTCCTGTAGGTCGCTCTGGATGGGAGTCTGTTACATGACTGAATGTAATGTAAATGTTGAGCGACTTCAATGTTTCCTGTAGTTCTTGACCAGGATTGCACACACTGCAGCAGGGATTTTGGCCCACTCCTCCATACAGACCTTCTCCAGAACCTTCGAGTTTCGGGGCTGTCGCTGCGCAATACGGACTTTCAGCTCCCTCCAAAGATTTTCTATTGGGTTCAGGTCTGGAGACTGGCTAGGCCACTCCAGGACCTTGAGATGCTTCTTACGGAGCCACTCCTTAGTTGCTCTGGCTGTGTGTTTCGGGTCGTTGTCATGCTGGAAGACCCAGCCACGACCCATCTTCAATGCTCTTACTGAGGGAAGGAGGTTGTTGGCCAAAATCTCACGATACATGGCCCCATCTATCCTGCCCTCAATACGGTGCAGTTGTCCTGTCCCCTTTACAGAAAAGCATCCCCAAAGAATGATGTTTCCACCTCCATGCTTCATGGTTGGGATGGTGTTCTTGGGGTTGTACTCATCCTTCTTCTTCCTCCAAACACGGCGAGTGGAGTTTAGACCAAAAAGCTCTATTTTTGTCTCATCAGACCACATGACTTTCTCCCATTCCTCCTCTGGATCATCCAGATGGTCATTGGCAAACATCAGACGGGCCTGGACATGCGCTGGCTTGAGCAAGGGGACCTTGAAGCACTAACCTTTGACAATCTTCATCAGATGACACTCCTAGGACATCATGTTACACAATACATGCATTCTTTTGTTCGATAAAGTTCATATTTATATATAAAAACAGCATTTTACATCGGCGCGTGATGTTCAGAAAATATTTTCCCTCAAATGCTTCGGGTGAATCAGCGCTACAATTTACAAAATTACTATTCGAAAACATTTCTAAAATATTATATTGTCATTCAAAGAATTATAGATTAACATCTCGTGAATGCAACCGCATTGCCAGATTTAAAAATAACTTTACTGGGAAATCACACTTTGCAATAAACGAGGTGCTATGCTCAGAAAAATAGGCTAGGCGATACAGGTTAGCGCCATCTTGGAACCATCTAAAATCAAATATACTATTGTAAATATTCCCTTACCTTTGATTATCTTCATCAGAAGGCACTTCCAGGAATCCCAGGTCCACAACAAATGTAGTTTTGTTCGAAAATTTTTATAATTTATGTCCCAATAGCTCCTTCTTGTTAGCGCGTTCCGAAGGCTACTCATAATGTACGAGGCGCGCAGGACTTGTCGTCACGAATGTGCAAAAAAAATGTATTTACGTTCGTTCAAACATGTCAAACGTTGTATAACATAAATCTTTAGGGCCTTTTTCAATCAGAGCTTCAATAATATTCAAGGCGGACGATTGCATTGTCTTACTAAACGTTTCGGAACGAAAGGGTACCTATGGGCGCGCGCGTCATAGTAGTAATGGCCCTCCCCCTATGACAAACTTTCCAGGCCTCTCATTCGGTCAGTGAAGCCTAACTCACGGTGTGTTTCATAGCCAAAGACTTGAAAGTGATTCCACAAATCAGATTTCCACTTCCTGTTAGGATCTGTCTCGGGGTTTTAACTGCCATATGAGTTCTGTTATACTCACAGACACCATTCAAACAGTTTTAGAAACTTTAGAGTGTTTTCTATCCAAATCTACTAATTATATGCATATCCTAGCTTCTGAGTTTGAGTAGGAGGTCGTTTAAAATGGGCACGTGTTTTTTTTTCAAAATTCGCTATAGCGCCCCCTGTCCTTAACGTGCGTCAAGAGGTTAAAGAAAAACTAACAGGTCTGTGAGAGCCGGAATTCTTACTGGTTGGTAGGTGATCAAATACTTATGTCATGCAATAAAATGTTAATTAATTACTTAAAAATCGTAAAATGTGATTTTCTGGATTTTTGTTTTAGATTCCGTCTCTCACAGTTGAACTGTACCTATGATAAAAATTACAGACCTCTACATGCTTTGTAAGTAGGAAAACCTGCAAAATCGGCAGTGTATCAAATACTTGTTCTCCCCACTGTATATGTGAATCAGACATTCCTTTTCTTATTGGGAGGGGTGGGGTCATTCTAACACTGTCACCCCAGCTAACAACCTAGACCATATGGTAGCGGACTAACAGGCTCCAAAGGCCTTGAAGGCCAGTTACATTGCAAGGTTCCTTGTCTCTGGAGGGTCGACTGGCTTACCTCCAATAGACTGGAAGACTCACAAGGAAACAAAAGCACAGAGGGTGTAGACTATATGATCAACACAGGGTTAAACCATACTATTAAGTTATAGCCCTACAAATGCAAACCTCTTACTGAGTCTAACCTGCTGTAGCTCTGATGGCTGAATGCTGAATGTATGGAGGATGTCATTCTTTCATCCCCTCTTTCCTCTTGTCCAAGCTGGTTAGTTTGACTGATGGGCTTCTGTGTTGTCCATAGCTGCCCTTGACAAACACAGATCTAGGATCAGCTTAACCAGCCCAAATCTTAACCATTAGGGGGAAAGATACATAAAAAGAACCTTAGATCAGTGTCTAGCGACCATTCCACTCTACTCCATTGACATTTTGGTTGAATTTATGTCTCATTAACACGGGTTAGAAAGTGGAACTTGTCTGAGCCAGAGTGTTTGTGAAGAGAGTAGTCAGTGCAGTGAGCTTCCCCTCACCAGAGCCCAAAGGAATGTAGCTAACATATCATAGCTGGTCTTTAAGCATTTATCAAGCCTATAAAGGAGCCCAGGCTGAATAATTACATAAGATGAAATGGTGAGTAAGATAACAAAGAGAGGCCCAGAGAGAGAGAGACATGGACAGAGAGAGAAGAGAGAGAAAAAGAGAACAAGTGAGGGAGAGAGAGCGAGAGAGAGAGAGCAGAAGCGAGGAAAAGAGAGAGGAAGAGAGAGAGGAAGAGAGAGATAGAGAGCGGAAGAAAGGAATAGAGAGAGGAAGAGAGAGAGAGGAACACCACACCTGGTTAAGGGTCAGCAAAGCACTCAGTCCTAACCAGGTTAATGGGGGGGGGGGGGGGGGGGGGGGGGGGGGGGGGGTACAGTAATGGTTGTGGTTGGCCGGTGGGTGTCTGGGCAGAATGGTTGTTTTTCTGTGGAAAGTAAAGTAGACAGGGTCAGAGGAAGGAGGGGGGTAAATGAGGGGAACAGAAGAAAAGAACAGGGGTGGCTTGTTTCTCTGCTGCAACCATCTCCTCACTTGCTGCCTGTTTTAAGCTGGTTAAATACGATAACCTGCTCTTCATAAAAAATGGATGCCACTTCATTCAGTGGGACCACCCTGGCCCCAGGAGGGCCCCGTTAGTGAAGGGGTAGCCAAAATCACCAGGCGTTATTAATTCACCCACAAATTAAATTTGTTTAAAAGAAGAAGAAGGGAAGAAAAAAAACGTAGAGGGGAGGAGGGGTGGCTGTTAAGCGAGAGGGGCTGGGAACGCTTTTAGCCAATCATGTGGGAGAGTTTGTCAAGCAGTAGATTGCAATGTAAAATATTAATGGTGCTCCCCACCACCAAGAATGAGCGAGCCAGCTCCTAGAAGGGACACTGGCTGTCAATATTTCATGAGGCCTGTCCCAGACACAAGCAGCTAGCTAGGCTACACGCTGCTGGGCTCAGCCTGCCTTCCTCCCTGGCTCTTAACGCTAAATGCATCAGCCAGCCCTCCCTGCCTTGCCCCCTCACCTTTAATGCAGCCAGCCAGAGTTGGGAGAGGGGCGAGAAGTGGATGAGGTGGGAAAAGTGATAGGTTGGGGGGGATGGAGAGGAGGTTTAACGGGAAGTGGATTTTGGTCTTGGGCAGAATATGCCCATCGGAACAGGTTTTTTGTTTGAAAGTACAGTTAATCAATCAAATATATGTTTTTTTTTCCATCAACTGTTGTCACAGACCCTCAATGAGTAATCAGCAGCATTGTGGCAAAGAAAAATTCCCTAAAATCAAACCTGCTAGCACATAATGTTCTTAGAACCATAGGTTTCTTAGAGCTTGGTGAGAGTGTGATAGTCCTATTGTTATTTTGCATACAACATTCCCACAACTTTCAGGGAATGGTGCAGGATAGTTGCTTGGCTTTGGAACATTCTTAGCACATTTTAGGAACTTGACAGAAAAAACGTTATTTTCTGGGTATTTCATTACTTTAGCAGAACGTTTTCTAAAAGTTCAAACATTGTTACATTTCTTAATGTACTATGTTCTAGGACAGTTCTCCAACTGGTTTGACATTGTGAATGTTCTCAAATAGTTCATAGTACATTAAGAAACAATGTTCTTCTGTGGGAATTTCAGTAATGTTCAGAGAGCGTTCTAAGAATGTTATTTAAAACATACATTCCGTTCTCAGCATTGACAAAACTATCTTTGTCCTCTATCTTGTTAAGTGTGTTCAGGTGTGTTGGTCACGCCCACTAATTGGCCACACCTGATCTTAATGAGTTCTTGTTTCCTTTGAAATGGGGTCTGTTTGAATAGACTGAAATGAACAGCTTTGTATCAGTAAAAAAAACAGGACATGCTAGCTTTGTCCTGGTGGCGCATTGGACTAATTCCATGGATAGAGAACAAAAAACAGGTTCGGAATCTCACTGACGCCATGGCAGAATAAAGAAGAAATGTGTTTAATTAATGCCTAAGCAAATAAATGTCCATGTGTTCTATCTGTGCTTGGAGTTCAAAAAGTTAGGTGTGATATTAAAAGTCTTATTGAAACATGTTCTCAGAAAGTGAATTAATTAATTAACTTAATTAAACTGTTCTCAGAACCTCCCTGCAACCTAAAAATGTACGTTCCCAGAACAGTCAAAATGTTCACTTCCGTTCTAAGAACGTTTAAAAAACATTCAGTTTTACCGTTCAGGAAACTTAAGCCTTCATTCCAAGAATCAATGAGAAAGCAAAAATGTACGTTCCCCAATTTCCAAGGAACCAAATGTGCAAGCTGGGAAGAAACCTCCCTTCCAGAACAGAAGTGATTTCACTGGTCTATGGCACCAAGACTTGCGTTAGTTGGTGTGTGTGTGCGCATGTGCCCATGTGTGTGTGGTGGTTGGGAGTCAGGGCCTCACCCCAGAGCCAACACGCAGGGCCTGGACGTTGATCCTCGGCGGGGCGGAGAGCACTCCGTTCTCTTCCCTTCCAGTCGAGCACCCCTGAAAGACCAGGGAGTAATGGTGTGTGACCCCTGACCCCTGGGGCGCTCCCCATGTCCTGACAGCTCAATAATTGATGTGTGTGAAGGGACGTCCTGCTTGGGGAGTCTGTTCTGCTCTCTCACCTGCCTGGATTCACACACACTCACACACGCTCAGTCACACTCACACACGCTCAGTCACACTCACAGACACTAGCCTTATTGATTTTGTTAACTGAGCCAATACTGCTGACAGAGTGATAGAGAGGCAGGGGTTGCTGTGTTTCACTGGACAAACACATCCCTACTTCTCTCTCTCTTTCTCTTTCTCTTTCTCTTTCTCTCTCTCTCTCTTTCTTTCTCTCTCTCCCCCTCTCCCTCTCTCAGAACATACAGTACCAGTCATAAGTTTGGACACACCTACTCATTCCAAGGTTTTTATTAATTGTAACTTTTTTCTACATTGTATAATAATAGTGAAGACATCAAAACTATGAAATAACACACATAGAATTATGTAGTAACCAAAAAAGTGTTAAACACATCAAAATATATTTTGTATTTGAGATTCTTCAAAGTAACCACCCTTTGCCTTGATGACAGCTTTTCACACTCTTGGCATTCTCTAAACCAGCTTCATGTGGTAGTCACCTGGAATGCATGTATTTATTTATTTATTTTGCTCCTTTGCACCCCAGTATTTCTACTTTGCACACTCATCTACTGTCAAATCTACCATTCAAATCAAATCAAATCAAATTTATTTATATAGCCCTTCGTACATCAGCTGAAATCTCAAAGTGCTGTACAGAAACCCAGCCTAAAACCCCAAACAGCAAGCAATGCATGTGAAAGAAGCACGGTCGCTGGGAAAAACTCCCTAGGAAAAACTCCTGAGAAAGGCCAAAAACCTAGGAAGAAACCTAGAGAGGAACCAGGCTATGAGGGGTGGCCAGTCCTCTTCTGGCTGTGCCGGGTGGATATTATAACAGAACATGGTCAAGATGTTAAAATGTTCGTAAATGACCAGCATGGTCAAATAATAATAATCATAGTAATTGTCGAGGGTGCAACAAGCACGTCCGGTGAACAAGTCAGGGTTCCGTAGCCGCAGGCAGAACAGTTGAAACTGGAGCAGCAGCATGGCCAGGTGGACTGGGGACAGCAAGGAGTCATCATGCCAGGTAGTCCTGAGGCATGGTCCTAGGGCTCAGGTCCTCCGAGAGAAAGAAAGAAAGAGAGAAAAAGAGAATTAGAGAGAGCATATTTACATTCACACAGGACACCGGATAAGACAAGAGAATACTCCAGATGTAACAGACTGACCCTAGCCCCCCGACACATAAACTACTGCAGCATAAATACTGGAGGCTGAGACAGGAGGGATCAGAAGACACTGTGGCCCCATCCGATGATACCCCCGGACAGGGCCAAACAGGCAGGATATAACCCCACCCACTTTGCCAAAGCACAGCCCCCACACCACTAGAGGGATATCTACAACCACCAACTTACCGTCCGAAGACAAGGCCGAGTATAGCCCACAAAGATCTCCGCCACGGCACAACCCAAGGGGGGGCGCCAACCCAGACAAGAAGACCACGTCAGTGGCTCAACCCACTCAAGTGACGCACCCCTCCCATGGACGGCATGGAAGAACACCAGTAAGTCAGTGACTCAGCCCCTGTAAAAGGGTTAGAGGCAGAGAATCCCAGTGGGAAGAGGGGAACCGACAAGGCAGAGACAGCAAGGGCGGTTCGTTGCTCCAGCCTTTCCGTTCACCTTCACACTCCTAGGCCAGACTATACTTAATCATAGGACCTACTGAAGAGATAAGTCTTCAGTAAAGACTTAAAGGTTGAGACTGAGTCTGCGTCTCTCACATGGGTAGGCAGACCATTCCATAAAAATGGAGCTCTATAGGAGAAAGCCCTACCTCCAGCCATTCCAGTGTTTAATTGCTATATTGTATTTACTTACTTATTTTTGTACTGTATTATTGACTGTATGTTTGTTTTACTCCATGTGTAACTCTGTGTTATATGTGTCGAACTGCTTTGCTTTATCTTGGCCAGGTCGCAGTTGTAAATGAGAACTTGTTCTCAACTTGCCTACCTGGTTAAATAAAGGTTAAAAAAAACCACACACTTAACAGGTGTGCCTTGTTTAAAGTTATTTTGTGTAATTTCGTTCCTTCTTAATGCTTTTGAGCCAATCAGTTGTGTTGTGACAAGATAGGGGTGGTTTACAGAAGATAGCCTTATTTGGTAAAATAACAACTACATATTATGGCAAGAACAGCTCAAATAAGCAAAGAGAAATGATAGTCCACGATTACTTTAAGACATAAAGGTCAGTCAAACCCGGAAAATTTCAAGAACTTTGAAAGTTTCTTCAAGTGCTGTCGCGAAAACCATCAAGTGCTATGATGAAACTGGCTCTCATGAGGACCGCCACAGGAAAGGAAGACCCAGAGTTACCTCTGCTGCAGAGGATAAGTTCATCAGAGTTACCAGCCTTAGAAATTGCAGCCCAAATAAATGCTTCACAGAGTTCAAGTAACAGACACATCTCAACATCAACTGTTCAGAAGAGACTGCGTGAATCAGGCCTTCATGGTCAGATTTCTGCAAAGAAACAACTACTAAAGGACACCAATAAGAAGAAGACTTGCTTGGGTCAAGAAACACAAGCAATGGACATTAGACAGGTGGAAATCTGTCCAAATTGGGTGATTTTTGTTTCCAACCGCTGTGGCTTTGTGAGACGCAGAGTAGGTGAACAGATGGTTTCTGCATGTGTAATTCCCACCGTGAAGCATGGAGGAGGTGTGATGGTGTGGGGGTGCTTTGCTGGTGACACTGCCAGTGATTTGTTTAGAATTCAAGGCACACTTAACCATCATGGCTACCACATCATTCTGCAGCAATACGCCATTCTATCTGGTTTGCGCTTACAGGGACTATCATTTGTTATTCAACAGGACAATCACCCAACACACCTCCAGAGAGTGTAAGGGATTTTTGACCAAGAAGGAGAGTGATGGAGTGCTGCAACAGATGCCCTGGCCTCCACACTCACCCAACCTCCAGGCATTCCAGGTGCAGCTGGTTGAGAGAATGCCAAGTATGTTCAAAGCTGTCATCGAGGCAAAGGGTTGTTACTTTGAAGAATCTAAAATCTAAAATATATTTTGATTTGTTTAACACTTTTTTGGTTACTATATGATTCCATATGAGTTATTTCATAGTTTTTCACTATTATTCTAAAATGTAGAAACGAGTAAAAATAATGAAAAACCCTTGAATGAGTAGGTGTGTCCAAACTTTTGACTGGTACTGTAAATATGTAGCTGCCTTTCTCAGACTAAGGACTTCTTAATTTACATTTGTTCCTTTGATAATCCAATGATTAAACATAACTGTAATCTGTAACCAAGTCTACATTGACTTTTTTCTCCAATAAAACACATTTCCATGTTTTTTATTGATTCTGTTATATCTGTATGACATTCAATATACCTGCTCAGCAACTCAAAGCATCCTGAAGTTGCAGACACACTTACTATCATAAACATGCATGTGTGTGAAGGGTGAACATCTTCTGGTGTTTTTCTGGGGCAGCACCCCGTTATCCCATCTTCCCCAGGTGTCCTGGGCATGGTCTTTACTGTGTTTTGTCCGTTAAGTACCAACTACAATATTGATGAGGCCTGGAGGGGTGTGTCTGCATGGCTGGGGGTCCGGGACAGGGGTCTGAGGGTAGCTGAGTGGACAGGGACGTGTGTGTGTGTGTGTGTGTGCGTGTGTGTGTGTGTGTGTGTGTGTGTGTGTGTGTGTGTGTGTGTGTGTGTGTGTGTGTGTGTGTGTGTGTGTGTGTGTGTGTGTGTGTGTGTGTGTGTGTGTGTTGGTCAGGGTTTGGTATGGTAAAGGAAGTCTAACAACATCTCTTCATTCAAGAAAAAAAAAATTAAGTTACATTTTATCAATTGTTGTCATTTATGCAAACAGCAGCATGAGAAACTGTTCCATTAGTACAAGTCATTATCTCCTCTGCTTGTCAAACGTTACCATCCATGAGCTCACCTCTGTCCCGGTCTCTTTCCTATCACTCTCAAGTCTTTCCTTTCTTTTCTGTTTTCTCCTGCATGTTTTTACAGTAACATTTGATGAGCCTATCAGACAGCTGTGGTGGATAGAGGAACAGGGCTATGGACCACTGTCCTGTTTATTTAATGTCCTCACAACTGACTGTACGTCATGAGGCACTGGATGGAGTTTACTTCCTGACAGATAATGGACATCGTACTGAGTCTGTCTATTTCTGGGCTAATATGGACTACAATATGGACTACAATATGGGCTACAATATGGGCTACAATATGGGCTACAATATGGACTACAATATGGGCTACAATATGGGCTACAATATGGACTACAATATGGGCTACAATATGGGCTACAATATGGACTACAATATGGGCTACAATATGGACTACAATATGGGCTACAATATGGACTACAATATGGACTACAATATGGACTACAATATGGGCTACAATATGGACTACAATATGGGCTACAATATGGACTACAATATGGGCTACAATATGGACTACAATATGGGCTACAATATGGACTACAATATGGACTACAATATGGGCTACAATATGGACTACAATATGGACTACAATATGGGCTTAGAACCTGTATTAGAACTCCGGTAGAATTCCTCCTGGGGCTGTTGTGAATGTCATCTGGATTATAGGATCTTTCTCCATATTTCATGAACAAAAAGGGAAGACTCTCTCTCTCTCTCTGTGTGTGTTGGTGTGTATCGGTTTGTGAGTGCGTACGTGTGTGTGTGTGTGTGTGTGTGTGTGTGTGTGTGTGTGTGTGTGTGTGTGTGTGTGTGTGTGTGTGTGTATGTAATGTGTGTACGTGTGTGTGTACTTGTGTGTGTGTATCAGATTTGGGGTCATGCATTTCATTCCTCTCTGTGTGTAGCTTTGGAGATGGAGGCACGTTCTGCGTTAGGTGGAGTGAGAAATTGGAGATTCGCTCGTTAACTCACATCCACCAATGTTAACACCAGTCAGTCTAAACTTAGTATCACATTCAAAATCAAATTAAAATGTTGAACCTGGTTATGCTAATGAAATGTGAAGGTCATGCAGACATACAGGCAGGAGACAGGAGACTATCAGGTAATATAATGTGTGTCATTTCCTCATCTTGTCTTACTCGTCTCCTCATCTCCTAATCTCAGAGGAAACGTCAAGTTTTACCATAAAAAGGAATCACCATCATGCCAACTCAATGACCTCACAGAAGTCACTATGACATCATACTTTTGGAGAGGTGTTCAGCACTTGTGAAGTCATGGACGAATGACAACAACACAGAGTTACAGACGTGGATGTACTTTACTTCAAAATAAAATACTACTGTTAGGAATAATGGACCCGGCAGCCTAGTTAGTTGGGTTTGTTGAACCGAGTTGTACAGAATGATCAAAATGATGGTTTTATTTACAGTGTTGTATGCCCACAGTGCTAAAGTGATGATGAAGATATTTACACATTTACAGTCCAGGAATGCAAGGCAAAAGTTTTGTAGTTCCAAAAGGTTGCAATTGATAAAAAAAAGGCAGGACAAAAAGGATCCAAATAACTTATTGTAGTAACCCAACAACTACAAGGGCAAGACGTCCAAACATTGCAAAAACTGGAGAGAGACTCACACAACTGAGTCTAATACCTGAGAGCTAAAGTAACAGCACATTACCTATACACGACCAGCCCTCTCAACTAACAAGAACTTAAACCTGGAATCCTTCATTGGTGAAACTGTCATGTGCATTTGGTATATTACAACAAAGAAGTTACTGCAAACAACGGATAAAGTTTTTTCCCCTCTGACGTTACTGCATGCGTGACTAAACACCATAATATGTACTTAAATTTTTTTTTACCACGCTGTCGGATGCTCCTCTACTCCGTTTCTCTTCTGTTTCAACAACAAAAACAGTAACAAAGGCACTGTTGTGAACAGTGATGCTGTTTAACTTAATGTGGATTTGATCTTAATAGGCTGAAACAGGAAATGGTCTCATGTCAACATGTGGATCCCCACATGAAACAAAAATACCCACCATAACAAAGTTTAAAAAACATTCTGTCACGTCCTGACCAGTAAAGGGGTCATTTGTCATTGTAGCATGGTCAGGGCGTGGCAGGGGGTGTTGCTTTTGTGTGTTTTGGGGTTGGTTTATTTAGTAGTTTATCTAGTTTTCATTTTCTATGTTCGTTTTCTATGTGTGGCCGAGTATGGTTTCCAATCAGAGGCAGGTGTCTTTCGTTGTCTCTGATTGGAAGCCATACTTAGGCAGCCCTTTTTTCCTTTGGGTTTGTGGGTGGTTGTTTTCTGTATAGCCTGTGTGCCTTACGGAACTGTTTTGTCGTTTGTTTATTTTGTTTGAGTGTTCTCTCTAAATAAAGAAAGAAGATGAGCACTATACCCGCTGCGCCTTGGTCTGTCCCTTACGACGCTTATGACACATTCATTTTACATCAGCAAATATAATGGCGATTGGAAATTGTGTACAATGTGATTGGGCATTTTGTATGAAATTGTGAATGATTATCTCAAACAATGCATGCACTGCACAGGTAAAGTAGTGCATGAGAGACAGGCGCACTCCAGAACATTCAACCTTATGACTTTGGTCTATGCATGATTACAAAGAAGCACTGTTGTTAACACATAAGCAAAAAATGCAAGCTCTCATCTGAACATTAATACAAATGCAACTTGAAATACTTATTTTAGTCAGTTAGTGCATTCATCTTAAGATAGCTTGGTGCGACAACCACATATCTCAGTCATAGTAAATACATTTGTCCTCTATAAAGTCAGTGATAGTATAAAAAAAAAATTAAAGTATGTGTGTTAGGGGCGATGGGCGCAGGCCCGAATTGTCACAACTAGAAACTTTGCTCTAGAAATGGACAGACATTCTTGTTTTTACTCAGCTAGTGTTTTAGCTACTTTTTGAGGGATCTTTGTTTCGACGGACCCAATGATCTGCTGTCTGCTTCACAGTGCTTTAGTCTTCTGGAATTAGTCTACTCATCACTGACAAGCATGCCTGTTGGTTTGAATTTAAGAAAATAACAACAAAACTCAATAATACTTCTCATTAATAAGCATTAGTAAATAAGTATGTATGTAAGCCTATATTGCATAATGTATGCACTAATAGTAAATGAGTATTTTAGCATTTAGAAAGCAATCAAGAATGTTATAAGCCTGTATAATGACGTATTAATGAAAGGTATTATAAAGTAAGAATATTACCATCTTAGTCCATAACTATTCAGGATAACGCAGTCTGAGAGAACCAGAATACAAAGCTGCTGTAAATGATGGGTTCACTAGTTTCATCTTCTAAAACAAACATACAGTTCATTTAACATGGTGCTATCCCTTTACTGTTTGTCCACCCCCGACAAGTCTAATCATACACACTGGGAAATACTACAGGGATAGGAATATATCAAATATTAAAGCACACGCAACATTGACATATATGAATATGACATGGCTGCTGTAAGAGACAAAGGCTCAGAAAAAGGCAATTTCCCAGCGTCTGGAGTCTAGACTGCTAAAATGGCAGTGTGTGTTGAAAATGAAAAAGGCGTTATGGATAGTAGGGGATCTGATGCTTTCTGCTCAATCTGTTATTGTCTGCTGCTGCTTGTGAGCGAAGTAGAGAGGTGGTCGGGACGGGTGCAGCGGAGAGTGGAGTGTGTGTCTGTGAGTCTGCGTGTCTGTGTGGCTGTGTGTGTGTGCAGCTCTTGCATGTGTGTGTTTTTGCCTTAATTTGTCTGCGCTGTTTGTTGAGTGGTCCAGTGGAGCGCGTGGTGACAGATGATGTAAATTATTGATTGCAGTCTTTCCTGTAGCTGAGTGTGGTGGGCCTTGTCCTCCTTCTCTCTCTCTCTCTCTCTCTCTCTCTCTCTCTCTCTCTCTCTCTCTCTCTCTCTCTCTCTCTCTCTCTATCAATTCATTTTCAATTTCAATTCAATTCAATTTAAGGGGCTTTATTGGCATCGAAGACATATGTTTACATTGCCAAAACAAGTGAAATAGATAATAAACACAAGTTAAATAAACAATAAAAAAAGAACAGTAAACATTACTCACAAAAGTTCCAAAATAACAAATAATATTATGTACAGTTGAAGTCAGAAGTTTACATACACCTTAGTCAAATACATTTAAATTCAGTTTTTCATAATTCAATGACATTTAATCATAGTAAAAATTCCCTGTCTTAGGTCAGTTAGGATCACCACTTTATTTTAAGATCGGGAAACGTCAGAATAATAGTAGAGAGAATGATTTACTTCAGCTTTCATTTCTTTCATCACATTCCCAGTGGGTCAGAAGTTTAAATACACTCAATTAGTATTTGGTAGCATTGCCTTTAAATTGTTTAACTTGGGTCAAATGTTTCGGGTAGCCTTCCACAAGCTTCCCACAATAGGTTGGGTGAATTTTGGCCCATTCGTCTAGACAGAGCTGGTGTAACTGAGTCAGGTTTGTAGGCCTCCTTGCTCGCACATGCTTTTTCAGTTCTGCCCACACATATTCTATGGGATTGAGGTCAGGGCTTTGTGATGGCCACTCCAATACCTTGACTCTGTTGTCCTTAAGCCATTTTGCCACAAAGTATGCTTGAGGTCATTGTCCATTTGGAAGACCCACTTGCGACCAAGCTTTAACTTCCTGACTGATGTCTTGAGATGTTTTTCATCTTGCAAGCCTCCCCCTTTTTCCTCCAAACATAACGATGGTCATTATGGCCAAACAGTTCTATTTTTGTTTCATCAGACCAGAGGACATTTCTCCAAAAAGTACGATCTTTGTCCCCATGTGCAGTTGCAAACCGTAATCTGGCTTTTTTATGGCGGTTTTGGAGCAGTGGCTTCTTCCTTGCTGAGCGGTCTTTCAGGTTATGTCGATATAGGACTCATTTTACTGTGGATATAGATACTTGTGTACCTGTTTCCTCCAGCATCTTCACAAGGTCCTTTGCTGTTGTTCTTGGATTGATTTGCTCTTTTCGCACCAAAGCACGTTCATCTCTAGGAGACAGAACGCGTCTCCTTCCTGAGTGGTATGACGGCGGTGTGGTCCCATGGTGTTTATACTTGCGTACTATTGTTTGTACAGATGAATGTGGTACCTTCAGGCGTTCTGAAATTGCTCCCAGGGATCAACCAGACTTGTGGAGGTCTACAATTTTTCTTCTGAGTTTGAAGGTAGACCTTGAAATACATCCACAGGTACACCTCCAATTGACTCAAATTATGTTATTTAGCAGAAGCTTCTAAACCCATGACATAATTTTCGGGAATTTCCCAAGCTGTTTAAAAGCACAGTCAACTTAGTGTATGTAAACTTCTGACCCACTGGAATTGTGATACAGTGAATTATAAGTGAAATAATCTGTCTGTAAATAATTGTTGGAACAATTACTTGTGTCATACACAAAGTAGATGTCCTAACCGACTTGCCAAAACTATAGTTTGTTAACAAGAAATTTGTGGAGTGTTTGAAAAACAAGTTTTAATGACTCCAACATCAGTGTATGTAAACTTCCCACTTCAACTGTATATAGAGTTTTGTAATGATGTGCAAATAGTTAAAGAACAAAAGGGAAAATAAATCAACATAAATATAGGTTGTGTGTGATTGCACACTGTGGTTTCTCACCAATAGGAGTTTATCAAAATTGGATTTCGAATTCTTTGTGGGTCTGTGTAATCTGAGTGAAATATGTGTCTCTAATATGGTCATACATTTGGCAGGAGGTTAGGAAGTGCAGCTCAGTTTCCACCTCATTTTGTGGGCAGTGTCTGTCTTCGGTAGCCTCTCTCAATAGCAAGGCTATGCTCACTGATTCTGTACATAGTCAGAGATTTCCTTAATTTTGGGTCAGTCACGGTGGCCAGGTATTCTGCCACCGTGTACTCTGTTTAGAGCCAAATAGCATTCTAGTTTGTTCAGTTTTTTTGTAAATTCTTTCTAATGTGTCAAGTAATTATCTTTTTGTTTTCTCTCTTGATTTGGTTGGGTCTAATTGTGTTTCTGTCCTGGGCTCTGTGGGGTCTGTTTCTGTTTGTGAACAGAGCCCCAGGACCAGCTTGCTTAGGGGGGGGGCTCTTCTCCAGGTACATTTTTCTGTAGGTGATGGCTTTGTTATTGAATCACTTCCTTTTAGGTGGTTATAGAATTTAACGTCTCTTTCCTGGATTTTGGTCAATAGCGGGTATCGGCCTAATTCTGCTCTGCATGCATAATCTGAGGTCTCAATTCGCTGCTTGTCCCATTTTATGAATTTTTGGTTGGTGAGCGTACCCCAGACCTCACAACCATGAAGGGCAATGGGTTCTATAACTGATTCAAGTATCCTAACTGGTATGTTCCCCATCTCTTTCTCCCCTTCATTTGCTTTTGTTCATCCGTTGCTTTAAAAACAATCCATGGGTGAGCCTGGAGACAGGGTTAACAGACTCCTACTCTCTCTCTCTTTGAATGACTCATGTTGCCAGCTCCATCCCCTGGCCTGTCCTCTTGGCCTGACTCACATACTGTAGAAAGTCATCTCCTGAGAGCTGTTCTGCTCACTGGAACACTTTAATGTCATGACAGACTTACTGCTGCTGCTTACAACTCATGTTCCCCTGGCAGACAGACACAGAGAGAGAGAGAGAGAGAGAGAGAGAGAGAGAGAGAGACAGAGAGACAGAGAGAGAGAGAGAGAGAGAGAGAGAGAGAGAGAGAGAGAGAGAGAGAGAGAGAGAGAGATCAATTAGGGGTCAGGCAACCTCAGGGGTCTCTCTGTAACTTTAGATTTTTTATTAGGATTCCCATTAGCCAACACCAATGGCGACAGCTAGTCTTACTGGGGTCTGACACGTAAGAAAAAATACATTACAGACAAAAGACTTTATAATTGACATCATTTTAAAAACATTAACATGTAGTGTGTGTGTTTGCATCTATCAGTTCCACATACATGTCAGTACATACACACAAGTAGATCACATGGGGGAGAGGTGTTGTGCCGTGAGGTGTTGCTTGCACTAAATGAGATGGAAGGGAGTTCCATGCAATCATGGCTCCGTATAGTACTGTACATTATCATCTGCTGTGGTCCCTCTCTTCCCTCTACCGCTCTCCTTCTCTCTTTGATTTTGCAGAAGTTATAGTATACTGCGATGGACAACCAGCCCTTAAACCACCAGATTAGCAGACGGGCCTTAAATGGCCTTATCACATCACCCAGCACAGTCCCTCTCCATCTCTCACTGTATGCCTTTTCTCTCTTTGTGCTTCACAACCCTGTCTATGCCATTAGAGCTGCTGCCTGCCTGGCTGAGGGTATGTATGTGAGTGTCTGAGTGTGTATGTGTGTTAGTGTCTGAGTGTTAGTGTCTGAGTGTGTGTGTGTGTGTGTTAGTGTCTGAGTGTGTGTGTGTTAGTGTCTGAGTGTGTGTGTGTGTGTGTTAGTGTCTGAGTGTGTATGTGTGTTAGTGTCTGAGTGTGTATGTGTGTGAGTGTCTGAGTGTGTATGTGTGTGAGTGTCTGAGTGTGTATGTGTGTTAGTGTCTGTGAGTGTGTTAGTGTCTGAATGTGTGTGTGTTAGTGTCTGAGTGCATGTGTGTTAGTGTCTGAGTGTGTGTGTGTGTGTTAGTGTCTGAGTGTGTGTACGCCACCTTTGCCAGAGATGGCCAATGGGCCAGCGTATGAGAGTGTCAGCGGGCACTTTTAGAGCCTGACGGGTCTTGCTGCAAGTGTGTGTGATAGAAAGGCAGCGAGTCAACCAGGTGATGGCATCGATGATGGCAGGGCAAAGGGAGAAAATAAACAATTACATCACAGATTTGTATTTATTTTTACATCTCATCAATATTTCACAGCCCAGGTCTCGTCATCCACCATCCTCCACTGTGTTGTTGTCATCACAGGTCGTTGTTGTTGGGGGTTTCAGTGGGAGCTGAAAATAGTACAGGTTGGCCCAACAAGGTAGAGACCGCAGGGCTGGAGGAGAGGATAGAGGGAAGAGGGTATCGCCCTCCTCTCCTTCTCTACTCCAATTCGTATTCCCCTCTCCCCCCTCCTTTTTTGGGGCTCTGAGGAGCATTGCTTTCTCCATTGGGCAGCACCCCAAAGCCACCCCTCTCACACCCACCACCCTGTCCCTCTCCTTCTCATTATCTCTCCCTCTGCTTGGTCAGCCCGTCCAGTGGGAGCAGGTCCGGGAAGAGTCAGTGGGCTGTCTGTCTATTAGCACTGAAAATGGCTGAGCTAGCTAACCGAAGGTGACCAGATAAAAAAGGGGGACAATTCTGGTTTCATGTACAGTATTTAGTCTAACAGGCATACTGTGATAGACAGAGAAAACAACTATATTACAGAAACACTACAGACAAGACAGAACTGTCCGATCTGAACAGCCATTCAGTGGTCCTGGTAGTCTGGGTAGAATAAGAGTAGAAGAGAACATGAGCAAAATTGAAAAAACAGAGACAATAGTATATGTGAAATAATTAACAACATAATAAAGAAATAAGATGATGATGAGATTGGTAACTACATAATATACTTAAACCAACCTAATCTGTATATTTCTCAGAAGAATGTATTTTCTTCAGGATTGTTCCGTCTTTGGCCAGCTTCTCCATGAACTCCTGGCAGGGGAGGTTGAAGTTTGTCTTCACAATAAGCATGGCCTTGATGGTAGGAACAGTAAACCTATTTCTTGCTGCTGTCCATAGATCATTCATTTGGGAGAACACTC
This sequence comes from Salmo trutta, assembly GCF_901001165.1. Classification (NCBI taxonomy): domain Eukaryota; kingdom Metazoa; phylum Chordata; class Actinopteri; order Salmoniformes; family Salmonidae; genus Salmo; species Salmo trutta. The sequence continues at coordinate 34,468,692 of NC_042975.1, forward strand.
TCTCGACTGGTGCATTACTTCCAGGTAAGCACATGACAACATACGCCAATCTAGCCAGGTTAGTGTGTGGGATGTCATTCTCTTTGAAGTGTGTAACCACCGTGCTCCATCTCTGACTAAGCGGTGTCTCAGATGTTTTCTATTCTTCAAGCGATCCCCCCTTTAGGAACTCTTACAGGCCAGTAACCTCGTCAAACAATGCATCCTCATTGATGGTCACATTGGGGCATTTTCCTGCAGTGCGGCTGCTGCATTCTGGATCTCTTCACGCTGAGGTGGTGTCACGTCCTGACCAGTATAAGGGGTTATTTGTTATTGTAGTTTGGTCAGGGCGTGGCAGGGGTGTGTTTGTTTTGTGTTATTGGGGTTTTTGGGTATGGTTCTATGTTTTTGTATTTCTATGTTTTTTCTATGTTGTGTATTTCTTTGTGTTGGCCTGGTATGGCTCTCAATCAGGAACAGCTGTATATCGTTGTTGCTGATTGGGAGCCATACTTAGGTAGCCCTTTTTTCCACCTGTCTTTTGTGGGAAGTTGTTTTTGCACTGCTGTATTTTAGCCTGCAGAACTGTTTAGCTGTCGTTCGTTTTTTTGTTTTGTGTCGTGTTCTCAATAAAGTAAATATGAGCATTCACGTACCCGCTGCATTTTGGTCTACTCACTACGACGGCCGTGACAGGTTGCCTTTTTAAAAGGAGACAATGTAAATCTTTAAGATTATCTGCGTGCTTTCCCCATGCTTGCAAGTAGTTCACAGCCGTAGTGAAGAATGATTGGGATGTTTTGAGAAAGCTCTCTTTAGACATTGCTCCATTTTCCTCTAGCTCTCTCAGAAGTCCTCTGACCAGAACTGGAATGAAGTTGTCATCACGTCAATTTTGCCTCAACGTTTCACAGAATTGCAGCTGACTCCACAGCACAGTGGTCCTGGCCTTCAAGCATCTTGATAGTGTCACTGAATACGTCAGGTTTCCATGGACAAAGGCCAGCCAAAGTTCAGTCAGTGGATCTATCTATATAATAAATTGTGACATTATAACATCACTAGCTAGTATCTCAAACGATTGTAACTTACCTGGTTTGAAAAGACGTTTGTGGTGATGTTGTGGATTCACTTGACACTTGCTAGCTTCTGGCCGAGTTTTCCACAGCAGTTTTCTCTAAAACTAGCGTGAGCAAGTAGCTAGTAGAAGAAGAAGAAGAGTGAATGAAGCTGATATAGCAACCAGCCCCCTCTGTTGGCCAAAACAAGCACAACACGATTGAGACGTCAACCGGTAGGCTCTGCTGCCGGGTCTTTCTTACCACGTAAAATATTATTTCACTTTGCGGTCTGTTTTTAACACACAGTTACAAACGGGGACATTTCCGAGGACAGCTCCAGCAGGGGACAGGCCACCAAAAACGGGGACTGTCCCTGGAAAACAGGGATGTCTGGTCACCCTAATTAATCCCACTCCCAGTACACTAGCCAGCTTAACTATAGCTATCCCCACTGAGCTAGCTAACCCAACTCTCAGTACACTAGCTCGCTTAACTATAGCTATCCCCACTGAGCTGGCTAACCCCACTCTCAGTACACCAGCTAGTTTAGCTATAGCTATCCCCACTGAGCTAGCTAACTCCACTCTCAGTACACTAGCTAGTTTAGCTATAGCTATCCCCACTGAGCTAGCTAACCCAACTCTCAGTACACTAGCTAGCTTAGCTATAGCTACCCCACTGAGCTAGCGAATCCTACTCTCATCTCAGACCTGCTGCCTAAAACACTTCACTCCCCACTGGTTCTGGAGAAAGACAGGTAGATGCCCCCAATGCTCTCCTTACTGTACCTCCCCTCTGGTCGAACATGGGTCTGTTTTACCTAACTAGTAACTAGAGAAACATATGAGGAATTTTAGAGCGATGTTGTGTTCAGCGAAGTACAGAATTGTCAAGCCATGGCCTTGGAGGATCTGAATAGGATCTGATGCGGTTGTCCAGGTCTGGATCTGAGCCTAATGTGTTGATCTCTCCTAACCTGGCTGGAAACAAGCCCTCACAGCCCAGCCCAAAATCTGAAATACAAACCAATGATTTAATGCAAAACTAAATTCCAAGTTTGTAATGCTGCTTTGGCCCCATATATCTAAGAGGATCTCAAAAGCAACATTTGGAGATAGATTTTTGTTTTGCGAACAGAAATGTGTGATTTTTAATGTGAGAGCAAAAGTAAGATGTGTGTGTGTGTGTGTGTGTGTGTGTGTGTGTGTGTGTGTGTGTGTGTGTGTGTGTGTGTGTGTGTGTGTGTGTGTGTGTGTGTGTGTGAGAGTGCATGTCTGTGCAAGTGTGCGTGTGTATGCATGTGTGTGTGGATTATGCCTCTTCCCTTATAGATTGCCATCGCTGGTTGTGTGAGGCAGGTCCTGGAGCTAAAGGTGGTGTACCCCTGCTCAGCCCTAATGGCAGTAATCAGAATGCACAATCCTGCATCCAGGTCTGCCCAGGCAAAATCAATACTAGCCTCAGACTGCCTTAGCACTCGCTCACACACACACACACACACACACACACACACACACACACACACACACACACACACACACACACACACACTGAGTGATCATAAAACCGCTCTTTTCTATCCAGTATTGATTTGTCAATAAAAGACCTCTTGGAGAAGATAGAGAGTACATTATTGTGTCATAAGAGGCTTTTTGTTGAGATGAAGTATGTCAACACTGTAACTTTGTGGCTGAGTACCTCATGGCGCCAAATGAGTAGCAGGGGCAACATGGATCAAGGCATCTTAATATACATACTGTATCTACATTATACAGCACAACCGTCAGGGCCTGGCTGAATATGTCAAATGTATTCAATCATTCAGAAGATAAGTATTAATGAAACAGATGAGCAGGATCATTGATTAATTGTCCATTAATCTGCTCTGTTGATGTACTCTACAGTAATGATACAGTATTAGTGATCTCTTGCTAAATAGATTTTATCTCAATGAGACTAACTTCATAAACCAAGGGGTGGTTGAGATGATCTATGTACAGTGTGAGGTTGAAGACAGGGACAATTGTGAATACTGTAGTATAGTGGGGCTTTCCAAGCCATTGATCACCACAGGTGCAGCCTGCCTGCGTTGTGCATGTCGCCATCCACAGCCAAGACCTCATTGATTCCTGGACGGACATCGATCACATGCACAATTAATTGTTCTTCGAGGCGTAGCACCCCAGATCATGAGCTTCTTTTGGATGGAAATCAATAACAAGGGAGAGGAGGGGAAGGGGATTGGAACATTCCAGTAATAACTCTGAGATGTGCCTAAGAGAAGAGAGGATGAGGGTCCCCTAAAATCACAGTTTACTGTGACGACAGGGTAGTGCTCCACTTTCAGGGTGTGTGTGTGTGTGTGTGTGTGTGTGTGTGTGTGTGTGTGTGTGTGTGTGTGTGTGTGTGTGTGTGTGTGTGTGTGTGTGTGTGTGTGTGTGTGTGTGTGTGCGTGCGTGCGTGCTTGTGTGTGCGTGTGTACGCGTGTGTGTTAGTCCCCACAAGGATAGTAAAACACAGACAATTCTCCCACGTGGGGACATGGGGACATTTCCCACTTCCCCATGAGGACAAAGGCTACTTTAAGCTTACGGGTTAGGTTTAGGTTTAGAATTAGGGTTAGAATTAGAGTTAGAGTAAGGTTAAGGGTTTAGTGTTTAGGTTTAGGGTTAGGAGTTAGGTTTAGGGTTTAGGTTAGGGTTACAGGTTAATGTTAGGGTTATGGTAAGGGTTAGGGGTTAGGGAAAATAGGATTTTATTTTTAGATTCCCACGAGGATAGAAGAACATAGCGTGTGTGTGTGTGTGTGTATGGAGTATGTGTGTGTGTGTATGGAGTATGTGTGTGTGTGTATGGTGTGTGTGTGTGTGTGTGTGTGTGGTGTGTGTGTGTGTGTGTGTGTGTCTGTGTGTGTGTGTGTGTGTGTGTGCGCGCTTGGTGTGTGTGTGTGTGTGTGTGTGTGTGTGTGTGTGTGTGTGTGTGTGTGTGTGTGTGTGTGTGTGTGTGTGTGTGTGTGTGTAAAACAGTGGAGACCAGGGAGTGAGCTGAATTATTGATGGGTTTTCTGCACAAAAATGTGACAGTTAATTTTTAATTTAGCTGGAATTGAACCAGACAACGCTGGGCTAACTAATCAATACATGGCAAAGGCAAGTCAGTGTCTGATCAGACAAGTGTGTGATTGTAAACACACACACACACACGCTCGCACACAAACCTACACACGCAAACACACTAAAAGTGGAACACTACAAATTCAGCATTCTGTGATTGTGTTTAGCATTAGCGTATTTGGGCAGAGTCTGTGCTGTGAGGAGAAGAATCATGTGGCACATTTAGTTTTGTGAACATGGACAATGTTATTTCTTTGTACTTTGCATTGCATTGTTGTAGCTGTTAGTTGTATTACTCCAAGACACACATCCATTAATGATTCAGAAAAATACATTGTAAGCTTAAGCTATCATTATTCATGAAATGCATGAGTAGTTGTTACTACAGTAGCTCTGTTCTGTTGAACACTCAACTTGGAAATGGAATCAATGTGATTTTCCTCACAATAACAACTGCAATAGGAACTGGAGGAGGGAAATGTCTCAATTAAATTAATTCTACAGCAACTTGAGCCTAAGAATCTGATCTTGGCAATATGGGCACTGACAACAGAGAAAACATTTGAAGTTAATTTCCTACAATTCTACACATTTTGCCATGGGGCGTAGTGAAAATATTGCAGTTTTAAAACACGTTTTTGGCAATTCTACAAATTTTACCTTGGGGCAGAGAGAGAAAATGTGCAGTTTTACATCTAATTTCCTGTAATTCTACACAATATGTCATGACTTATGCCATTTTAATTATATCTGAGACAGACTAACAAAATAAATGGGAACCCGCTGGAGGTGCCCGTTTGGTAGTCGGACATGATTACAACAAGTTTAGATAGCTGGCTAGACTAACTTACCAACCTAAAAATTGTTAATTGACCTGATACCTGGCTAAAAACTTCTGATGCACGACCAAATTTTAAAGTTACACCTTGTGTGTTCTTCTATTCTAACTCTCAACAATAAAATGACACCCTGAATGAGTTCCTAAAAAATATAAATAATCGGGTCGTGGGCCCCGTAGCAGCCAGGGGCCCTAAGCGCCGCTTATGTTGCTTATGCCTGGAGCCGGCCCTGACGCTAGATGAAGATCGCTGAAGCGAGGGGCAGAAATGAAAGGGGGGGAAAAAGCTACCAAACAAATCTCCAATGACTTCTGTGAAATTCACATTTTTCCCAATATACCCACCAGAGAGATAGAGAGAGTGAGTGAGAGAGCAAGAGAGAGGGGGAGAGAGAGAGGAAAGAACATGAAGAGGGATAGGAATCAGAGATATGAGTGATGTATCATCAAGCCTTGGACAGGGGAGATAGTGAGAAAGAAAGAACGAGATGATCGATGCTCACAAACCTTGTCTTTTTGAAAATATGATACAGAGAGAGAGAGTAAGTGAGATAGAGAGAGAGAGAGAGAGAGAGAGAGAGAGAACTGCAGAACCCTCTACTCTATTAAACATCTCTTTAACTTAGCCCACTCACAACAAAGCAGCGGGCTGACTCCCTCCAATCTGTCAGGCTCCGCCAGCCTCCACACAGCCCTGCTCTACTCTACTCTACTGTAGCTTCTTCACAGAGAGAGATGCTCCTCCATGTGATCAATAATAGATGGGCCTGTCTCATACCCTGCAGTAGGCCAGCACATTAGGTAATGCAGGAGCTACATTTAACTAGATGGGCTTGTTAATGCCTCCCCCTGGGAAGGGCCCAGTGGGTACCAGGGAGGGGAAGTAATGTTTGCAGATTGCAGATCACAGTGCACTCCGAGCAGGCCAGGAACACCGTGGTGGCTTCATGCTGGGAGTGATGGGGGTTGGCACTCACCCCCTCCATTCTCGGAAACCAAACTCTTACGCCTTCTTTTACCTTTACCTCATCTTCCTCCATTTCTCTTCTTCATCCATGCCTATACCCCATATCCTCAGCCTAACCCCTCCATATCCCTGTCCCCGTCTTCTTTCCACAACCTTTCCCTGCTCCTTACTTCCACTACCCTTATCCCTTTCTTTGCTTTCACCCTTCCACATGCCATCCGGAAGCCTTATTGGGTTTTTACATTTTAAGGAAGATGCATGGGCTAAATTGTTGGAGCTTTCCCGAGTATCCTTTAGAATGAACATTGGACATATGCATGTAGCAAAGTACCAATGTGAATGTCATAGCTATTGGCAGAAACATTGATACGTCTTTAACCTGTCTGGGCTAGGGGGCAGTATTTTCACGGCCGGATGAAAAACGTACCCAATTTAAAACAGGTTACTACTCTGGCCCAGACACTACAATATGCATATTATTAGTAGATTTGGATAGAAAACACTCTGCAGTTTCTAAAACTGTTTGAAAGGTGTCTGTGAGTATAACAGAACTCATATGGCAGGCAAAAACCTGAGAAAAATCCAAGCAGGAAGTGAAAAGTCTGAGAATTGTAGTTCTTCTTTTGATTCTCCATCGAAGCTACAGTGTCTGTGGGGTGACATTGCACTTCCTAAGGCTTCCATTGGCTGTTTAAAGCCTTCAGAAAGTGGTTTGAGCATTTTCCTGTCACTGGGCAGAGTATAGGAGCTCAGTTACTGAGTGGTCTGCCTGGTAACAAAGGGATTGGATATGCTCGGTCCCGCGAGCGCGCCCCTCCTTCTTTTTCTTCTTGAATGAATATGCTATTGTTCGGTTGGAATATTATCTCAATTTTACGTTAAAGATACCATAAAGGTTGATTTTAAACAGCATTTAACATGCTTCTAAGTATGGTAATGGAACATTTTGACTTTTCGTCTCTCGTTCCGTGCTCGCGCGTTATACCTTTGGATAAGTGATCTGTACGCATGAACAAAACGGAGGTATTTGTATATAAATATGGATTATTTCAAACAAAAACAACATTTCTTGTGGAAGTAGCAGTCCTGGGAGTGCATTCTGACGAAGATCAGCAAAGGTAAGAGAATATTTCTAATACTAATTCTGAGTTTAGGTTGCCCCGAACTTGGCGGGTATCTGAATAGCTCACCGTGATGGCTGAGCTATGTACTCAGAATATTGAAAAATGTGCTTTCTCCGTAAAGCTATTTTAAAATCTGACACAGCGGTTGCATCCAGGGGTAGTCTATCTATAATTCTTAAAATAATTGTTATATATTTTGTCAACGTTTATGATGAGTATTTTTGTAAATTGATGTGCACATTCACCGGACGTTTTGGTGGGAATAAATTTTCTGAACATCATGCGCCGATGTAAAATGCTGTTTTTGGATATAAATACGAACTTTAGCTAGCATCCCACCTAGCCCATAGAAGTTCAAATCCCCAGCTATAATAAATGCAGCCTCAGGATATATGGTTTCCAGTTTACATAGAGTCCAGTGAAGTTCCTTGAGGGCCGTCTTGGTGTCTGCTTGAGGGGGAATGTACACAGCTGTGACGATAACTGACGAGAATTCTCTTGGGAGGTAATATGGCCAGCATTTGATTGTAAGGAATTCTAGGTCGGGTGAGCAGAAGGACTTGAGTTCCTTGTTATGATTACACCATGAGTTGTTAATCACGAAGCATACAACCCGCCCTTCATCCCACCGGGCCCTTCCTCTTCCCAGAGAGGTGTTTATCTCTGTCGGAGCCATGCATGGAGAAGCCCGGTGGCTGAACCAATTCCGACAACATACCGGAGAGAGACATTTTCCGTGAAACAGAGTATGTTACAATCTCTGATGTCTCTCTGGAAGGCAACCCTTGCTCTAATTTTGTCTACCTTGTTGTCAAGAGACTGGACATTGGCGAGTAGTATACTTGGGAGCGGTGGGCGATGTGCACGTCTACAGAGCCTGACCAGAAGGCCGCTCGGTCTTCCCCTTCTGCCCCTTCTGCGACGTCGTTGTTTTGGATCGCCTACTGGAATTAGCTCCATTGTCCTGGGTGGTAGTCCGAACAGAGGATGCGCTTTGGGAAAGTCGTATTCCTAGTCGTAATGTTGGTAAGTTGACGTCTCTCTTATATCCTATAGTTCTTTCCGGCTGTATGTAATAAGACTTAAGATTTCCTGGGGTAACAATGTAAGAAATAATACATTAAAAAAGAAAAAATACTGCATAGTTTCCTAAGAACTCAAAGCGAGGTGACCATCTCTGTTGGCGCCATCTTGCAAGGACACAGCAGGATATGTTCCTATTTGATTATTTTAATGTTCTTTATCCTGAACCAGGGGGCTTTGGGAGTCTTGACATGCTCACACCCAAGCCTTGGCCCTCCTCCAAAGGGACCTTCGCTCTCCCTCATGGCCGCTCCTGCCTACGCTCTCTGGTTGGTTCTCTGTGGGGATTTAAAAGGGCCCTTCAATTAGGCTTGGGGGGAAGTGCCTGTCGGAATGAGAGTGTGTGTGGTTGTCCCACTCTGCATGCGGGCACTGACGCAGGGCCATGGCTCGGGTCCTGAACCACAGCTCCACCAGCTCTCTAATGTCTGAGGCGTACGCCTCGCTGAGTGACACGCTGTTTGCAAAAGAGAATGGAAGAGAGGGGAAAGGGAAAGGGAGAGAGGAAGGAGAAATAAGGAAAGAGTGTGAGAGAGATGGGGCAATGGACTGTAAGAGAAAGAGATAGATGGGGTGGTGTGTGTGTGAAAGCAAGAGAGAGATAGTCTCTGTTTCTAAATGTGTTCCATTCCTTTTGGTTGGTGTCTAATGATTGTTGATAGATAGGGGGGAGTGGTGGAGAGGAGGTGAGTGGGGGGTGAGAGAAGGGGAGAGATGGGGTGAGAGAGGGGGCGAGGAGGGGGGGATGAGGTACGGGTGAGGAAGAGTGATGGCAGGTGTGACTGTCAGGTCCAATCAGGGCTCTGTGCCCAATAACCACGATCCTTTGGGAAAAAAACAGGAGAAAGAGCCCTCTTCCACCGCTTTCCACCCCTTTCCTCATTTTCCCCTCTTTTGCCCCTCTCCTTCCTCCTCTTCCCTCCATTTCCATCTTCACCTCTACTATACTCCTCCCCCCTCCCCTTTTCTGGTGTTCTTTCACCCTCTCCACACCTGTCGAGTCGATTATGTAAATGAGCATCGGTGGCGTACCCCTAAAAAGCAGATTATGGCTGGAGTGGCTCTTGATTGTGACACAGTTATTCCATTGGGGGAAGGAGGGGGGCAGTATTTGCACATCATTTGGAGAGGTCTGTCCCTCCTGTGTCCCCCTATGTGTGTGTGTTTCAAGGGGGGCACGATGTCAGCATCATATAGCAAGCTTCTTAGTGGGTCTACTTAGTGGGTCTCGCTTTCTCTTTGTCTCTCACTCTCTCTCTGTGTAGCAGGATGTCCCATGGAGGATGCAATGCCACTCTGCTCCTGGTTTCTGTACACCAGAGAATGGCCACAGTGTGACTGACTGCCACGTTCCTATTAAGCCCCTGTCTGGGATCTGGGAGAGACCACATACATAGAATCAGACATATAGGACCATCCACAGGCTGCCTGGCAGGCACCCATTAAGGGACACACTGCTAGATTTGTTTTACCTCTCCGTTTGTCTGACTGTAATAGTAAAGCGTTGGCCTTCTTTCAAAGTCTTGCCGTCTTGGCATTTGACAGACATGTTTAAAGAAAATGTATATTTCAGCTGGAGAAGAAATGAAAGCTTCCATTTGATGGGTTTGGCTGTATTTCTAACCGTGTTGGGTGTTGCCCAGAACCTGACCTTTTTGCTGTGAAGTGCCATTGGATTTTACTACGGCAAAAAGTTTCAGAGAGAGAAATATACTGAGAAAGAGAGAGAGAGAGCGAGAGAGCGAGAGAGCGAGAAAGAGAGAGAGAGAGAGAGAGAGAGAGAGAGAGAGAGAGAGAGAGAGAGAGAGAGATGGTTGCAGTGATGAGATAGGAGGGGAAGTCTCAGGCAATGATACCATTGTACAAAGCTTTAATTTTTCAAAAAGACTTGATTCATAAAATATGCATGCTGTCTCATTTTACAGACAAGGTTTGAATATTGTAACTGTTACTATTCAAAGCTGAGGCTGTTTTTTGCAATCTTTGACATTTTACTCATTTAGCAAACGCTCTTATCCAGAGCACCTTTGAATAGGGTGTGCACACATCCCTGGCGTTGCAAACGCCATGCTCTACCAACTGAGCCACATGGGACCTACAATCTATGATCCTCAGCTGAGAGAGGAGGGGAAAGAGAGACAGCTACAGCTTAACCCCTGCCTATATGTCTCTGTGAGAGTCTGTCTCTACTGCCTGCATGTCACCAGTCACTTATCAACCTCTGAGCTGTTGTGGGGAGGATCATGCAATTATTATTTTGTAATTCCTACACATTCTACAGTCAAAAGAGTCTAACTTTTGTCTCTTCTTACTCTATCTGGCCATGATGAAAGATCTGTAGATCTGTAACCTCATGATGACCTCAGTAGCACTCACACACACACAAACACACCTTACTTTTCATCTGTTTGGGTGCTGTGGTTATTGAGGCTGGTTAGGTCTGGGTCCTGGGTGTGAGGTCTTGTAGAAAAAAGGAAGTATTGTATGGAGTACCATATTTCTCTCTCCAGGAGGCGAAGAGGTCAATAACCCATGTCTTTGAAGAGGATGAAGAGTGTGTGCCTGTGGGCATGCGTGTGTGTATTTGTGTTGATTGTCTGAAGGTTGATGTCCACCTGTCTAACCTGACCTCCACTGTACTCTGGTACTGTATATACTTTACTTCTCAGACTGGCATTCAAAGATCATCTGCGTTTCCTCATAGATTTGTCAGTAGTAGGCCTATTGTTTTTAAAATACAGTACATCGATTCAGTATATATATTATTTTAACATAATTACATAACACAGTGTTTTTCAGTCGGGTGGTACAGGGGAGGCCACAGTGCATGCCGTTTACTGGGCATGATGATAATGCAACATGATTTATGCTAAGCTAAGCAAACATCCAGTCAAGAAAAAGTAATGCGCTAAATGCTGAAGGTCAGGTGTTTTTTGTCCATTGAAACGGTCACACATTGAGTCTGATGCACTGTAGGAGGTCTGGTGGAACACTGTCTAGTAGCTGTAACAGTCTGACCCTTATTCAACTGCATTCAGACACAGTTATTTAGCTCACTGTACCTCCAGGTCTCTTTACCCCAGGCTTTGTCCTCCTGGCTAATGCACACAAGCGGGTGGTCATAGCTGGCATGGGCCTGGGTGCAGCGTGAGCTAAATAGAGATGAGCTGAGCTGAGTAGCAGCCATATAGAGTAGGGTGATGGTCTGTCTGTCTGAGCGTGTATTAATTAACCAATGTCAAGGTGGAGCCATGAGAAGAGAGGGAAGGAGAGGGGAGGGGAGAGAAGGGAGAGAGGGGAGAGGAGAGAAGGGAGAGAAGAGAGAGAGGAGAGGGGAGGAGAGGGGAGGAGAGGGGAGATAGAAGGGAGAGAGGAGAGAAGGGAGAGAAGAGAGAGAGAGAGAGGGGATGAGAGGGGAGATAGAGGGGAGAGAGGGGAGAGAGGAGAGGGAGATAGGGGAGAAAGCGCAGAGGGGGAGAGAGGTTGACATCCTTGCTAATTCGCTGACATGGGGGCGAGGGGAGGGTTGCCCTCTAATAATATTGTTTCTTGAAGGAGCAGCAGTAGCTATGAGAGGAACAAAAGTAACTGTGCCCCGCAAATCCTGTAGCCAATTAGTCTGTATGAATAATTAAAGATCATTGTCTGTGCTGGGCGGCTGCAGATTGAGTTTCCCTCTGCCAGGCTAGATTGTTATGACAAGTAGTGACTACATAATGATATTAGGGATTAATAATTCAAGGCAGTCTGTGTTGCTGCAGGTGACGGGGCCTGCAGTGAACCCACTCTCTCCATACCACAAATTCTGGGGGGTCAGAAATCAGAAATGGAAATTGAAATGTGTGGGTGCGCATTCGGTGTGTGTGCATTTAAGTTTGTGTGTGTGTTGTGTACATGCATGCATGCATGCGTGCATGGTGGTGTGTCTGTGAGTTTGTGTTAGCCACTTAGATTGTAGGAGTTAGGTTGATTGACTATGGGGGTAAGCTAGCCTTGCTGGCTAGCAGTGGCATATCTGCTACAATGGTGAGGAAGACCACACAACAAAGGAGAGTGGTGCTGAGTGTTATGTGTGTCACAGTGCAGGGGAGTAGGGGATGGAGGAGATGGCAGGCAGTAGGGGGGTTGAAAGGTAGAAGGACAGCTGTGGCATCCATGTGCCAAACCACTACCACCACCAAGACCATAGCACCACATGCCTTTATGGCTTCTGCACCAGTAGGCCCAGCCTAATGGACCCGGCCTACCCATCAGGTCTGTCCACTGGGCCCCCTGGGAGAGCTGCTCGCCCAGGTCTGCCCAGCGTGGGGAGGCCCTCTGTCACAGTGACAGACGCCGGATGACAGATCCTTTCCAACCAGGAGGGCTTAGTGGTCTCTCTGGTGCAACTCCACATCTGGGCCCAGCTGGCACTGTCTGACGGTCTGTCTGACTCTCACCCACCCGCTGGAATTGAATTTGAATTCCTGCAGAGCAGAAAGGGGGAAAGAGAGAGATATAGGGTAGAGAGAGCAAGAGAAAGAGGGGAGAGTGAGTTGAGTGAGTGAGTGAGTGATTGATCGAGTGAGAAAGGGAGAGTGGAAACATCAGTCAGTGTTTTAGTGTGATTGCTAGTGCAAGTGTGAGGAGTGTGGAATGGGAGAAGGATGGGAGAGCTCAGAGGAGATCTCTTTAAAGGAGAAGGGAATCCATAATTCCTTTTGATAAGCTCATAGACCAGAGAGAGGCAGCAGACATTTTCCACAGACATTTTCCAAGTGTACATCTCCTTGTGGCAAACCTTGGCTTCTCCCAGTAGAGTAGTATTACTCAGGGTGAAACCAGAGATTGGGGAGTGTTAGATTTGAACACAACCCTTAAAGACTCCTGTATATGAGTCTCTCAGACGGTTCATGGCAGCTGTCAATAAATTCAGCTCATTTGGAGGCAAAGAGGAGGCTTATTTGCTTTAGGTATAAAAGGTTGCAAGTTGGAAGTTGGCAGCTTCATTAACCTCCCTGGGCGAGTCCCACCCTAGTCAACAGGCAGTGGAATCGCGTGGCGCGAAATACAAATACCTCAAAAATGCTACAACTTAAATTTCTCAAACATATGACTATTTTACACCATTTTAAAGACAAGACTCTCGTTAATCTAACCACATTGTCCGATTTCAAAAAGGCTTTACAGCGAAACCAAAACATTGGATTATGTCAGGAGAGTACCCTGCCAAAAATAATCACACAGCCATTTTCAAAGCAAGCATATATGTCACAAAAACCAAAACCACAGCTAAATGCAGCACTAACCTTTGATGATCTTCATCAGATGACACTCCTAGGACATTATGTTATACAATACATGCATGTTTTGTTCAATCAAGTTCATATTTATATCAAAAAACAGCTTTTTACATTAGCATGTGATGTTCAGAACTAGCATACCCACCGAAAACTTCCGGTGAATTTACTAAATTACTCATGATAAACGTTCACAAAAAAACATAACAATTATTTTAAGAATTATAGATACAGAACTCCTTTATGCAATCGCGGTGTCAGATTCTAAAATAGCTTTTCGGCGAAAGCACATTTTGCAATATTCTGAGTACATAGCTCGGCCATCACGGCTAGCTATTTTGACACCCACCAAGTTTGGGACTCACTAAACTCAGAATTACTATTAGAAAAATTGGATTACCTTTGCTGTTCTTTGTCAGAATGCACTCCCAGGACTTCTACTTCAACAACAAATCTTGTTTTGGTTCCAAATAATCCATAGATATATTCAAATAGCTCCGTTTTGTTCTTGCGTTCAGGTCCCTATCCGAAGGGTGACGCGCGAGCGCATTTCGTGACAAAAAAATTCAAAATTTTCCATTACTGTACTTAGAAGCATGTCAAACGCTGTTTAAAATCAATTTTTACGCAATTTTTCTTGTAAAATAGCGATAATATTCCAACAGGGCAACGTTGTATTCATTCAAAGGCTGAAAGAAAAAAATTGAGAATTCTCATGAACGCGCATCTCAGTCTCACTGTCCCCAGGCTGACCACTCACAAACTCTGCTGCTGTTCTTTGCCCAGAGACAGCAGACACCCCATTCCACTTTCTGGCGGCTTTAGAGAGCCAATGGGAGCCTTAGAAAGTGTCACGTTACAGCACAGATGCTGTATTTTCGATAGAGATGCAACAGAAGGACAACAAATTGTCAGACAGGGCACTTCCTGTATGGAATCTTCTCAGGTTTTGGCCTACCATATGAGTTATGTTATACTCACAGACACCATTCAAACAGTTTTAGAAACTTTAGAGTGTTTTCTATCCAAATCTACTAATTAAATGCATATTCTCGTTTCTGGGCAAGAGTAGTAACCAGTTTAAATCGGGTACGTTTTTTATCCGGCCGTGCAAATAATGCCCCCTAGCCCCAACAGGTTAAAACCTCTTACATCTAGATGTTCCGCTAGTGGAACACCGCTCCAATATCCAATGATAGGGCGTGGCGCGAATTACAAACTCCTCAAAAATCCCAAAACTTCAATTTTTCAAACATATGACTATTTTACACCATTTTAAAGACAAGACTCTCCTTTATCTAACCACATTGTCCGATTTCAAAAAGGCTTTACAACGAAAGCAAAACATTAGATTATGTCAGGAGAGTACCCAGCCAGAAATAATCACACACCCATTTTACAAGCTAGCATATAATGTCACAAAAACCAAAACCACAGCTAAATGCAGCACTAACCTTTGATGATCTTCATCAGATGACACTCCTAGGACATTATGTTATACAATACATGCATGTTTTGTTCAATCAAGTTCATATTTATATCAAAAAACAGCTTTTCACATTAGCATGTGACGTTCAGAACTAGCATAACCACCGAAACTTCCGGTGAATTTACTAAATTACTCACGATAAACGTTCACAAAAAACATAACAATTATTTTAAGAATTATACATACAGAACTCCTTTACGCAATCGCTATGTCAGATTTTAAAATAGCTTTTCGGTGAAAGCACATTTTGCAATATTCTGAGTAGATAGCCCGGCCATCATGGATAGCTATTTTGACACCCACCAAGTTTGGCACTCACCAAACTCAGATTTACTATAAGAAAAATTGGATTACCTTTGCTGTTCTTCGTCAGAATGCACTCCCAGGACTTCTACTTTACACCCAATGTTGTTTTGGTTCCAAATAATCCATAGTTATATCCAAATAGCGGCGTTTTGTTCTTGCGTTCAAGACACTATCCGAAGGGTGACGCGCAGGCGCGTATTGTGACAAAAAAATTAAAAATATTCCATTACCGTACTTCGAAGCATGTCAAAAGCTGTTTAAAATCCATTTTTATGCGATTTTTCTCGTAAAATAGTGATAATATTCCGACCGGGAGACGTTATTTTCGTTCAAAGACTGAAAATGTAAAATGGACTCTTCACGTGCACGCACGCCCCGTGTCATTGTTCTGAGATCGACCAGTATCCAAATGCGCTACTGTTTTCTGCCCAGGGACTGCAGAGTCATCATTCCCGGTTCTGGCGCCTTCTGAGAGCCTATGGGAGCCTTAGAAAATGTCACGTTACAGCAGAGATCCTCTGTTTTCCATAAAGAGGCTATAGAAGGCCAAGAAATGGTCAGAAATGGGCACTTCCTGTATAGAATCTTCTCAGGTTTTGGCTAGCCATATGAGTTATGTTATACTCAGAGACACCATTCAAACAGTTTTAGAAACTTTGGAGTTTTCTATCCAAAGCTAATAATTATATGCATATTCTAGTTTCTGGGCAGGAGTAATAACCAGATTAAATCGGGTACGTTTTTTATCCGGCCGTGAAAATACTGCCCCCTATCCTAAACAGGTTAACTAACTATAGTTTTGGTAAGTTAGGACATCTACTTTGTGCATGACACAAGTAATTTTTCCAATAATTGTTTACAGACAGATTATTTCACTTACAATTCACTGTATCACAATTCTAGTGGGTCAGAAGTTTACATACAGTAAGTTGACTGTGCCTTTAAACAGCTTGGATAATTACAGAAAATGATGTCATGGCTTTAGAAGCTTCTGATAGGCTAATTGACATCATTTGAGTCAATTGGAGGTGTACCTGTAGATGTATTTCGAGGTCTACCTTCAAACTCAGTGCCTTATTGCTTGACATCATGGGAAAATCAAAAGAAATCAGCCAAGACCTCAGAAGAAAAATTGTAGACCTTCACAAGTCTGGTTCATCATTGTGAGCAATTTACAAACGCCTGAAGGTACCACGTTCATCTGTACAAACAATAGTACGCAAGTATAAACACCATGGGACCACGCAGCCGTCATACCGTTTAGGAAGGAGGCGCGTTCTGTCTCCCAGAGATGAATGTACTTCAGTGAAAAAGTGAAAATCAATCCCAGAACAACAGCAAAGGACCTTGTGAAGATGCTGGAGGAAACAGGTACAAAAGTATCTATATCCACAGTAAAACGAGTCCTATATCGACATAACCTGAAAGACCGCTCATCAAGGAAGAAGCCACTGCTCCAAAACCACCATAAAAAGGCCAGAATACGGTTTGCAACTGCACATGGGGACAAAGATTGTACTTTTTGGAGAAATGTCCTCTGATCTGATGAAACAAAAATAGAACTGTTTAGCCATAATTACCATCGTTATGTTTGGAGGAAAAAGGGGGAGGCTTGCAAGCCGAAGAACACCATCCCAACCGTAAAGCACGGGGGTGGCAGCATCATGTTGTGGGGGTGCTTTGCTGCAGGAGGGACTGCTGCACTTCACAAAATAGATGGCATCATGAGTGAGGAAAATGATGTGGATATATTGAAGCAACATCTCAAGACATCAGTCAGGAAGTTAAAGCTTGGTCGGAAATGGGTCTTCCAAATGGACAATGACCCCAAGCATACTTCCAAAGTTGTGGCAAAATGGCTTAAGGACAACAAAGTCAAGGTATTGGAGTGACCATCACAAAACCCTGACCTCAATCCCATAGAACATTTGTGAGCAGAACTGAAAAAGCGTGTGCGAGCAAGGAGGCCTAGAAACCTGACTCAGTTACACCAGCTCTGTCTGGAGGAATGGGCCAAAATTCACCCAACTTATTGTGGGAAGCTTGTGGAAGGCTACCCGAAATGTTTGACCCAAGTTAAACAAGTTAAAGGCAATGATACCAAATACTAATTGAGTGTATGTCAACTTCTGACCCACTGGGAATGGGATGAAAGAAAAGCTGAAATAAATCATTCTCTCTACTATTATTCTGACATTTCACATTCTTAAAATAAAGTGGTGATCCTAACTGACCCAAGACAGGGAATTTTTACTAGGATTAAATGTCAGGAATTGTGAAAAACTGAGTTTAAATGTATTTGGCTAAGGTATATGTAACTTTCCGACTTCAGGTGTGTGTACATATATATATCTATATATATGTGTGTGTGTGTGTGTATATATATATATATATATATATATATATATATTCAAGACTCTGACATTGCTCATTCTGATATGTCTTTATTTGTACTTTTTGGATTCTTTTTTACATTTACATTTTCGTCATTTAGCAGACGCTCTTATCCAGAGCGACTTACAAATTGGTGCATTCACCTTATGATATCCAGTGGAACAACCACTTTACAATAGTGCATCTAAATCTTTAGGGGAGGGGGGGTTAGAAGGATTACTTTATCCTATCCTAGGTATTCCTTAAAGAGGTGGGGTTTCAGGTGTCTCCGGAAGGTGGTGATTGACTCCGCTGTCCTGGCGTCGTGAGGGAGCTTGTTCCACCATAGGGGTGCCAGAGCAGCGAACAGTTTTGACTGGGCTGAGCGGGAACTGTGCTTCCGCAGAGGTAGGGGGGCCAGCAGGCCAGAGGTGGATGAACGCAGTGCCCTCGTTTGGGTGTAGGGCCTGATCATGATTATGTCTGTGTTGTTTTGTATGGCTAGGTATTATACTGCACTGTTGGTACTAGAAACACAAGCATTTCGCTGCACCTGAAATAACATCTGCAAATCTGTGTATGCGATCAACAAACTTTGATTTGATTTGCATTAGTCCTCTATTATGGTATGTGCAGTAGAGATAATGCTATCATGGCTTTGTGTTGGTTTCAGCTGTGATTTATTCCTGCAGTGGAGCAGGCTAACAGGCTCCTCATGGTGCAACACGTTCAACATGTTCCTATTCATACCATATTCAAAAAGGGGGCAAGTCTGGAGTAAAAAGTCGACTAGTTAATGATTCATTAATGATGTATATATAACTGAAAGCTCTATTAGACAAGAACTCTACTCGGCACAGAACATGTTTTTTTTTTACAGAAGTGGGATTTCTACAAGGTCTGACATGCCAGAAATGTTCACATTTGTGTGTGTTTGCGTTATGTGACAAATAAGTTAACAATAGATAGGGACATAGAGGCCTTGGACTCTTAAAAGCGAGATGATTACAATTGGTCAAAGAAAGTAAGTCAGTAATTGTGGTTGATTAGCTGAGTCTGTTTTTAGACTGTATATTATATTTTCTCTGTGTTACATTACATAATAAGAAAGTAATGAGAGCAAGCCTCACAGCTCACAGGCCAGCTCAACGTAACACCCACTGCATATTATGTTCCTCTTCCTTTCTGGTTCCAACGGATGTTGCGTAACATTTGTTATGGAAAACGAATCTCAAACAAATGTTCAAACACTGCAAAAGCACTCTAGAAAAGCACTCTGCTGTTTTTATTTGATTAATTCAGCCTCTGTTCTGCTCTGCTCTGTTCTGTTGTGAACTGTTCTCCACAGTAGCGGAGCAGAGAGAGCCAGACCTAGACCCACAGTGCAATGCTTCCCTGCTACTCCTCCCTTATTGCTGTGGACTCTCTCCTCACCAGCTCACCTCTGTCATTAAAAAAATAACTCGTTTGTAGCTGGCTGTTCAGCTTTTATCTATATTTTAAGCCACACACAAGGTGTAGAGTCGAGCTGGAGCTTGTTACAGGGGCCTGGCGCTTGCATAATTCATAGGTGGGAGCCGGCTGCTGCAGTGGCTAAATAAAAGATCGCCCCCTGGATGGCAGGACAGTAGCGGTTGGTACCTGTACCTGTTCTTCGCAGTGTCGCAGCCCCAGAGCCTAGATCAATATGAAAAGACACAGACATACTGTAAACTACACTCCGCTGGAGTTGGTACCCATGATGATCCGTCCCCAGTGGTGTGGTGGTTGCTGGCTGAATGGTGTGTCTCTCTGAGTGTTTCTGTCCAGGTTTGCTCTGGCTCTGGTTCTCCCATCTTGTCCTAACTAACAGTAACTTTGGTTTCTGCTACCGCTGCTACCTGCTCCTCAAAGCTCCACAGAGGCATGGAATAACTGATTGGAAAAGTGCCTGTTGTCTCTCTCTCTCTCTCTCTCTCTCTCTCTCTCTCTCTCTCTCTCTCTCTCTCTCTCTCTCTCTCTCTCTCTCTCTCTCTCCTCTGAGCTGTCTGACTGATATGGTTGGTTATGTTCAGCTAAAGTGGAGGCATCAGAACAAGTACATCATGCTGTGGACATTTTGTGCGCATCTAGGACTCCACCATCGTTGGATATCAATTATGACAAGAATACAGGTTTGTAAAAATCATTAAAGGGTTAGTGAGGGTGGTGGTGGGGTCTTCTATTCGGGCTCGGCAGTGTTCCTACATAATGTTTGGTGCAAGCGAGTGCTGATTGACTCTACCCCAGCCCAGCTCCTTGTTGCCTCCCAGCCTAGCCCTAGCCTCAGTCTCAGCCCAGCTCAGCTCCTGCTGCTCTCCTCTCACACTGAGGTGTATTACGGCTGATAGTAAAATATCAAATAATAATGGCCCGAGACAAGGCTGAATTTGTGTGGAGTGAGGCATGAAACTGCATATGGAAGGCGGCAGCTTCAAATTGGACAGCAGAGTACATCTCTTCAAAATGCATGAATCCACCGTGAATCGCTCTTATAAACCCCCTCCCAGCACCACCAACACCTCTGTCTGCAACAGTAGCTCTCGCTGCATTTCTCTTTGTGGGTGAAACAGCTCTAATAACATCTCTCTCTGCCAACTGGGCCTGGCGAAGGCCTTCTGAGTTGGATCCTTGGGAGTGGATGGGAGGCTCTGATCAAGTTTTGGAGGCAAGCACCGGGATTTGAATGAGGGGGGAGAGAGGGTGAGGATGATCATGGAGGAGGGTGGGGTCAGGTCAGGGGCGGTGGAGGTGGGGGGGTGTTCTCAGATGTAGGGGTGGTGGGGATGGGAACAGGGCATGAGGCTCGTGGAGGTGCAGTAGGAGGACAGAGAGGGCCCAAGGAGGGAGGCTGGGGAGAATTGGGGTTGATCCCTTAAAAGCCTTAGTTCTCCACCAGCGAAAATTATTATCAGTGTGTGAAAACAAGGCTGGCTCCGGGCTAGCCACCCAGGAGAGTGCTTAGCCTCAGGGCATTTTTCAGAAGAAAGTAACGCAAGAGAAATAATGGGGGTGGGAGTGCGGGAGGGGTGGAGGGATGGAGGAGAAGGTAAAGAGAATTTTATTTTGCTTTTTTCATTCTCCCATCTCTCACTCGTTCCCTTGTTTGCTGGATGCCTGCCTTTCTCTGTGGCTCTCTCTCTCTCTCTCCGTGGCTGCACTCTTTCATTCCCTTCTGCTCTCGTTCCCCTTGTTCTGTTCTTCTTCTGAGAGATGGCTGGAGAAGGAGTGAATATGATAACAAAGCTCTTAGGGCTGACAGGTCAGCACTATAGGAACAGTCAAGGGCTCCCTCACTCCATTCTCCTCTACCTACAACCCTTTTTCCCTTTTCAGGCATCCATCCCTCCCTCTCTCTTACTCCTCTACAGTGTTGTGAAGGTGACTTGTGCTGCAGTCTCTCCACTAGAGCATGAGGCACTGGGCTGCTTTGCACCCATTCGGCTCAACTTCTTAAAGTTCCCCCCACCCAGGGAATAATGCTGCAGATCAAACCTAATCTATCCATCCATGCTGCCTGTCCTAAGAACTGAAGATGAGACACTTGCATAATCTCTCTGCAGTGCTCATTCTCTTTGGAGACACTTGATTCGTTTTGCAAACACTTTGTTCGAAGGATTACTTGAACAAAGATCTTAAATATTTACTGAAAACTGTAGCTGATTCTCTGCAAAGATAAATGTTGCATAACTTTATGAAGCGAGATTAAATATATCCTTTTATCTCTCTTTTACTCCAGGATGAAAGTTGACTCGCTCTTGTTCTTAGCAGAGCTACTTAGAGAGATTCAAATTTTATGATGTACAGCTAAACAATAGTTTTACACAGAGCTGATTTGGGGAGAACTGGCTTTGACCTTCATGTCTCAGTGTCTTTTTAAATAACTTTTTAATAACTGTGGATGGTAAACACAGATGTGGGACGTCTGGGTAGTGCATTATTACTACATTCCAGAACAATGTCTTTGTGCCTGACTGAGCTGATGTTGTAATAATCTAAGGAGCCAGTCTTTCTCTCTCTCTTTCTCCCTCTCTGAGGATTCTGAGGAGTGTTTTTTATTTCTGGAAGTTGGAGCCTGGATCACAGACATGTTCCATGCTGGAACATTCAGTCCAAGGGGACATGGGTGCAGATGTGCAGGTGGTCTGGGCCCACCTTCCCTCCCCCTAGGGGGCCGCACTGGGAGGCCTGCTCGCTGGATCTGACTGAGTGCATGTAAAGTGTGTAGAGAGGTGCAGTCAAGGCGGAACACGGCACACACACGCACCGGCATTCACACTTGCTCACACTCACTCAAACACACACACACACTCTCACACACACACTCTCTCTCTCACACACACATTCAAACACACACCACACGAATGCCAGGAGGCGGTGTGATTGATATGAATAGTGACATGTCAAGCAGGAAGGAGAGCGGCGCTGCCTGTGGCATCCAGGAAAACATGCTAATAGAGAGATGCATTAGTGCACTCACACAGGCCAGAGTTAATCAGGGAGGACGTTCACTGCTCTCTTGGTCCTCCTCCCGCTCACCGCCGGTGCACTACACCCACTCCACCCTCCCTATACCCCCCTCCCATCCCACCGCTCATGGCCTGGGGATGAAGCTGGATGGGGCTGACGCAGGAAAGTAGGCAGCCCCCCTCTCTACACCCTACCTTTCACCCAGCAGACTGCAGAAGTGTTGGCTTGCAAGTTTACAAGCTGATGTTGGTTTTATTATTTTTTCCTGTACCCGATGGAGTGAAGGATTTGTGCAACAGGAAATATGTGAACTGACAGTGTCAGGGGGATAAATCAAGGAACCATGTCCTTTATTGCACCCTCACTGTTTAACTAGATGTGCGGTCAATTGTTCAACATTATAACCATCATATTACAGACACTCTGCACATATTTGATGAGCCTGTAGTGGAGTAGATTGGTTTTGCATTTAAATCTATGTATCTTAAAACCTCTTAGATCTAGATGTTCCGCTAGCGGAATACCTGCTCCAATATCCAATGATGGGCGTGGCGCGAAATACAAACTCCTCTAAAATCCGAAAACTTCCATTTTTCAAACATATGACTATTTTACAGCATTTTAAAGACAAGACTCTCGTTAATCTAACCACACTGTCTGATTTCAAAAAGGCTTTACAGCGAAAGCAAAACATTAGATTATGTCAGCAGAGTACCCAGCCAGAAATAATCAGACACCCATTTTTCAAGCTAGCATATAATGTCACAAAAAAACAAAACCACAGCTAAATGCAGCACTAACCTTTGATGATTTTCATCAGATGACAACCCTAGGACATTATGTTATACAATGCATGCATGTTTTGTTCAATCAAGTTCATATTTATATCAAAAACCAGCTTTTTTACATTAGCATGTGACGTTCAGAACTAGCATACCCCCGCAAACATCCGGTGAATTTACTAAATTACTCACGATAAACGTTCACAAAAAACATAACAATTATTTTAAGAATTATAGATACAGAACTCCTCTATGCACTCGATATGTCCGATTTTAAAATAGTTTTTCGGTGAAAGCACATTTTGCAATATTCTCAGTAGATAGCCCAGCCATCACGGCTAGCCATTTAGACACCGACCAAGTTTAGCCCTGACCAAACTCCGATTTACTATTAGAAAAGTTTGATTACCTTTGGTGTTCTTCGTCAAAA
This sequence comes from Salmo trutta, assembly GCF_901001165.1. Classification (NCBI taxonomy): domain Eukaryota; kingdom Metazoa; phylum Chordata; class Actinopteri; order Salmoniformes; family Salmonidae; genus Salmo; species Salmo trutta. The sequence continues at coordinate 34,492,007 of NC_042975.1, forward strand.
TGCACTCCCAGGACTGCTACTTCAATAACAAATGTTGGTTTGGTTCAAAATACTCCATTGTTAAATCCAAATAGCGGCGTTTTGTTCGTGCGTTCAAGACACTATCCGAAGTGTAAATAAGGGTCACGAGCATGGCGCATTTCGTGACAAAAGATTTCTAAATATTCCATTACCGTACTTCGAAGCATGTCAACCGCTGTTTAAAATCAATTTTTATGCCACTTTTCTCGTAAAAAAGCGATAATATTCCGACCGGCAAAGCGTGTATACGTACAAAGAGAGAGAAAATAAAAGCATGCTATCCCCTCGTGCACGAGCCTGAGTCTCATAGTACTGTTACTGGCCACTATCCAAACGCGCTAATGTTTTTCAGCCAGAGCCTGCAAAGCCACGATTCAGCTTTTTGCCGCCTTCTGAGATCCCATGGGAGCCGTAGGAAGTGTCACGTTACAGCAGAGATCCTCTGTAATGGATAGAGATAATCAAGAAGGGCAAGAAATGGTCAGACAGGGTACTTCCTGAACATAATCTTCTCATGTTTTGGCCTGCCAAATGAGTTCTGTTATACTCACAGACACCATTCAAACAGTTTTAGAAACTTTGGAGTAATAATCAGATTAAATCGGGTATGTTTTTTATCCGGCCGTGAAAATACTGCCCCCTATCCATAACAGGTTAAAGACGTCCTGTAGCGGTTTTTGAAGTACACACACTAAAGGGTAACTTCAACAAGTAGGGCATTGTCATTGGCCTCCCCCTTTCCATTTGAAACAATAGGAAAGCCCCCCCCCCCCACCTGCTGTTACCTTCAAGTAGGTTTCGGTTTGCTAGGTGATTGTGGACAGGGATGGTGGATGGGATGGAAGCATCTGCCTCTGATTCCAAAGGTTCCAAGTTTGAATCCAATGATAAAAAGTAGTTTTTTATATTTTCGTTTTAAGCCTATCCCAAACCTTAACCCTTACCTTAACCATTCAGAGTTAATGCCTACCCTTAAGAATTTAGAGTTAATGCCTGAAATGTAAAGTCCCCATATTTAGGGACCTTATTAGATTTTTTTTTATTCAATTCAGTCTGGTATGAGTACGGTAGCCACTATCTGCAAAAGCAGGGTGTCTGCGGAAAGCTGAGTACATTGGCTATTGATTGGTGCCTTCAAATCTTTCGTGTGACTTACTACCATATATGGGCATACTAATTTATAAGAGTGGGCCGAGCCGGTGACCTAATTTCAAGATGGCTGCTACCTACGCTCCGGTTAGCGTTGTGAAGCATAAACAAAAAAAACATGGAATAAGTTGATACACACTGAAACCCGGGACTCCAAAAATCATGAGGATTTCTTATTTGTCTGCCTGTGACCAACCGTTATTGATCACCAGCCCCGAGAGTCAAAATATGAATTTTACACAATGTTTTCACCAAACAGCAAACATCTTTCAAGGTAAGCTTTGATTTGGTCTGTGTTTGAGCTATAGCTACATGGGGGTATCAAATTAAACATCGGGTTGGTTTGGACAAATCTAGCCAATTGACAATGTTATCTGATGATGTATTACTTAATAGCAAAATCGAATGACCACCAAGTGACAATATCTTTGTGCATCAACAATATGATGTTGCCTGCTTACGTGCTGTAGGCATCCACCACACAGGGGATTGGCTACTATGGCACCTTGACAGTCTTGTAGCCAATGACAAGCTTTCCAGGGATATGCAGTTGACCTGGGTGGGACAGAAAGGCCTAGAACCTTTTTATGCGTAACGCAAACTATTGCTTCCTGCCTCAGAGTCTTGGAAACATCCCGTAACCACACCTGACCCCACTTGCTAAAACATCTGCCCATTTCTAGTTGTTAGGTCTATCACAAACAAATCTGATATTGTTCACATGTTGTGGAAGCCATCTGATGTGTTTACAGCTCTAGTCATCAATAATGAACTTATAGCTTGTCAATGAAGGTTGACTTTCAAAATAAAAAAAATAAAAAATGGTTATTTTGTGTGTGCTTGATCTTTGGCATTTTGAACTATGTAACTCCTGTAATAATCTTCTGATTATTTCCTCACAATCTCCCAGATGTCTTCTTTCCAAACATACCATGTTTTTGCATGTCAGAATCACGTAATTACACATGAATAGCAGTTTCTTTTGGGTATGTCTATTCAGGAGGAAATCTACATTTTGCCATTACATTTAAGAGGTTTTTAACCCCAACCATAAAAATTCTGACTTAAAGTCTAAATGTAACCTTAACAACTTTGAAATTTGATGTTTGGAACAACTTCAAAATGTTACGTTTGAGAAACATGGATGAACGTTTAATTCTGATGTGAGACTGGGAGAGCTGGTAGATCATGACATACCTGGACCACCTATTGAGATGTACCCTTTGTTAAGTAAATCTGGTGTAAAATGAGGTAGGTGAAAAGGTGACTGGAGGGCCATTTTAAATAAACAAGAGCAAGTCATTATGTGGTAAAACACACTCCTACAGTGAGTCTATCCCTCAGAAGCTGTCTGTCCATCTGTCAATGTTGAACCCCCATTAGTCCATTAGGTGACGCTCATGAATACGCTAGTATCAAGCCAATAAAAGCTATTAATATTAGATCTGCCATACTATGCATATTCCACACACTTAATGGAGGCTGGAGCAGAGCAGAGCAAAGAAGCATTCTCCAGCAGCAATGCTGAAGAGTGTGAATGTGTGACTAACACTCCGAGGCTTAATTGGGCTAATTAGTTTCTAGAGAGACTGACACAGCTTTGCCTGTCTAGGCAACTGCCAACCCCACGTTCACATCCCCAGTGGTGGAAAAAGTACCTAATTGTCATACTTGAGTAAAAGTAAAGATACCTTAATAGAAAGAGTACAAGTCTAAAAGTATTTGATTGAAAATATACTGAAGTATCCAAAGTAAATGTCATTGTTAAAATATACTTAAGCATCAAAAGTAAAAGTATAAATCATTTCAAATTCCTGATATTAAGCAAACCAGACGGCACCATTTTTTTGTTTTTTAAATTTACGGATAGCCAGGGGCACAATCCAACACTCAGACATGATTTACAAACTAAGAATTTGTGTTGAGTGAGTCCGCCAGATCAGAGGCAGTAGGAATGATCAGGAATTTTATCTTGATAAGTGCGTGAATTGGATAATTATTGCACTCAAAATGTAAAGAGTAGTACATTATTTTCTTCAGGAATGTAGTGGAGTAAAAGTTTTCAAAAATATAGATAAAGTAAAGTACAGGTACACAAAAAAACGACTTATGTAGTACTTTAAAGTATTTTTACATAATTAAATACTTTACACCACTGCTTGTTAGGCAATCACATGTTCCTACGGGGGAAGGATGGCCAGCCACACAGGACGGTGATTTTCACTAAGGAGGAGAAGGAGGCTTTGCTGCCAAAATCAACCTACGCTTCTTCTGGTGTGGGATTGTCAAGGATGTGGACAGATGGGTCAGTGAAATAACCATTTGTTTATTTTTATTATGCTTTCAGTGAATGTCGTGTCAGAGAGAACACAATGTTAAAAAGTGTCACTTTGTGCTTAAAGGACAGTACCTGTCTAGCCTGCCAGAAGTTTGAGAGGGTGAAGACTGTGGCGGCGGAGTTGAAACCCATCAAAGTTGTTTCACTATGGCACATGATCGGTAAGTGTGTCAAGATTCAGACCAATGTTTTGCTATTGCAGTCTTACTCTCTACAGAGATGAGGAACCCTCCATGGCACGGTACCATCAGAAATCCATGAGAAAACATGTTTTGTCTTGTTTTAAGGCTGGGCGCCAAGCACCATTTCCCAGTCCCAAATCCAGTCCCCGTCCTGGGTCCAGGCATCCCACATCCAGGTGTCCCAAGTCCAGGCCTACCAAGGTGTCCACACCCTATACAACAGAGGTCAGCATCCATTGCTTTTGCCGGAAGTACATGAAAGAAGGTACGGAGGTTTCCCGGTGCAGGAGATGCAGTAAGCCTTTCATGTGTCTTGTTTGTCTCATGTCATCATTGTGTGTGAATTTGTGTGTCAGTCGTGTCTGTCGTCCATCATCTGTTTTGTCTGATGTTGTTTTCCCCCACCCTTGTTGTCACTGCTTGGCTGGCTACCCACCTCAAGATGGTAGGTATTTTACTTTATTACATCATGTTGTAAATTGTGTGATATTGCAAATAATCTTAATCATGTTGTAATAATAATGTTTTTAATTTATATCAAGATTTTTTTCTTGCAAACATTGGCTGTGTGAAAGTTGGTTGGTAAGTACATAGCCAGTGGCGGTTCTAGCTTGTATGGCTCCCTGGGTGAACACCCCCATTTTTGTGTGGGCGTCCCTTGCCACCCCTGGTATGATGCTGCCCTGGGCGGCTGCCCATGTCACCTATACCTAAATATGCCACTGTACATAGCACATGTAACTGTCTTGTATCATTTACAAGCATGTACAGTATATTCAACCACAATGGTGTAATAATGAGCTGAGCAAGATAGAACACATTTTCATATAAAAAGACTACTGAAATAATATTATTTCAGTATAGACAAGGAGAGGGAAGCTCAAAATCAAAACATGCTACAAGACAAGCTAGTGTATGAATCAAACATATTTGCATATGAATGGAGTTGAAATTAGCTGACTTTGTGATCTGTAAGGTAAGTAACATTAATGTGTCAAGCAGATTAAACATTTGCTTTGCTATTTCCGAAACGTAGAAACGTTTAAGACATGGATTTCATGTTGTTGAAATGTTAACAATGGACCCAAAAGTAGTTTGAAGTAATGTTTTCATCTTATTAGCTAAACAAAACCTGTTTAAGCAGTGAAATTGTCGCAGAAATCAGCTTTGTTTACATAGCGGGAATGGGGCGGGACTTTTTGGCAGGTGGACACTATTTGACACCTAGCGGCCGGAGCCCCCTAAGTGGTTGCTTATGTCTAGAAATGGCACTGTCTAGAATGTCTAGAAATGATACATCAAAATTGTATCCACAGTTCATCTGACTGGATAAGTAGATAAATGGCTTCATTGCCAAAACCCCTTTGAGGTAATACATTCAGTAGGAATAAAATGATAGAGAACAAAAATATGTCTGGTCATCTAGTCCATGTAGGCTACTGCTTCATCTTAATCTCTGCCCTAATTTAAGAGTTTTGCTCTAATGGGCTGTTATATATTCCTTTCTATTCAAAGACTCTTTCTCACCACCATCACTTCCTATTAATGAGGTAGGCCTATGTGGTTGATCATGCACTGAGAATGAGGTAGGCCTATGTGGTTGATCATGCACTGAGAATGAAGTAGGCCTATGGGGTTGTTCTTGCACTGAGAATGTGAAGGACAGTATTAACAATTAATGAAACGGCAACTGTGGGTGGTTTACCGAACAGCAAAATCGCCATTATTAAAATTTGGGTGTTAATGATTTTGGAGTCAAAGTGTTGATGTTCCAGTTTTGAATTTTACAGGAGAAACACCACGAGTGTAAATTAACAATAGAGTCTGCTGTTCAATCGCAGAGTTCAAGTTGTTCAGCTCCCAGCTGTGTTAATTGGAATATCCAGGATATTTTGATAAGTTCCGGTTCAAATTATTTTGGGCGACATTTTTCCACCCTCGCATTAAAACCTGTTGGGGCTAGGGGGCAGTATTGAGAATTTTGGAAAAAATATGTGCCATTTTTAACTGCCTCCTACACCAACTCAGAAGCTAGAATATGCATATTATTGTTCAGGTTTGGATAGAAAACACCCTAAAGTTTCTAAAACTGTTTGAATGGTGTCTGTGAGTATAACAGAACTCCTATGGCAGGCAAAAACCTGATAAGGTTTCATGCAGGAAGTGGCCTGTCTGACAAGGAGTCGTGCGTCTTGCATCTGTTTATTGAAGAGTAAGGATCTTAGCTGTAACGTGACAATTCCTAGGGCTCCAATAGGCTCTCAGAACCCGGGAAAAACCTGAACGATGACGAGGAGGCCTCTGGCTGAAACAGATTATCGCTTTTGCCAAGTGGCCGATCAGAGGGCCATTGAATGAGGCGCGTGCACGATACGCCCCCGTGGAGAAATTTCATTCGGCTGTTTAGGCTCATTGCAGATTCCCGGTCGGAATATTATCGCTTTTCTACGAGATAAATGGCATAAAAATTGGTTTTAAACAGCGGTTGACATGCTTCGAAGTACGGTAATGGAATATTTAGAATTTTTTTGTCACGTAATGCGCCATGCTTGTGGCCGTGATTTGCCTTTGGGATAGTGTCTAGAACTCACGAACAAAACGCCGCTGTTTGGATATAACGATGGATTATTTGGGACCAAACCTACATTTGTTATTGAAGTAGAAGTCCTGGGAGTGCATTCTGACGAAGAACAAGAAAGGTAATAACATTTTTCTTATAGGAAATGTGATTTTGGTGAAGGCTAATCTTGCCGGGTGTCTAAATAGCTAGCCCGTGATGGCTGGGCTATGTACTTAGAATATTGCAAAATGTGCTTCATCCGAAAAGCTATTTTAAAATCGGACATATCGAGTGCATAGAGGAGTAATGTATCTATAATTCTTAAAATAATTGTTATGCTTTTTGTGAACGTTTATCGTGAGTAATTTAGCAAACTGTTAGTAAATTCCCCGGAAGTTTGCGGGGGGTATGCTTTTTCTGAACATCACATGCTAATGTAAAAAGCTGTTTTTTGATATAAATATGAACTTGATTGAACAGACATGCATGTATTGTATAACATAATGTCCTAGGTGTGTCATCTGATGAAGATCATAAAAGGTTAGTGCTGCATTTAGCTGTGGTTTGGGTTTATGTGACATGATATGCTAGCTTGAAAAATGGGTGTCTGATTATTTCTGGCTGGGCACTCTCCTGACATAATCTAATGTTTTGCTTTCGTTGTAAAGCTTTTTTGAAATCGGACAGTGTGGTTAGATTAACGAGATTCTTGTCTTTAAATAGCTGTAAAATAGTCATATGTTTGAGAAATTGAAGTAATAGTATTTCAAACAATTCAAAAATCGCGCCACTGGATTGAAGTGGCTGTTACGTAGGTGGGACGAATTCGTCCCACATGCGCCAGAGAGGTTAAGAAAGTGGCAGCGGTGAGAGAAAGGTGAGTATTCTTACAATGAAAAAGAGGCTATTCATTAGTTCATGATGAATTTGCATTGAAAGTAAAAATACTTTGTGATTTTAAGTTATACTATAGGCACGTTTACTGAGAATCGTCAACCTAGAAGCGAATAGCAACCCAAGCCAGTGACTTGACCGAGCTAGCCAGACAGCTAACTTGGCTAAAGATAGTTAGCTAATTCATTGATGGTTTGTTCAGCCAATTCCTATTTTGAGCTTCACTTTAGTAAGTCGGAACAAATGCAATGGTGTTAGTTAGCTAGTGATAACTAGCTGGTGCTAGCTAACGTTAGTTAGTTCAGCATTTTTAACCTTGCTTGGCTAATTTGATGCTTGTTAGCTAGCTAATAACCTAATGTTATTAGCTAGCAAAATAAGTATGGCTTCCTGAGCCAGCGTTATTTTAGGCAACACTTGACTGAGTCATCATCCCTAGTTTGACTAGAGAGCCCCAGATAGGCAGAATCTCAGCAGAAAGCTGTCAGACAGACTCTGATGCAGAAGAGAGGAGGAAGAGGAGTTAAAGAGTAGCAGCAGTGCCAGCGAAGGAGTGACAGAGGAGATTGAACAAGCAAGTAATAAGGGAAGGAAGAGTTTGGACAGATTCGAAGTGAGGAAGATGAGGTTTTAGATGATCCAGCACTGTGGCCAGAGAAAGTACAAGACCATGAAAGAGAAGCTATTGTTCGCAGACTAGCCAACAGGTGTGGTGAGGAGACAGAGCTGTATAAAATCATGCCCCCAGACCCCAACTATTTACAGTACAGTAAGTGAGCAAACAGAAGAGAAAAGGTGAGAGAGACTGACTTATTTATAGTAAGAGTGTAAAGGCATTATATTGCATTCCATGTGTTCTTTTTTCTCATGAGCAAAGTAAACCATCACCCAGTTCTCTGAATAGTAAGGATGGCTATAAGATCATTTCAGTGAAATGGCGGAGAATGTATGACACACTACCAGAGCATGAGAAGGGTGTATCTCACAAGAACTGTTTCTGGAAGTGGAAAAATTTGCACCATACCGTAACAACAGCTACAGGTATAGACAGTCAGCTGCAGAAACAAATCCAGTCAGAAATGTATAAAAACAGAGCACTTGTAGAAAGGATTTTGGATGTGACACTGTGCTTAGCATCCAGGAATCTGCCATTCTGGGGGAAATCACACAATCTTGATGATGTGCATAATGGACATTACCTAGGCTTACTGGAACTGTTGTCAAATTATGACCCGCTATTATGTGAGCACTTACAGGAAGTCAGGGACAAAAAGAAAGGAGCACGAGTGACTGAGTACCTCAGCCCTGAGAGCCAAAATGAGTTCATAGGAATATGTGGTCAAAGGGTTTTGAAAACAATACATGAAAGAGAAGATGCAATCTATTACTTGGTTATATGTGATGCAACTCCAGACATTTCCCATAATGAGCAAAATGTATTATTGGTGAGATATGTACACAAAGATAAAGTTCAGGGAACAGGTGAATGGGAAATAATTGAACGTTTTTTTTTATTTAAAGACTTGGCTAGAAAGACAGGCAGTGAAATTTCTGAAATGATTGTGAGGGAATTGGAAGGGCATGGTATTGACATAGCAGATTGCCATGGTCAAGGCTATGATAATGGTGCAAATACAGTATGTCAGGGAAAGTGAAGGGAGTTCAAGCACACATACTGCAAAATAATCCACTGGTCACATACTCACCCTGTGCCTCCCATACTCTTAATCTTGTGGGTGTACATGCAGCTCAGTCGTGCCCAGAAGTATCAACCTTTTTTGGCTGTGTGAATCGCCTTTATAATCTGTTCAGTGCCAGCCCAGAGCGATGGGCGATTCTCAAGGAAAAGACTGGCTGCTGTCTTAACCGCCTTCCAGACACGCGATGGAGTGCGCGTATTGCTGCGGTCCGACCAGTCGCAACTTATGTCCCGTCTATCATCAAGGCCCTAGACATGCTTCTTGCTACCTGCAACCTGACAAACGAAGCCAAATCTGAGGCAAAAGGTCTGAAAAGCTACTTCATGTCTTTCAAGGCAATCTTATTGCTCACTTTCTGGGTAAAAGTTTTGCAGTGTATTGAGAATAGAAGCCTAATTCTTCAGTCAGAAAATATTTCCCTGGACACTGAAGCAGCTCACATTAAGGCACTACAGGAAGAAGTAGAGGCTCTGTGTAATCAATGGGACGCTCTTCTGGCAGAAGCTTCCATGGCGGAAAATGAAATGGGTGTAACTACTCAGTTTCACAGAGGAGCCGCCAGAAAAAAATAAATGTTTCCCTGATGAGACTGAAGATGACATAGCAAATGAACAGAAGTCAGACACTGGATTTCACAACACAGTGTTTTATGTGGCTCTGGATAGCATAATCAGTCATTTGGACATGCGGTTTCACACGATTGCAGCTATATGTGAGGAGTTTTCACCAATACTTACCTTTAGGAAAATGACTGAAAACCAAATTTGTGTATCTTGCCACAAATTGAAATAGAAGTACTCCAAAGATCTCACAGATGGATTTGAAAATTAAGTGCGACATCTAAAGACGATATATGGTTTCACTTTTTCAGATGGTCTTTCTCCTGTCGAGCTCCTAAATGCCATCCACAAGAAGCAGCTACAGAGCATTTTTGGAGAGGTGTGCATTGCACTGCGGATCTTCTGTACCATGCCTGTAACAGTTGCTGGAGGTGAACGTGCCTTCAGTAAGCTGAAACTTATAAAGAACTATCTAAGATCTACAATGTGCCAAGACAGGTTGAACAGCCTTGCCACCCTTTCAATTGAAAACCAGTTAGCTAGAAAATTTAACTTTTATAAATTAGTTTAGTCACAAGAAGGCTTGACACTGGGCTCTTGGTGCAGTGTAACCTCTGAGTTTTGTTTACAGGAAACGAACACAAGGACAAATGCCTTAAGGATGTCAGGCGCTATGTCTCTTCCTGTTCGGTGTGCACCCAGTGTAAGGCTCCTAGGCACCTGCCGCGAGGGAAACTACAGCCCCTCCCCGTTCCACAGCAACCGTGGTCCCACCTATCGGTGGATTTCCTTACGGATCTCCCGCCTTCTCAGGGGAACACCACGATCCTGGTCGTTGTGGATCGGTTCACTAAGTCCTGCCATCTGATCCCTTTGCCCGGTCTTCCTACGGCCCTACAGACCGCGGAGGCCCTGTTTACGCATGTCTTCCGGCACTACGGGGTGCCCGAGGACATCGTCTCTGATCGGGGTCCCCAGTTCACATCCAGGGTGTGGAGGTTGTTTATGGAGAGGCTGGGGGTCTCGGTCAGTTTGACTTTGGGTTTCCACCCCGAGAGTAATGGGCAGGTGGAACGTATCAACCAGGATGTGGGCAGGTTTCTGCTGTCCTATTGCCAGGACCGGCCAGGGGAGTGGGCGAGGTTTGTGCCATGGGCCGAGATGGCGCAGAACTCTCTGCGCCACTCCTCTACTAACCTGTCGCCCTTCCAGGTGGTGTTAGGGTACCAGCCGGTCCTGGTGCCTTGGCATCAGAGCCAGACAGAGGCTCCTGCGGTGGGGGAATGGGTCCAGCGCTCGAAGGAGACCTGGAGTGCCGTCCAGGAGTGCCTTAAACGAGCTGTAGGACGGCACAAGGAGAGCGCTGACTGCCGCAGTAAGGCCCCCGTGTTCAAACCGGGGGACAGAGTCTGGCCCTCGACCCGAAACCTGTCCCTCCGCCTGCCCTGCCGGAAGCTGGGTCCGCGATTTGTGGGGCCGTTCAAAGTCCTGAGGAGAATAAACGAGGTGTGTTATAGGTTACAACTTCCTTCATATTACCGTATTAACCCCTCGTTTCATGTGTCTCTCCTCAGGCCGGTGGAAGCTGGTCCGCTGCAGGACGCTGAGGTGCGGGAGGTCCCTCCGCCCCCCCCCCGCCCTCCCCCAGCGTACACAGTTCGGTCCATTTTGGACTCCCGACGTCGGGTAGGGGGCCTGCAGTACCTCGTGGACTGGGAGGGGTACGGCCAGGAGGAGAGGTGCTGGGTCCCGGTGGGGGACATTCTGGATCCAGCCCTGTTGCAGAGATTCCACAGCCTCCGCCCGGATCGCCCCAGGGCCAACGTCGGCGCACTGTGGGAGTCACGCATCGGGGGGGTACAGTCACAACGTCCACAGAAGGTGGTGCCTCTCCCCGGTCAGGTGGTGCCCGATCCATGTTTCAGTGTCTGTTGGTTATGTCTGTTTTAGTCTGCACCTGTTCCATGTTTGTCATTAGTGGGGGGTATTTAGTTTGTCTGTTTCATTTGGGATTCGTGCGGGATTGTTGCTTGTTACGTTTATTGTAGTGGGCAGGTTTACTGTATGTATTGGACTGTGCAACGTATTTTGTTAGGCATTAGGGTTGCCGGGCTGCGCCCCGTCTATTTGGATTTTGGAGCTGTTCTCCTTCCTTTTGTTGATTGTGCACTCTGCCTTGCTGTGTTTGCTCTTGGCTGTATTAAACGTACGTTCAACGGACCTCAGTCTCCTGCGCCTGACTTACCCCTTTCCTTCTCTCTTGGATAACATGACACATTGGTCATTTCTTAATTAAAACTTACTTCAATAGCATATATTAAAAGATAAGACAACATTTGTGTAGTTATTTATAATAAAGCATCATAAAAATCTCATGACACAGACAGCTTTTTTTAACATTAGGAACCGAAACTGTTTGCAATACTGTTAATATAAGCAAAGGATGAAGGTGGAAACTAGAATCTGCACAATTGTAGTATAGAGCAGCAGAAGTGTATAGTTAGTACATTTAATAACACATTGTTCAGTATGTTATTTTCATCTGATTTTAATCTGATTTCTATGTTAGGGGCCCGGTAGTTTTTTTTTTCACGCCCCTGTTGAGGAGTACACCACATCAGTCACTGGCTTTATCTATAAGTGCATCGAGGATGTTGTTCCCTCAGTGACTGTACGTACATACCCCAACCAGAAGTCATGGATTATAGGCAACATTCACACTGAGCTAAAGGGTAGAGCTGCCGCTTTCAAGGAGCGGGACTCTAACCCGAAAGCTTATAAGAAATCCCGCTATGCCATCCAATGAACCATCAAAAAAGCAAAGCGGCAATACAGGACTAAGATCAAATCATACTACACCGGCTCCGACGCTCGTCGGATGTGGCAGGGCTTGCAGACATGACCCTACCAGACGAGCTAAATAACTTCTATGCTCGCTTCGAAGCAAGTAACACTGAAACATGCATGAGAGCAGCAGCTGTTCCGGACGACAGTGTGATCATGCTCTCCGCAGCCGAAAAGACCTTTAAGCAGGTCAACATTCACAAGGCCGCTGGGCCAGACGGATTACCAGGACGTGTACTCGAGCATGCGCTGACCAACTGGCAAGTGTCTTCACTGACATTTTCAACCTCTCCCTGTCTGAGTCTGTAATACCAACATGTTTCAAGCAGACCAAGGTAAGGTAACCCGCCTAAATGACTACTGGCCCGTAGCACTCGCGTCTGGAGCCAGGAAATGCTTTGAAAGGCTGGTCATGGCTCATATCAACACCATTATCCCAGAAACCCTAGACCCACTCCAATTTGCATTGCACTACATAGGGTAATGCGTACTGCCCTGTACATCACCGGGGCCAAGCTTCCTGCCATCCAGGATCTCTATACCAGGCGTTGTCAGAGGAAGGCCCTAAAAATTGTCAAAGACTCCAGCCACCCTACTCAGAGACTGTTCTCTCTGCTACCGCACGGCAAGCGGTACCGGAGCACCAGGTCTAGGTCCAAGAGGCTTCTAAACAGCTTCTACCCCCAAGCCATAAGACTCCTGAACAGCTAATCAAATGGCCCCCACCCCCACCCCTACGCTGCTGCTAGTCTGTTATTATCTATGAATAGCCACGTTAATGACTCTACCTACATGTACATAATTACCTCAATTACCTCGACACCGGTGCCCCCGCGCAATGACACATTAAATCTGTACCGGTACCCCCTGCATATAGACCCGCTATTGTTATTTACTGCTGCTCTTTAATTATTTGTTATTCTAATCTCTTACTTTTTGGTGGGGATTTTCTTAAAACTACATTGTTGGTTAAGGGATTGTAGGTAAGCATTTCACTGTAAGGTGAAATACACCTGTTGTATTTGGCGCATGTGACAGATAACATTTGGATTTGATTTGATTTGATTTGTTGGGTGAATCTCAAGTGACTCTCTCCAACCAAATAGCCTATACTCATTGAAATTAAGGTACTTTGATGGCTAATATGTCTGCAAGGATCTTTGCTTCCTGACTTATGAGCCTCAGAGGCTGCTATTGAATCTGATCAAGCTCTGAGGCTGAAAGATAATCTGATCAGCCTGTCAGAAATGGAGCTCTGTAAATGTAAATATTATCCCCGAAATATGAAGTTTCCTTTATAACAATACACATATCAGGTCTCTTCTTATGGGCAGGTGGGACGGTAGCATCACACATGGCCAACATCCGGTGAAATTGCTGTGCGCGAAATTCAAACTACAGAATTATAAATATTTAACTTTCATAAAATCACAAGTGTAATACATCAATATAAAGCTTAACTTCTTGTTAATCCAGCCGCTGTGTCAGATTTCAAAAAAGCTTTACGGCGAAAGCACACCATGTGATTATCTGAGGACAGCGCCCCGCATACAAAAGCATGACAAACATATTTCAACCAGGCAGGTGCGCCATGAAAGTCAGAAATAGCGATATAATAAATACCTTTGATGATCTTCTTCTGTTGGCACTCCAAAAGGTCCCAGATATAGCACAAATGGTCCTTTTGTTCGATAATGTCCTTCTTTATATAGATAAAAACTCCGTTTAGCTGGCGCGCTTCAGTCAATAATCCACCCAGTTTCCCTCCATCAAAATGCATTCAAAATGAATCCCAAACGTTACTAATAAACTTTTCCAAACAAGTCAAACAACGTTTATAATCAAACCTTAGGTACCCTAATACGTAAATAAACGATAAAATTTAAGACGGAGAATCGTTATTGTCTTTACTGGAGAAAAATACCAAAGAACGCGCTCTCTTCCACGCGCTTGGAAACACTACAGCCACAATGGGAGCCACCTAGAAAAACTACAATTTCTGGCTCATTTTTCCAAAAACCAGCATGAAACTCTTTCTAAAGACTGTTGACATCTAATGGAAGCCCTAGGAACTGCAATCTGGGTGTCACGTCCTGACCAGCAGAGGGTGTTGTTGTGTAGTTTTTGGTCAGGACATGGCAGAGTATGTCTGTGTATGTGTGTTCTGGGTGTTGTGTTTCTATGTGGGTCTGTGTGGCTCCCGATCAGGGACAGCTGGTTATCGTTGTTCCTGATTGGGAGTCATATAATTAGGAGTATGTTTTTCACTTGGGTTTGTGGGTGGTTGAGTTAACACTGCTATTTGTTTGTTCGTAAGTAGCCTGTCGTGAGTGTTTATTGTTTTTCTGTGTATACTTTACTTATATATATTAAAAAGATGAGTATCCCCATTCTGCATGCAGTTTGGTCTCTTCAACATGGCTTCAACATTTATGACACTGGGAGGATTTTGCCTTATAATAAAAGTGACAGCCATTAAAAACAGTGGTAGGCTGAATTTCTTTGGGAGGGATGGTTTGTCCTCAGGGTTTCACCTGCCATATCAGTTTTGTTATACTCACAGACATCATTTTAACCGTTTTAAAACTTTAGAGTGTCTATCCAGGCAGTTTACTTTGGGCACGCTTTTCATCAGGATGTAAAAATACTGCCCCCTACCCAAGAGAGGTTATGCAAGCTAAGAACCAGCTTGGATAACAAGCTAGCTTAACCAAACACAAAAAGATTGCTTATCAACAACAAATCAGTCTGCATACAATATCAGTGATATCAGTATAAAGTTGCCTTATTTTTTAAAGATGCTAGCTATGTTCCCTTTTTTTCATCCAGGCTTCAGTTTTCTGGATGTGTTTGAATGTGGCTCCATGGTTCCTTGTTCCTTGCATGCAATTGGCCCTGGTCTTGGGGGCAGCCTGGGAGACAGGCCTGCCTGTCAGGGGCTGTTCGTGGCTTAAATGCCCCACGAGCGTAAAACGGTTACATCACACTGTGAGTACCTACAGTACTTCTGTCTGGGTTAGGGTTGGAGCGCAGACATGGTTCCATGCCGTGAGCACATTCTGTGCGTAATGACCAGGCGCAGCACAGACAAACCCGCTGCAAAAGTAAACCGCCTCCCTTCCCTCACCAATTCTTATTCATACAAGGGATAAATATTTAACACCTTCTAAGGATACCTTTTGTTAAACAGAATTACCGACAAGCGTTCCCACAATGAATTCAAATTGTGTGTGTGTGTGTGTGTGTGTGTGTGTGTGTGTGTGTGTGTGTGTGTGTGTGTGTGCAGGGCCTGCCTGTGTTAAAACGGGCGGTGCTACTGGGATTCAAAAGTGAACATATGTCGGTCACAACACACCGAAAATAAATATCTGGATTCCGATAAATACCCACAGTAGGCTACCCCTCTCAGACTCTCTCCTCCTTTGTATTCTACTTGAGCCATTAATAATGAATTGGTAAGCGCTAATAAGAACATAAACAGCCAGATATATTAATGAGCACACTAACTATTAATGAATACAATCCTGAATGACTTGATGATTTTTCTTTGACTCCTTACACTGTAACCCCTTCCCTCCCCTCTGCCAGATCCCTGTGCCAGACTATCCAGGTCTCTAGGCAGCATGCATGTAGTGGCCAACGACAGAGAGCCAGTGTGCTGTGAGCTCAGTGGCTGCCATAGAGACACAGCCAACAACACAGTCAATGCAGACATCCCAGTCAGCACATGCAACCTGGCCAACCTACAGGTGTCTGTAATCATGGCCTGTGTGGCCTGATATCATTGGTTCATTCTCTGATATAAACAGAACATACAAAAATCATGAATGGATAGCATACGATCAAAGATACAATTTGGCAACATAGGCCTACAAACATTTAGAATGAATAGCAAAATCACAATATTCACAAGAATGGCTTCAGATCAAAGTCTACGTTGAGACCAATGGGAGCAAGAGTCTTTAAATTAAGGATCCAGGCAGCCTCTCGTTTTAACAAATTGTTGAGTTCACCCCCTCTCCTAGGGAGGGTGACATGTTCGATGCTGATATAACGTAGGGACAAAAGCGAGTGGTTTGCTTCCAAAAAGTGGGCCGCAACTGGGTAAGTCGAGTTTTTGCACCTAATGGTGCTACAATGCTGTGAGATTTGTACTTTTAATTCACGGTTTGTTTTAACCACATAATTTTTACCACAAGGACAAGTTATAAGATAACTGCCTTAGTGGAGCATGTGATAATACCTTTGATTGGGATCTGTTCCCCTGTTTGGGGGTGTTTGAAGGAACTACATTTGTAAGTGCCATTGCATTGAGCGCAGCCATTACACTTGTAGTTTCCATCTGGTAGAGACACAAATAGACATTATGCAGGGATATTTTGGGGTGGTAAATCAGAGTTTACCAATTGATCTGAGATTTCTGCCCCGCGAGAATACATTAAAGGGAGGGTCCGTGTCATGTGCGTTGTAGAAAGTCGACCAAGGCGCAGCGGGGTATCATGCTCATCTTCTTTTATTTATATAAGTGAACACTTAAACAAAATAAATCGACATCAACCAACAGTTCCATAAGGACACAAGGACTATACGAAAAACAACTACCCACAAAACCCATGAAGAAAAAAACCCTACTTAAATATGATCTCTAATCAGAGGCAATGAGATTCAGCTGCCTCCAATTAGAGATCAACCCAAAATACACAACATAGAAATATAAGAACTAGAATAAACACATAGAAACAGATAACATAGAACATAAACCAAAAACCCCGAAACACACAAAACAAACACCCCCTGCCACGCCCTGACCAAACTACAATAACAAATAACCCCTTTTACTGATCAGGACGTGACAGCCCCCCCCCCCCCACAAGGTGCAGACCCCGAATGCACCTCACAAACAAAACCCCACAAAAATAACCACAAACTTAAAGGGAGGGAAGGGAGGGTGGCCACCGTCACCGACGGTTCTTGTGCTACACCCCCCCTTCCCAATCCTCCCCCCTACGGAGGTGCCTCAGGAGCGGGACGCAGACCCCGCTCCACCACTGGCTCACCCCACTTTGGTGGCGCCTCTAGAGCGGGGTCCTCTGGCAGCGCCGGACCGTCGGGCGACTCTGGCTGCGCCGGACAGGCGGGCGACTCTGGCTGCGCCGGACTGGAGGGCGACTCTGGCAGCTCCGGACTGGAGGGCGTCGCTGGAGGCCAAGTGCTCACAGGACGTACTGGACTGGGCTGGCGCACTGGAGGCCTGATGCGTAGGGCTGGCTTTGGAGGTGCCAGACCAGTGACACACACCTCAGGGCTAGAGTGAGGAGCAGGAACAGGATGTACTGGACTGGGCAGGCGCACTAGAGGCCTGATGCGTGGGGCTGGTTTTGGAGGCGCCAGCCTAGTAATACGCACCTCAGGGCTAGTGCGAGGAGCAGGAACAAGGTAAACTGGACCCTGGAGACGCACTGGAGGTCTGGAGCGTACGGCCTGCACAACCCTTCCTGGCTGAGTGCTCAACATAGCCTGGCCATGCTGAGGAGCTTTCACCGATTGCGCCGGCCTTTGAATGCGTCTGGGCAATAAAGTGCGCATTTCCGCATAGCTCGGTGCTTTCTTGATCCGTCGCTCCCCATAATAAGCACAGGGAGTTGGCTCAGGTCTCCATCCTGACTCTGCCCAACTCCCCGTGTGCCCCCCCAAAAAAATGTTTGGGGGGATGCCTCTAGCTCCCTTAGTTTGTCCTCCCAGAATCGTCGTTCATCCTCCCACATCCATCCTTCTTTTCGGTGCTCCAATCCCCGCTGCTTGGTCCTGGTTTGGTGGGTAGTTCTGTCAGGTGCGTCGTAGAAAGTGGACCAAGGCGCAGCGGGGTATCATGCTCATCTTCTTTTATTTATATAAGTGAACACTTAAACAAAATAAATCGACGTCAACCAACAGTTCTGTAAGAACACAAGGACTATACGAAAAACAACTACCTTTTACTGGTCAGGACGTGACAGTGCAAAATGCGTTACCTATACTGTTATCGGATCTTAGAATGTGCCAATGTTTGTGAACGATTCCCTTAATTTGTTCAGAGCACTTTGAATAGAGGGTATGCAAGAATGAGGGTATGCATGAATGCAGGGTATGCATGAATGCAAGAAGGCTTTTTGCGAGAGTGTCCTTGAAAGAGATCATGTCTCGATTTGTTTGGAATTTTCTTAATGGCAGTATTAATCTGACCATTTTTGTACCCCCCTCTCCTTGAATTTTCTTTGCATCTCAGCCATATTTCTGTCAAAATCTGATCGTTTTTTGCAAATTATTTTGATTCGACAGAATTGGCTTTAGGGAAAACTGTTTTTCAAGGGAAGCGGGTGACAACTATCAGCCCTTAACAAACTGTTACGATCAGTAGGTTTACTGTAAAGATCAGTGTATAGAACATTATCTTTACACAAAATCAGAAGATCAAGGAAACTGATTTGACTTGATTTGTCAGATTGCATAGTAAATCTCAGGTGCTCAGAACAAGAGTTAAGAAAAGCATGGAATGCCTGGAGCTGTTTTGCATCCCCTCTCCATAGAACAAAAATATGATCAATATACCGTTTCCAAATAATAATGTTAGGCAAGAAAACATTTTTGAGAGGATTGAAATTGACTGTTACTCCATATAACCCACATACAAATTAGCATCATTAAGAGCCATAGGGTATCCCATCCCACCCTTCGTCTGAATAAAGAAATAATTTAGAGACATTAAGTATTTGTGTGTGAGTACTATTTCAGCCATGCACTGGAAGGTAGTTCATTAGGGTCTACTGCTCTGGGATCCCTTTGGTCTGATGAGTTCAAATTTGCGATTTTTGGTTCCAACCACTGTGTCTTTGTGAGACGCAGAGTAGGTGGACGATGATCTCCGCATGTGTGGTTCCCACCGTGAAGCATGGAGGAGGAGGTGTGATCTTGTCAGTGATTTACTTAGAATTCAAGGCACACTTAACCAGCATGGCTACCACAACATTCTGCAGCGATAAACCATCCCATCTGGTTTTCTCTTAGTATCATTTTTTGTTTTAACCTTTATTTAAACAAATCAAAATATATTTTATATTTGAGATTCTTCAAAGTAGCCACCAATTGCCTTGATGACATCTTCACACACTTTGGCATTCTCTCGACCAGCTTCACCTGGAATGCTTTCCCAACAGTCTTGAAGGAGTTCCCACATATGCTGAGCACTTGTTGGCTGCTGTTCCTTCACTCAGCGGTGCAACTCATCCTAAACTATCTCATTTGGGTTGAGGCCGGGCGATTGTGGAGGCCAGATCATCTGATGTGGCACTCCATCACTCTCCTTGGTAAAATAGCCCTTACACAGCCTGGAGGTGTGTTTTGGGGCATTGTCCTGTTGAAAGGGGCGGCAGATAGCCTTGTGGTTAGAGGATTGGGCCAGTAACCCAAAGGTTGCTAGCTCGAATCCTCGAGCTGACAAGGGAAAAATGTGTCGTT
This sequence comes from Salmo trutta, assembly GCF_901001165.1. Classification (NCBI taxonomy): domain Eukaryota; kingdom Metazoa; phylum Chordata; class Actinopteri; order Salmoniformes; family Salmonidae; genus Salmo; species Salmo trutta. Next base: position 34,511,749 of record NC_042975.1, read on the forward strand.
CTGCTCCTGAACAAGGCAGTTAACCCACTGTTCCTAGGCCGTCATTATAAATAATAATTTGTTCTTAACACTTTTTTGGTTACTACATGACTCCATATGTGTTATTTCATAGTTTTGATAAGTTCACTATTATTCTACAATGTAGAAAATACTAAAAATAAAGGAAAACCCTTGAATTAGAAGGTGTGTCCAAACATTTGACAGTACTGTATATACAGTTGAAGTTTCCACCACTCGGGTGGCCATGCCTCCTCTCGGGTGGCCATGTCTCCACTCGGGAGGCCATGCCTACACTCGGGTCGCCATGCCTCCACTCGGGAGGCCCATGCCTCGACTCGGGTGGCCATGCCTCCACTCGGGAGGCCATGCTTACACTCGGGAGGCCCATGCATCCACTCGGGAGGCCCATGCCTCGACTCGGGAGGCCATGCCTCCACTCGGGTGGCCCATTACCATTTAAATTCCTTCCAAATTGCAATCACCTCAACCCTATGTAAAACAATTAGCCTGGCAATTAGCCTGACAAGCATGTTCATATGTAAATAATTCAATTAATCATTGTGATGCTGAATTTCGAAAGGAGGCTGTCAGACAGTTTCATGATATTTACTTGTAGTACATGGAACCAGCAAAGTGGCACTGCAGACTCATGTCATGATCAACCATCACACATCTACTGTATAAGAGAAATACAAAAACAATAGTGAAACAAAGTAGTATTTTTTATTTAACCTTTATTTAACTAGGCAAGTAATACATCCAATCATTGATTGAAGAATGGCTACAATTAAGGTCAGGTAATAGTCTTGACCACATTCACATTGATAGACAAAAAAATGTGTTCATTAAACAGTCTACAAGGCAGCATCCTGACTTATGAGCCTCTGAGGCTTCTATTGAATCTGATCAGCCTAGCGGGAATAGAGCTCAACCACTGGTTCAGATATGCATCAGCCTGTAAGGCACTTTGACTGCTAATATGCCTGCAAGGACCTTTGCTCATGAAACAGCCTACAATGCAGCATCCTGACTTATCAGCCTCTGAGGCTGCTATTGAATCTGTTTAAGCTCTAAGGCTGAACAATAATCTGATCAGCCTGTCAGGAGTGGAGCTCTGTAAATGTAAATATTATCCACAAAACATGAAGTGTCCCTTATAATTATGCACACATCAGTTATGCAAGCTAAAAAACAGCATATATAACTGCTTATCTACAACAAATCAGTCTGATATAATATCAGTGATATATCAGAATAAAGTTGAATTAATTTTGAAAGATGCTACCTATATATTTTTTTTCTATAGGCTTCAGCTTTATCAAATCAAATCAAGTTGTAAATAAGTTAAGAAAATATTTACTAAATAAACTAAAGTTAAAAAAAAGTAACACAATACAATAACAATAATGAGGCTATATACAGGAGGTACCGGTACTGAGTCAATGTGCTGAGGTACAAGTTAGTCGAGATAATTGAGGTAATATGTACATGTAGGTAGGGGTAAAGTGTTTGGCTCTATTTGAATGTGGCTTGATGGCTCGTTGCTCCTTGCATGCAATTGGCTCTGGTCTTGGGGGGCGGCAAGCAGCCTGGGAGACAACTGTACCTGTCAGGCTTTGTTCAGGGCTTAAAAGCCCCAGGAGCCCGTTTTACATCCCTCCATTCAACCTGTTTATTCTGGTGTTGTTTGTTGTGTATCTGCATAGTCCCTGCCCGAGGTGACCTCAGTATCTCTATAGCTCATATCTGTTTTCCAGATGTACATTTTCTGTTGGCCTATACAGAGCACTTGTGTAAAATAACTACTTTACAATGTGAGCTATGGACAGGTACACAGCACAAACATAACGTGATAGATTATTTTAGTTTAGGTAGCCTTTATTTTGAGTGAAATGTGTCTCTCGGTTGTATTTCATGAGAATCACCATAACCGAGGACTAACATTGGGCCTATTACATTCGATTGACTCACTTTGCAATGTTAAGTTTTTGGGGGGTTAAAGAATTAGAATAAAACTTCGCTACATATTCAAAGATATTAAATGTAATTTTAAAGCGGTTTCAGATTTGCACGATGCTGATGCAACTAAAACGAAATGTAGATTGGTATTGAATCACTAACGGTGGGGGTTCAATGCCAGAATGAACTTTTTTCTATGTATAAATCATCCATCCCAGGATAGTCAGACGTCTCATCAGACCTCCTCAGACTCACATTTCAAGACGCAAACGACTCGGACACAAGGCTTTTTCAATTAGACCTTCATGACTATGTTCTCCAACCTCACTAATTTGCCAAAGCCTTGTCAATTTTCTTTAGCCCAATTATATTTTCTTCATGGTTATTTTCTATTCGTCAGGTCTTTAGATAGGTATTTCATATAGAGCTATGAGTCGGGGTTGGAGGTATACCACTTCTGCTGCAAAGTAGGCCCTGCAAATAAGCTTTTCCATCCCATCATCAACGGGTTGGCCTACCAGTGGTGTAGTGGGGTCTGAAGAAGTGAGTATACTATCAATTTACAAAGACGTATTACCCTTTTCCCAAAGGCAAAAGAACGCCTCAAAATTCTTATATCTTCTCAAACCATTGAATTGCTAAATGAACAGTGCTTTTATTGCTGTTACTGTGATGGTCTGGACTCAGTGTAGGCCTATTATTTTGTCAGAGCAGGTTGTTATGATAGATATATGTAAAAGAGGCAGTATTTGTGTGTACAGTGCTTGGCAGTATCTTCCGCTGACCCTGCGCTTACCACGCGGCTCTCCTCTTTTAACTGCTGTGCTTGCTGATCCTGACCAACTCCCCTGCACTGAGGGGAGCTGGCGGAGGGTGGAAACATTGGTTAATCAAATTGGTATTTCACTGGAAATTTGCTGGCCTCTGAGTTCTGCATTATTCATCACGGAGACAAGAAAGTAGCGCTTCTTCAACCGGTCAGTTCTCCCTCTAGCCGAGAGCAGTGCAGAGGCAAGCAGGCGGACCGGGCTGACCTGGGCTGGATGAGCTGGGCTCTCCCTATGGGAAGCGGGGCGGAAATATATAGGGCAGAGAAATGTGGCCAGCAGAGAACGAATACCCCCCCCCCCCCCACTCACAGCCCCGTACACATAGCTCCTTACACAGACACACACACACACACACACACATACACACACACACACACAGTGCTGGGTTCTGTCAGTGTGGTGCGTTTAAAGAGTACCGATTGAAACTGTAATTATTGTTTTTTTTCTGCAATTTTTCTATTCAAACGGATAGTGATATCATGATTTTCTAATTGTAAACATTCTTATAGAGATCTATGAAAATACCCTAATATATGTTTTAAATAATAGGACATTATTTTAATGTTGAATTGTGTAATTATCTACAGTATATAACCTATATTTTCATATACATGGTTATGTGCCTGCTAACCCTTGAACATTCCTTTAGCAGCTCATTGAATTTGTATCGATTGCCCTGAGATAGCATGGCCTTTCAGCACGTGAGAGGAGGATGTCAGCCCTCACTGCATCTATTTACTCCGAGTTGCTTAACCAGAAATAACCATCCTCAATTAATTTCATTTCATTAAAATTGTACTTTAACTAAACGGATGTGTTTAGCTGGTGTCCGGCTGTAAACGGGGTTTATGTTGCACCGGACGGTGGTAGACTCGGGCATCTTGTCAGTTTATAATACATTATTTATGACATATGATTAGAAGGCTATACACATTTCTTTGAACTTTCAACACATTTCTTAAAATTCAATCGGAGTTAAAATTTAGATCTGTTTCTTTTTGTCAGAGTTTGTCAGAGTTTTTACCCATGCCACCTAAATTACATTATAGCAGAAGATATTCGTTGACATGAATTACTTATTATGTTGTACAATGCATCCATATTTAAATAATCGAATATGTTTATTCTTAAAGGTTTACCTGGTCATTCATAGGCCTTTTAGTACTCGATATCAGAAACGTTCTGGAATGTAACCATAGACCTGCCTATAGGCAGGGATGGGTAGCTTACTTTCTAAATGTAATCCGTTACAGCTACTAGTTACCTGTCCAAAACTGAAATTAGGAACTTAACTTTTGGATTACCCAAACTCATTATTAACGTAATCTGATTACACTCAGTTACTTTTAGATTACTTTTCTATTAAGAGGCATTAGAAGACAAAACGGTATGTTACCAATTGAACGACATCTATTGCAGGATAATCAATGTTATAAAGTTTACATAGCTGGCCATACATGGATGTTACATTTTACTTTATTGGTTGGTTATGTAGGCTTCTTCTAAAACATCGCAATCTACATCTTTTTTTTTACTAATAAATAATAAAATGAAATTATATCTTTACATTTATATATGTAATTTATAAGTACAAAAATGAATGTAGCAACTACAGATTGCCCCTTTTAGTCTATCAAAAGTGTGTGAGCTTGAGAATGTGTCCATTAAGTCTATGGGTGTATGTGTTATTATCAGCATTAATTAGATTGAGTAATAAAAGCCCTACTTTCATTCCATAGGCTGGGATCCACACTATGCAGCTGTTGCAAGAGCGCATTTTTCACTGGCTGTCCACTGCTTTCAAAAACAATGATTGATAGGCAGCTTAAACTTTTAGATACATTTAGATTTGTGAACAGCCATCCACAATCCGTAAGGCGCAAAAAGCTAAAATAGAGAGCAGCAGTGTGATTCACATCAATGCGTTATGTAGAGATCAATAATAAATTATATCCTTATCGCCATAGACTACACCACTGCTGTCATCCTTTACCTCCAAGCGTTTATTCAAATTGTATAATTTGACAGTAGTCGCACCATTGGAAGACATAGCTTGGACTGTAGCCTACAAAAGCCTACTCCTGCTCTTTTCCCGCGATCCATCAAACACATTTGGTGTTTCATCAAAGTGGTCTCTGACTCGGGTGGAACAAACTTAAAGTTGTGCCTGTTTTCAACTAGGCAAGTCAGTTATGAACACATTCTTATTTCCAAGGACGGCCTACCGGGGAACAGTGCCTTAATTGCCTTGTTCAGGGGTAGAAGGACAGATTTCTCTACCTTGTCTGCTCAGGGATTCGATCCAGCAACGTTTCGGTTACTGGCTCTAACCGCTAGGCTACCTGCCGCCCCACCTCCATGATATATTGACTTTATTTGTATGTTCAGTGACATGGAGAGCATGCAAGTTTTTTAAAAATTGTGACTGGCCATGAGGAGTAAGGATATAATATAATATACTCTATTCTATTATATATTATATAAGGATTCAAAAAATCTTGCTTCTGTGTGTGTGTGTGTGTGTGTGTGTGTGTGTGTGTGTGTGTGTGTGTGTGTGTGTGTGTGTGTGTGTGTGTGTGTGTGTGTGTGTGTGTGTGTGTGTGTGCGTGTGTGTGTGTGTGTGCGTGCGTGTGTGTGTGTGGGAGTGTGTGTGTGTGTGTGTGTTTATTTACCTGAAGTTCGTTCCAGCACCAGCAGCACGTTGCTTTCACTGGTCGGCAGTGTGGAACATGTCTTAGAGTTGCTATAGCTAGGTGTTGAATTATCTAGACAATATCAAGCAATATGGATGCATGCACTAATAATAGCAATAATAATAGTTCGTATTGTTATTCTATTCATATTTTAAAATTATGTTATGTATATTGAATACATTTAGCCTAAATCTATTTCACACCTAGTTCTTTATTCTCTTCATTTTTGTTTTATAATTTACTTGTTTGGTGCAGCATATTTTCATGTATTTGTAAAAAAAAAAAAAAAAAAAAAAAAAACACACACGCATTCATTGAAAGACATTTTAATGTACATTTACCTGCAAACAAAATGTGGTGTTGCTTGAAAAATATTTCGTTCTAGGCCACATAACTAATTTAAGCATTTATGTACCTTTCTTGTTATATGGGCCAAACTCAGTCCTCCCTGTCACTGACTATATCCCTGCTTTGCGAATGCTGCTAGTCCTACAGCCTCTGTGGTTCGCAGAGTGTCTGTGGAATAAGCATCATCTCCAGTTTCAGTGTGTATGGAAAGATCCTATACTCCGGAGCAGTCCCGAATCCATACCCATGAAATGAACAAGCTTCCCAAGCCTTTAACTCTTCACCTATAATGCGGACGCTCCAAGTTTTGCGTAGCCGCATGAAAGTCTACATCACACACGGGTCATTGAACGAGAGTCCAGCCAAGGCTTTCATATCTGAACCTGTTAGAATAGCAGAGAAATATATATTGTCATTGAGTTGGAGTCTTGTGTGTTTTTATGCTGTCAATATCATTATTTGAATGCATAGACTAAGAGCATTTTATCAATTGATGTTGTGAATCCCATAATATTTTCAGTTTTAAATTGTTTTGAAATATTGATCATATTTTCAAATTATTCATAATTGAAAGAGCCTTATGATTTGTCAATGGCGTCCAGCATACACTTTAGTTTGAGATAAGGACTACATTTTATTAGGCCTATCGGAAATATGTCTTCATATAATTATTTGAAAGGCTTATGATCCTCATATTAATTAGGCTATATTATTATAAGTATTAAGTAGTTAAAGTCGTTTTCCCATGTACCTCCTTATAGTTTATTCATTCTACAGGGACTGTATTTGGTCTGTTTGTTGTATGTAGGCAGGTATAGCCTAGCGGCCTAATAACCGAAAGGTCGCTGTTTCGAATCCCGGAGCCGACTAGGTGGAAAATCTCTCTATGTAACCCATGAGAAAGGTACTTAACCATACTTCCTCCTGTAAGTCACGCTGGATAAGAGCGTCTCCTAAAATATGTAAATGTTTGCTCAGTTTACAGTTTTAGACCTAGTGAAATACGGCCTCATTTCCCTGAGATCTGTTGATTTACAATAGACATTGTTCTTTCAGAATGAGACGCATATAAGGTTTCCCTCAACATTATTTGGGATGTTCTGAGCCCATTAAAACTCATAACTCCCGCGTTTGATCAGCCGCCTGGCCCGCCCCTGACGTTAATTAGGCTTGATTTGCTATGCAATGTTCCCTATTATGACGCCATGTTTTAATTGCTGTCGAATATGCATATTTTCAGCATATTGCGCGTCTTGACATGCTCGGGAGAGATCAAATTATTCATAGGCCCTATTTGTTATTTATTTTATGCCCTCTTATTCGAACCAGAGGCAACAAACGCTACAAAGATATTCGATTGTTCATAGTGTCAACATCAATTTGATCTCCACTTAGTCTCACCTCCATTCCTGCAAAGCATTTTATAAGCGCCTTATAGTGAAGCCAGGCCTATGCGTCTCTTTTGTTTCCCTCGCAACAGGCAAAACACCCATGTTTTCGTGGCTTCGCAGAAATGGTGCAGGTTTCCATATTATTCGCGTTTAGTGTGTTTTTGCCTGCCTAAATGTAGGCCTAAGCCCTCAAACGAGCTGATGAACGCTGGGTTTATATATTAACGTCGCTGATAAATATTGCATCGCTGTGATTGAACACTTCCAATGACAGTGTGTGTGTGTGTGTGTGTGTGTGTGTGTGTGTGTGTGTGTGTGTGTGTGTGTGTGTGTGTGTGTGTGTGTGTGTGTGTGTGTGTGTGTGTGTGTGTGTGTGTGTGTGTGTGTGTGTGTGTGTGTGAGTGTGTGTGTGTGTGTGTGTGACCGGCTGCCCCTTAAGAAAGACACTCGAAAAAAGACCGAAAATCAGCCCCCTCCACTAACCAGGCTGTCAATAGTGCAGCCGGCCTCGCGCTGCAGCAGTGGCTGCTGTGTGCGTTTGCGAGCGAGGAGAAAGCCATAGTAATGTAACAGAGCAACGAATCTCCAAGGCCCTGGCGCTGCACTCAAGACTCGGGCTTCATTAAAATTTCATACGCAGCGCTTGGCCAAGGTCTATTTATGAAAATGTGCTTTCCGCTTCATGGGAAACACTAGTCAGAGAGGAACCAGGGGGATGAATCCTAAAGTGTAGAATTATATGCTTATATGTTTGCGCAGTCTTATCCATTATAATGCATTGTTACAAAATACACTCGCAAGACTGAAAGTGTCGTTTTCCACTCCGCACATTTGACATCTATCATAGTCTTATGTTATTTTCTTTGAGTGGTTAGTAAATAATGTACATGTTTCTTAAAGACCATGCGACTCTGAAGATGTAGACTGGCAGGTGTATTCAGCTGAGTGTAGCCGTATAGCCTGAATTCCCCTATGAAGAAATCATCACATTGAGGTTTGGCAGACATTATTCGATCAGTGTGGGATGTGAGGGTGAAGCAGCGGCAGTTGATTGCATCATGTTTGTAATATAATGGTCTTGGCCAAACAAATGTTAGCCTTATAAATGAATTTAGCATCCAGGCATACCAATATCAGCAATTCTGTATTTTAGGCCTAATCATACAAAATTAACATATACAGTGCATTGGTGATGAAGCCATGTGCTTGAAACTGTGTGTTGTTGTGTGCGTGCCCTTTACCAACATTGGCTGACAAAAGTTATCGGAGTGTGTTCACATCAGCCTCTGCCGGTTTGAGCGGAAGGAATCTGATTTGCGTCGCAATGCTCTTGTTTTGGATTGTACAGGAAAACACAAAAGAGACAATAAGGCCTTCCACGTGTTAATTATTTAAGTCACACAATTAACGAGGACTGTCCTGGGATTCACTCATCCAGGACTATCTGCTATCTGCTCCACTCGGCAGAGACAAATTAGGCCTCGGATAGAATCAACGGAGTTCTCAGTGCAGGTTTGGGCTGTAGGGCTCGGAATATGCAAATAACATCATAGGCTATATAGCTAGCATTAATATAGGCTGCCTACAATTACCCAGGTCTATAGGACAAATGAAAAACAAACATGAACCTATGTAGGCTATTTTAGTAGTGTACTTATAGGGTAATTCCGCCACTTTTCAACCCCATGTTCTATATCCAGCACTAAACCAGTGTCTATGTGAAAACAGCGCATTTCTATGATTTGTGATTAAAAAGATAAGATGAAAGGTGTTGGATTAAACGTTTTTTTTAAACAGTGATTTTCAAAACCTGCAATGAGTTTGTAGCCAGAGGGAGGGTATTTTCTTGTTCCCCATGTCACCATTAATCTTAGAGCTTTTGAAAATCACTGTTTAACTTTTGATGATGTCATGGGGTATAACTTTTGAACTTTATATGTGTTTCTACAAAAACCTCGAAATGTGCCTTTTTCACATATGTTATTGTGCTGGAGATAATGAATATGAGTTTGAAAAGGGGTGTAATTTCCCTTTAAAGAGCAGCCAGGTCACCCCTGAAATGAGCATGCACTATGACTTTAGAGCAGTGACTCGGAGAGCCAGCATATAGTGATCTAAAAATGATTGTATTTTTTATAATATTTGTAAGCATTTTGTAGGCTACATCCTGAACTGTGTGACTGCCGAGCAGATAGCTTGATAGTACTATTATTCATGATTCTTCAATTTATATCTTATACTTGCTGTTCCAGAGCCAACTCCAACAGTTAAACTGGATACACGGCTAACCTTGATTATAAATGCTTATTTATATATCATTTATACGCATCAATTGGAGTACGGTTCAATTATAAATAAGTAATTGACGCAGTGATGTACTACATTCTTTGTTAGGCCAACATACCGGCACATGCCTTTCGATAGTAGGGCAAAATATTTGTCAATATTGAGAAAGCACATTCATTATAGGCTATGGGTGAGGAGTTTCTGTCCTGAATGCAATATTCAGAATCAAAAGTCTGCAGAACTTTGGAGTCCAGTAATAGTTTAAATAACCCTTAAAAGCGCCCACACGGTGTGTTTTTTTTAACCTCAAATTTGTAATGATTGTAAAGATACTGTCTAACACTTTTTATTTAATTAACCTTCTCTAACGCACAAGTCAATTATTCAAATTCCCCCAAATAAGCAGATATTACAAACAATTCACACATGTATTTAGTCAAATTTGATAGACTTTTCTGTTTTCATGTTTTTAAAGTTATTTTGATCAATGTCTTTCATGGCAAGTTGTCATGATTTTTTTGTTATTCATTCAAAATGTTGTGTTTCTGTTTCACTCAGAGGCTGAGAAGTTGGCGATTGAGCTAATCTGACATGCCAGTAACCTAAAATGGCAGCAATATGGGCAATATTGGCGATGGTGGCGCTGGTGCCAGACTTTCAGCTCTAACTTTGGAATGCTATGGGCTATTAACTCAATTGACTGTAAGAGAAATATTAATTAATATTTTTGAGATGTAGGGGCTGCCAAGCCCCCTAGGGGACAAATCTGGGGTGGCTCCATAGGCCTATATCTTTTGCAACAAGCTATTTTGGTTGTATTGCTTAAGTGTAGCTGCTGTTAGTGATATTATGCTGACATTCTTTTTTATTTTATTTTTATATCATTATTTCTATTGTAACATTTCCTCATTCACCCCAGTCCATTTCGTCCTTAGTGGCAACCCTCCTGATGTGTCACATCAAAAAGTTCCGTCTGCTAACAGAATGGTTGTATTGAATTGCTCCGAGGGGAGAGGACCCGGGCGCGTGTTGGACAACACTACCATTTCCTTCTGCGCGAGGAGATCTCCTTCTTAACAAACATACAAAAATCAATAGTATCATAACAGCTGGTATTTATTATTCATTAATAACGAGTTTTATCGGCATGAAACCACCTGCTGAACACGAGGGAGAGCCCTGGAACCCCTGACATTTTCTGGACTGATAAACTATGTCAGTCAACGTCTGTCATGTCTCTCTTCTTTCGCATCTGACTGCAGAGGCTCCACACGGACTGCAGGGTCGGGATGAACCAGCTGGGACTCAAGGATTATGCACACATGTGGAAAGGACTTGTCAAAATAAATGAGAAGCTCATATTCATAATTGATTGATTAACAATGCATTTACTCCAACGGTTGTAGTAAACTTGACATTCTGAACTTTCCTCTAAATGTTGTTTTGCTTCAAAGTGATAGTCCAGTCTTATTGGCCCAAATCTTACTGCATCAACGAATAACTAAACTATTAAACATTTTATGGTGCCATCCTCAGTTTAACTTTAAATAATTCAAAGCAAAGTGTATTTGGTCTGATGTCCTTACGTTCATTACCTAAACCCTTGAAGGCCCCAGTTTATGACGAGACTTGGTCTAATTCAAAGTTATTTTGTCGTCCGAGGAATAAATGGTTTTCTTCTTAATGTTTGATGTGGTATTTTCTATAGGTACTAGGGAAAAGTGTAACGTCATATAACACATGGACTAGCCTAGACTAATATATGCCCTCCCAATGATTACTTATTCTAACTAAGTGTTATTTCTTATTCAATCAGATCAATAAAAAAACTGATTCTGACTTAAAAAGGAGCATAATAAAGTAAACTTTGATCAACATCGAATTGAATCATTCATATGATCATTTGATTTGATCATTGACGTAGCTTTTATAAAGTCCTGTCCATAGCCTACTCAGAAATAGCTTAAAATGGTTCCACAACTGATCCGTCACCCTCCCACCCCGAGTGTGTTCTCCCATTTCAAAGAACCAGATGCTCTCCATTCTAACAGACGAACAGACATCGAATTGAGACTGTTGATATATTTACTTTAAAAAAACTGATAGGAGAAGATGAGGTAAAACGTGCATGGTTTATTTTAGTTTCTGTCGCTTACACAGACACATTTAAGCACACCTTCACAAATGAAATATACGTCGTATTTTAAATAAGTTAAGTTAAAATAAATAAATAGGTAAATAATAATAAACCAAACTAAGTATAAGGGTAAAAAATATAAATAAGTCAACAATTCCTCATGTTTAGAATATCTACAAAGTGCACTGAACTCTGGGAATACAACATAACCTATATTTCCATTAATTGATCAATATTATTATTATTAATAATAATAATAATTTAAAAAAGAACAAAAATATTTTCGTTTTCATGTGAGGACATAAAATGGACGTTTTACAAAGTAATTATTCAAAATAATTTGATTGTCAAAGCATCATTGCAGTGAAATTAGTACAGACATACACCATTACTTTCTGTGAGTCATCTAATTCAACCATAACTTCGTGGATAAAACAAAAAAACGAAGAAACTATTAGTGTTTTGTGTTTTATACTCCTACAGTCCAAAATGACCATGAATGTGCCAACACTAGCGTAATGAGGTAGACAGATAGTAGACTATACTGTGTATGTCCGCGTGTACGTGCGATTGCCCATGTGTATGCTCTCTTATTGCAATGCATTCAGATGGGTTTTTAGAACTATTAACTCACAGCTAACGCCCTACAAGTAAACCATGCAATGAATGATTACAACTAAACCCCCGTGTCACGGAGAGCCAACCATCTCTGAGACACATACAATGATGACAACATTACGCCCTAAGCATCAGTTATCTTCTGCAAACAACAATTCCATTTTTGAAAAAAGAACGAATTCGATGCGCTCTTCACACACAGGTGAAATGTAGCCTATTCACAAATATGTACAATGATAAATATAAAATAGTTATTCTGACTCAAGAGAATAATAACAATTATTATTCGATTTCCATTTTTGTACAATAATTGCCATGAGTTAAGCGGTGGGTTTTCTCTTTTCCGCCTCCATGGAGTATAATGATGCCGATCTCCTATTTCACTGTATTGTATTCATCGATGTTCAGTTTTCAATTTCAAAAGGTATACGTTTTGCCCCGGTGGATGATGGTTTTCAAGTCTTTATCCCAATTCAAAGGAACGAAACACATCTTGTCTGCTAGCCTCGATGGACCTTAGCCGTTTGCCTATTTGCTTCGGATTTGTCTATTCGAGGAAAGTTTTGCTCTGTATTTTCCTAGTGTGTCGCAGAAAACTTCATCCTTTTCTGCTTTTGCCTCTGATTGCAAAACCACACCCTCACCACGTTCTTTTTCAGGTCCAGTTTCTCGGCTATTGCTGCAATCTTCTCAGACGAGGGCCTCGGCTGCACGGCGAAATATGCCTCCAAGGAGCGCTTCTCGGGCGCAGCGATGGAGGTGCGTTTTCTCTTCTTGTCTCCTCCGTTGAAAATCTCTGGCTTGGTCATTTTCTCCCGCTGCGCTCTCTCCGCCTCCTCCAGCCACGCTTCCAGGATGGGTTTCAGGGCCACCATGTTGTTATGAGATAAGGTGAGGGACTCGAACCGGCAAATCGTGCTCTGACTGAGGCAACCGACCCCGGGGATTTTAAGGTTCGCCAGGGCCGAGCCCACATCCGCCTGCGTCACCCCCAGCTTGATCCGCCTCTGCTTGAACCGCTCTGCGAAGGACTCCAGCTCCCGGGGGTCTGGCTCTGAGTCCCCGCCGCCCAGCGAGGTGTGCGAGCCCATGCTGTGGGGGTGCATGTTCATTGCCTGTTGGTGGTGGTGGTGCTGCTGCATGTGGTTTATGGCGGACATGTGAGCGTGTGGATGGGAGGCAGTGGAGCAGACGTCGGAGCCGGGCAACCCTCCCAGGGAGACAGACATGCCGGGGGTCAGGTGGTCCAGCAGGTCGCCATCCAGGCCCTGAGAGCCCTGGTGATGGGGGTGGTGGTGGTGGTGGTGCGAGGTGAGCACGGACGGGTGGTGGAGGTGGGCCGAGGATGAGGTGGGGGTGCAGGCCATGCTGGTCATCGTGGTCATGGTGTGGTAGGTCGCGTCTGGTTTGTAAGGGTGACTCTTTGCGATATCCACCGCCGCCAGCGCTTCCGCCCTCTGCAGTAAAGTCTCATCGAAGCCGGCGAAGATGTTGCTCTGCAGCTGTGAGATGGAGAGGAGCAGGGGAGGCAGAGAGGGGAACGGTTAATAACGCTCCCCATACAGGCACCATTCAAATCGTTTAGGATACCTATGGATAACGTTTTTAAAATGGGAATGATGGGAAATATATTATCACAGTTTGGATTACGCATCCATTACGCACGAGGTTCGAAATGTTTAGCCTTTGTGAAAATATAAAAAATGACACTATCAATAAGACATTTCTTAAAATAAATTGTCAAAATATCCAAACGGATGAATTAATTTCATATCACTCAGAGACTATATCAGCCTAGTATCATCCAAATATTCAACCGTCACATTTGATTATTCGTTATGAATGAATCTTTCAAGACAAATAATTTCTCTGCACTTATGAATGAGAAGAGTTTGACATGTGAGCAATACGAAATATCTGATCAGGCAAATCACATTATTTGGCATATAATGTATAAGCGTTTAGCGTTCGGTTTCACCCAATTCTCCATATCCCATGCATGCTCGCCTTCATTTAAGGCTACCTTTCATTACTGCTAATTTGATCATTTGAATGTGACGGTAACTCACCGAGTGAGAGGGCATGCATGCCCTCCGGATGGCCTCTGAGGTCGATTGCAGAGGCGTGTATTTGGGCTCGTGCAGTATGGGGTGCATACTAAAAGGTTGTTTGCTGTTCATTGACATCATGATTGCAGAAGTTAGTGAGGGTCGTTGTCCGTCTTCCTCGTTTTGCTCCGTGTTGGTCCGTTGTCACTAGAATCGTCTCAGGATTAAACAAATTGATAGAATGGTCGGTCGGTTGGTTGGTTGAGGTGATGGTAATGGTGACAGGTTTAAACCTCCTGTCTTCTCCCCCGTAGGTCTCTCTCTATCCAGTCAGACTCCTCTGCTTTTGGCTGTAAATGGCTGTATGTAGTATGGATACCTAGCAGCCACCTATAATATAACGTCTTACTGGCCCCGCCCCAAAGATGGGTAATCGCCCCCTCCTTTCCCTATTGTCTCCAAATGTTACTGGGAAATGTGTGTGTAGCCACACCTCTTGAGGGCAAAACCACCACCCACTCCAATGCAATGCGTTTGGAGTCTGGATTTTGACAGGTGCAATGGTATTGGCTGGTTGTCATACGGACAACACGCCCCCCACGCGTTGCGCAGGTTGCTGTGTTTTCTGATGGATAGGATGGATTATATTCTATGTCCCAATTTCTGTAATAACCTCATAATAAGCTTTTTTAATTTCAAATGAGCATTCAAAGCTCGAATGAAAAAAGTCATTTTAGTCCCTGCATTTTAGTAAAAATGGCATAAGGTGAAGAAAAGTCATTTGTAATATCCAAAGTGAAATGAAATATCAATATCATACCAGTGAAGTGAAATAACTCCAGCGAACAGTGAATTCAGAGAGGCTCCTGTTTTATATCAATAATAAATGGACGACCACACACAATAATCCTCCCTGACACCTTTCCCTTTCTTTCCTAGCAATTAATACATCAATTAATCATTGCTCATTTACTTTGTGGCTTGAACCACAGTATGGATCCCCAATTAAAGAATAAACAGGTCAGAATGGATATGAAGCGCAGAGAGGACGATGAAATATTTACTGTTGAACCTCAGGTCAATGGAGCAAGACCTGTCAATCACAGCGTATATCCAGAAGGCTGAGGTGATGGAGATAGACCCCCACTCTATGCATGGTTCCCCCACCCTGCCCTTGTCTTCCCCTGGTGGGGTAGGGCTCTCCTAGGGACCCCATTTACAGAACTAGGGCTAGGGGCTTTCCTCCTGACAATTGCTCCTATACACATCATGTCAATAATGAGACAACCTCAGGAAAACCAAATAGAAAGATTTTATATACATTTCTTGTTATGCTTACAATCTGCTGTTTACCTGGTGTTTGTCACAGAAATGACATGCTGAAACAATAGTTATGTACAGTAGCAATGACCTAGTCATTTATTTGGTGTCCATTGAAACATGCACCAGGCACCAGAAAGAAAAAGTGCAACAAGAAGTCTTACTGTGTTATTAAAAAATCTACTTGTCTGAGCTTCGTCCATCGCTCTAATTGGGGATCTGAAACCCCAGACCTGCATGTGCGTGTCAGGGAGACACAGAGAGAACTGTGAAACCCCAGCCTTGTCAGAGCGGAGGCCCCATAATAGGACAGGGAGTCTATGTGACTGTGAGTCAGAAACAGAAACCTGAGTGTGGTGATGGTGTCAGTCGGGGTACAGCAGGCTCAGGCTGCAGCCATTGTCCCCCAGCAAATGTTTCTCCTCTCCGGCAGGACTGCGGCACCCGCTCATCAAATATACATCACCTCCACTGGGAGAGGCTTTCCTCTGGGACAGACAGACAGGCTAGGCTGTTGGCTGTGGACCGCCCAGCTGTAGAGGAGCAGACAGACGGACAGGGAGAGAGGAATAGACTGATGGACAAACAAAGAGAATGACTTAAAAGGCAGAGAAACACACACACAGACATAAATAGACACTTGGATTGGCAGAAAGGAGCAGAGAGGCAGGCAGGCAGGCAGGCAGAAGTAAAAAATACACAAGCACATTTACGTCATGATCCTGATCTCTTGCTCTCAGCTGTAAATTATGACTGTGTAAATAATCCTGCTAACACCCATTGCCACTGTCAACATCACATATGTGTGTTAGAGAGAGAGACAGACAGACAGACAGACAGGCAGGCAGGCAGGCAGGCAGGCAGGCAGGCAGGCAGGCAGGCAGGCAGGCAGGCAGGCACTTGGTTCAGTTAGAATCTGCTCTGTCCATGGTCCCGAATCACACTGCTCTGGTCCCAAGTCACACTGCTCTGGTCCCAAGTCACACTGCTCTGGTCCCAAGTCACACTGCTCTGGTCCTGAATCTTACTGCTCTGGTCCTGAATCACACTGCTCTGGTCCTGAATCATACTGCTCTGGTCCGGAATCATACTGCTCTGGTCCTGAATCATACTGCTCTTGTCCTGAATCATACTGCTCTGGTCCTGAATCATACTGCTCTGGTCCTGAATCATACTGCTCTGGTCCTGAATCATACTGCTCTGGTCCTGAATCACACTGCTCTGGTCCTGAATCATACTGCTCTGGTCCTGAATCATACTGCTCTGGTCCTGAATCATACTGCTCTGGTCCTGAATCATACTGCTCTGGTCCTGAATCATACTGCTCTGGTCCTGAATCACACTGCTCTGGTCCTGAATCATACTGCTCTGGTCCTGAATCATACTGCTCTGGTCCTGAATCATACTGCTCTGGTCCTGAATCATATTGCTCTGGTCCTGAATCATACTGCTCTGGTCCTGAATCACACTGCTCTGGTCCTGAATCATACTGCTCTGGTCCTGAATCATATTGCTCTGGCATCTGCTTGAAATACCAAAGTGTTTCTTAATGGGCTCTTACTCTTCTGTCAGCTCACTGTCTCTCTGTCCATTCTGTCCCACCCTTCCTCTTTCCCTCTTTCCCTCTTTCCCTCTTTCCCTCTTTCCCTCTTTCCCTCTTTCCCTCCCTCCCTCCCTCCCTCCCTCCCTCCCTCCATGGCTTGCTCATAGCATAAACACTACAATAACAGTTTATGTTGTTCCATTTTCATTCTGTTTGCTATTTTAATGCACTTAACATTCTGAAATATGACGACTACAGTATTTTTGCACTCACCATTCCATGAATGTGTGTTTTTGTGTGTGTGTGTGGTTACATTACAGTATGTCATTAGAAAGGGGGAGGGATAGGGAGGGGGGGGCAGAGAGGGGCTATACAGTCCACCTCTCAACAATAGAGTAAAGACATTGCCACAAGACCACATTTCTGCTACGTTAAGCAAATGGACAAATTCAAAAAGAGCACACACACACACACACACACACACACACACACACACACACACACACACACACACACACACACACACACACACACACACACACACACACACACACTTCCCCTTCATCCCCTCTGTCTCTTTCCTCCCCTTTTCCCCTCTTTTTTAAGCTGGTTGAATTATTGATGGTGTATAAAATCTAAGGTTGTAGATTGTAACCATTCACCAAATCGGCAGGTTCACGTGGAGGGGGCTGCTGAGGGGAAGGGGGTGTCTAACCACACTCTTTAATGTAATTGCCTTTAGGGTTCCTGGTAAATATTTCATTGACTGACAGCACAAATTATAGATACAAAGCTGGAAGGGGGCTATTCCTCTCTCCCAGAGCAGAGGGAGATAGAGAAGAGGGAGATAGAGGGATCCTGTGTACTTGACCTGGCTCCGCAGGTGCCAAAGTGGGGCAGTGGGCAGTGGGCAGTCCCCCCCCCCCAAGGTCCCAAGGTACAGGCATGTCAGAGGTGGGGTGGGCATATGGGGGGGGGACTGACAGAAAGAGGCAGAGAGGGAGGATGTGGGGGTCCCTAATATGGGACAAGGTTGTACACTGGAACAGAATGGTTCACAGGGAAACGTCATTACAGGACAGGTTTGGGGGCGAAAGAGCACTAAAATATGCATGAGGTCAGATCTGTAAGGCGACCTGGACAGGATGTACATGCAGTTACAGTATTTGTGGTGTTTTAGTGAAGCAGGATGTTTTAAAGCGCTGGAGAACACAGGAGGGATTCAGGGACAGGTCTACCGTACTCTCCATTAACCCATCTATCTAACACAAGAGGAAAGGGGTGTCAGTTCATGCCCTATTGTTACAGTACAGCGCAAAGTTTAATCCACTGAATCAGTTAGTCATTTGTTATGGTGTGTGAGGCTTTCACTCCATTGGGACCCAATCACAGTACTGTTGTATTAGCCGATGTTGTCTACCGTAGCCTAAAGTATCCATACATCACAATAAAACATACATCTTTTAGAAAGTTCAGTCGGACAACTTTAAAAGTTGGTCTTCCGCTCCATCAATACGTTTGCAATTCCAGCTCTATCTCTTTCTTTTTAAATGTTTTCTCTCTTTACCCTCTCTCTCTCATCTTCCTCTCCTCCATATTGTTCCTCTCTGTCCCAGGTCTAGCTGCCATGGCCCAGCTAGCTAATTGAGAGAGAGACCAAGAGAGCAAAAGAGGATTCTGGTATGGATCACTAGATTAACTGAGTGCTCATTAATGATGCATGTCAGCCCTACAGCACTTGGACATGAAGAGAATATGCTGGAGGATTGACGTGTAAAAGCTTTAAAGAACAGGCCTGTTTACTTGTTCCAGAGTGCGGAGGCAGTGGGCCACTGCTGTGACGTGCTGAGAACAGACCCATGTCCCCAGACCTGGGAGGGGAGGGGTGGAGGAGAGTTTCAAGTTGTATTAGTTGTATGTACAGGATACACGTTATACACCATCCGACGAAATGCTTACTTGCAAGAGGGTGATGGAAAGAAAAAGAGAGGGCAGAGAGAATGTCCCACCTGTTGTGTACATCTTATAAATGAAGACGAGGAGTAGTTTTATGATGAGGACGATGATGATGAGGACGATGATGATGAGGATGTGGATGATGAGGACGATGATGATGAGGACGATGATGATGAGGACGAGGATGATGAGGACAATGATGATGAGGACGATGATGATGAGGATGTGGATGATGAGGACGATGATGATGAGGACGTGGATGATGAGGACGTGGATGATGAGGACGATGAGGATGAGGACGTGGATGATGAGGACAATGAGGATGACGACGATGATGATGAGGACGATGAGGATGAGGACGTGGATGATGAGGACGATGATGATGAGGATGTGGATGATGATGAGGATGTGGGGGAGGACGATAATGAGGATGTTGATGATGAAGATGACAGGGACTTGATTGTGACCTGTGTAAATTATAATCTATTTTTCTCCATGTCCCTGCATTCCAACTTCCCCACTTTGTGACTCTAAACTTCTCAACACTGTGTGGAATTCTGAGGAAGCAGGCATCAAACAATACAATCTTTGATCGCAGGAGAATACAAAAATGCATACAAACAAAATCTACATTATTTGTTCTATAACAATAGAGAGCAGTGAAACAAAGGAAAAACAAATGAACAAACAAAATTATGTGAATATGCCAGTGAAGAAAGGAAGGGGAGAGTAATGAAATGTACATTTCAATTAATCCTGTTCTTGTCTCTGATGTGTCAGACAGGGGAGAGAGAGACAGAGCCTCTATCTACTCTGATGGCTTCTTTCAAAACTGTGGAGTACAGAACAGAGAGACAGAGCCTCTATCTACTCTGGTGTCTTCTCTCTAAGATGTGGAGAACGGAACAGAGAGACAGAGCCTCTATCTACTCTGGTGTCTTCTCTCTAAGATGTGGAGAACAGAACAGAGAGACAGAGCCTCTATCTACTCTGGTGTCTTCTCGCTAAGATGTGGAGAACAGAACAGAGAGACAGAGCCTCTATCTACTCTGATGGCTTCTTTCAAAACTGTGGAGTACAGAACAGAGAGACAGAGCCTCTATCTACTCTGGTGTCTTCTCTCTAAGATGTGGAGAACGGAACAGAGAGACAGAGCCTCTATCTACTCTGGAGTCTTCTCTCTAAGATGTGGAGAACAGAACAGAGAGACAGAGCCTCTATCTACTCTGGAGTCTTCTCTCTAAGATGTGGAGAACAGAACAGAGAGACAGAGCCTCTATCTACTCTGGTGTCTTCTCTCTAAGATGTGGAGAACAGAACAGAGAGACAGAGCCTCTATCTACTCTGGTGTCTTCTCTCTAAGATGTGGAGAACAGAACAGAGAGACAGAGCCTCTATCTACTCTGGTGTCTTCTCTCTAAGATGTAGAGAACAGAACAGAGAGACAGAGCCTCTATCTACTCTGGTGTCTTCTCTCTAAGATGTGGAGAACAAAACAGAGAGACAGAGCCTCTATCTACTCTGGTGTCTTCTCTCTAAGATGTGGAGAACGGAACAGAGAGACAGAGCCTCTATCTACTCTGGTGTCTTCTCTCTAAGATGTGGAGAACGGAACAGAGAGACAGAGCCTCTATCTACTCTGGTGTCTTCTCTCTAAGATGTGGAGAACGGAACAGAGAGACAGAGCCTCTATCTACTCTGGTGTCTTCTCTCTAAGATGTGGAGAACGGAACAGAGAGACAGAGCATCTATCTACTCTGGTGTCTTCTCTCTAAGATGTGGAGAACGGAACAGAGAGACAGAGCCTCTATCTACTCTGGTGTCTTCTCTCTAAGATGTGGAGAACGGAACAGAGAGACAGAGCCTCTATCTACTCTGGTGTCTTCTCTCTAAGATGTGGAGAACAGAACAGAGAGTGGCTTTATTTTAGCTCTGCTCCCTACAGTGAGGAAACAAGACAACAATGAGACACCATGGTGAAACAGATGTCGGATGACATCTTCATAATTGAAAACCCAACTCCACAACACACACGCAAGAGGGAAAAAGAGTGAAAAGCAATTAAACAAATCCACATGCGTTTGTCTTGCTTGATTATTCTTCTTTATTTAGTGAAATACTATTGGTCTTGATCTCAGATCTGTTGTTGGGCTGGGGGGGGGGGCAGAACAATTCTCCTCATTGTGAGATGATCACTGTCATTATTGGGGAGGGGTGAGAGGGCTTGCTGACTACTCTCTCTCAGTCTCAGTAATACTGCAACTTAGACACCCCACTGCTCACATAGGCACGCACACACACAATGACACACACACTCACACCCACACACACTCACATCGCTCCACTTGCTTCTTTTGTTATGTTCTTGTTGTCTGTACCAGCAGCCTGCTTCATCAAATACCTGATGTGTTGATTATTGGTGTGTATGTGTGTGTGTGTGTGTGTGTGTGTGTTTGTGTGTTTGTGTGTATGTGTGTGTGTGTGTGTGTGTGTGTGTGTGTGTGTGTGTGTGTGTGTGTGTGTGTGTGTGTGTGTGTGTGTGTGTGTGTGTGTGTGTGTGTGTGTGTGTGTGTGTGGTGGTCAATGAGTGAGAGAATGGAGGAGTCAACAGATAGTGTTTTGGTAATACAGCCCAATCTCTCTCTCTCTCTCTCTCTCTCTCTCTCTCTCTCTCTCTTTCTGAAAGGTTCCAGGGAGTTGGGGCCTACTATATCTGTCGTCCTCCTGGTCTTAACCCTGTTCCAGTCACCAGGTTTCAGGAGCCCAGAGGGGAGTCTGGAGCAGTGTGTGTGTGTGTGTGTGTGTGTTTGCATCTATCTGTGTGTATGGGGTACACACAGAGGACCCCAGCTGGTGTGGGATGGGCTGTCTTTGTGTGTCGCCGCACCCCTCCACAGTCCTAACAGGATTAAAGAACGGAGCTCGGCTTGCTCCACAGCGCTTGGGCGGCAGCGTGCACCCAGTCCAGTCTGACAGGGCCTTATGGGACCCCCTCTGTCACCCTCCTCTGATAGATCCCAAAGGTACAGCACCCCCCTGGGATCTGAGTGAGAATACACATCCTGTCACCACCCGATCGACATCCCCCACCCCAAAAGGGAAAGAGACGGGTGACAAAAGTCAATTCATCACACAGTCATGAAAGTACATTCGAGTGTTGTGACATATTTATGGTTGTCTGAAGCTGCTGTACTTGGGGGTCTTGTGACCTTCTGTGCACCTCAGAGTTTCTCACCAACGCGGCTCTGAGTCAGACCTGCACTGTCTGACTCATCAGCTGTGATACACTAGGAGACTCTGTCATCTCCGTCCTGGACCAGTACTCTGTGTTATTAGATATAAGTCCCTGTCAAAGTGCTCTACGAGGGGTTTGTCTGTCTATGAAGGCCATATGTGCCTGTAGGGCTGCCTGGTGCAGCTCTCTACTCTACCTCCTACCTGGCAGGCAGAGTGGCCCGGGGTGCAGAGGGAGTGATGGTGCTCTGCTCTCATTACAGCAACAATGAAATAATGATGACTGGCGCGGCGAGACTTCATCAGAGGAATATCTGTTGTATTATTTATTCAGCCAGCCAGTCCCCTGGTTCAGGGAAGGAGAACCTATAAACTTCCAGCCTCCCTCCTCTCTCCCTCACACGCTCTCCTGCTTGCCTTTCAAAGCAGAGGTGCCCACTTGCTCTGCGGCTAGGCATGGCTAGGCTAGGCTTGGTGGAGCTAAGCTGGGCCTAGGGTCCTTTTACTGTGTTGGCTATGGATGCAGCTAGGCTTCTTGTTGTTAGTACTAGAGCTGGCAGACCTGCCAATGGATAATACTTCAAAGAAGGCCAGTCTGTCTCTACACCGTGCTTGTCCTGGAGGCTGTCGGGCCTTTTGAACCCTATGGAGGATCCGGAGATGGTGAAAGTACAGAGAGACAGAGGGACAGGGAGCCAGGTGGACTGACTGACTGACTGACTGACTGACTGACTGACTGACTGACTGACTGGCTGACTGACTGACTGGCTGACTGACTGGCTGACTGACTGACTGACTGACTGGCTGACTGACTGGCTGACTGACTGGCTGACTGGCTGACTGACTGACTGACTGACTGACTGGCTGACTGGCTGACTGACTGAGGGAACAGCTGCGTCACACAGACTTAGAGGGCGGAGACGCCAGAGGCACAACAGGTGAGTGATGCCGGCTGGTTAACACCTGTCCTCCAGGTAGCTGGGGCAACAGGAAAACATGCAATGTGGTACAGGAAAATACCTTTGCCTGTGATTCAGAGCCAGATCATTTTTTAAATCCCACAATGGTTAAAGTTAGGATTGGAGGTTAGGGTAATCTGATTTTAGATCTTCTACCTCGAGTGAAAACACGTATCGGATAAGAAAAGATAATTCATTATGTGATGAGTAATGACCATAGATAGAATGTTACTAATGAAGGGTCATGGTCCGTGGACCAGACCTGGCACAGGTTCATCTCCATGGGAGAACAGAGCACACTCCATTAATAATGCACAACGCCTCCTTGGCAACTGTGTGGTCGATGCCTGGCAACCTGGTTGCAGCGCTCGGATCCACGATAAGGGGAGGTAGGGGAGAGAGGCAGGGAGAAGTGTGGGGCGGGGTTCCACAGGTGCTCAGGGTTTCTTTTGGCTGTTCATTCGATCTGTGTGGAAGGGAGGTGTGTGTGTGTGTGTGTGTGTGTTTCTGGTGTGTATGTCTCATAGGCCAGCTGCATATCCACCAACTATTTAACTGCAACAGTATGCTTTTGTCTCACCTCCTAACCCTAACAACCACACACATATACACCTCAACCCTGACAACCACACACACACACACACACACACACACACACACACACACACACACACACACACACACACACACACACACACACACACACACACACACACACACACACACACACACACACACACACACACACACACACACACACACACACTGAACTGGAGTGCTGTTGTGCATGTGTCTAATATTAATTGTGTGTTACTGTCAATGAGGGGTCTACCCTCTAGAACCCTCTCCCCGCCAGGGCTATAGGCCCGCCATAGACCTGCTCAGCCCCAGCCCAGTTTGCAGGCCCACAGACCCGTAGGCCAAGGTGCGCCCTATCCACTTAAAACATTAATAACTTCCCACCTTCCCTGATTTGTTCATATGAATTATTAAACATCAGATCATTATCAATAATTCAAAAACCTTTTCTTCTCTTTTTGGGTTCATTTATTGGAACAGTGGCCGTTTTTCTCTTGTGTGGAAGTGTGTGGGCCTCTCTCACCCTTCCTCTCTTTCTCTCTCTCTCTCTTTCCCACTGTGTCTGTCTCACTCTCTAGTGGTGTATGTGGGTGCCTCTCTCTCTCTCTCTCTCTCTCTCTTTCTCATCTTCCTAAAACATGATTACAGTTTTATACAATTGCTTACACACTAAAATGTAACTTTTCCCACAATTAGCAAAACCTTACACTCAAGGAGCAAAACACAAGGCTAGATTTGCACAACTGTAAGCACATTGTCAGCTTCACACTATTTGCAAAACATTACACACAGTGATTTGCAAAACACTAAACACACTTGTATACATCAGACACAGAAGTATATCATGATGTCACTTCCTTGCAATTCCAAAGCACTGACTGTCAAATTACCACACCTATGAGCCAATCTGTTAAACACAGCCATCAGGTGCACAAACACATGATTGCTAAATTGTAGACACACCAATCAGGTTTAAGCACTATAAAAATGCAGCAGGTAGGTTCACCTGCCTTCAACCAAAATGGAAGGAGTCAGAAGAAGAGTGAGGGTGAGAGGAGGAGTCAGAGGCAGAGGAAGAGGCAGAGGTGGAGGAAGACCTGAAGCAGGAGGAGAACGTGCACAAAGAAGAAGAGGACCAAACTTATCAAATGACATTCGTGCAACACTAGTGGACCATGTTGTGAACCACGGATTGACGCTGAGGGAGGCTGGACTGAGAGTTCAGCCAAATCTTAGCAGATATAAAGTGGCATCTGTCAAAAGGACTTTTCGACAGGTAAAAGATCTGTCTACAGTTACAGTAATCAGCCGCTTATTGTATGCACCATATCACTTGTGATACCCCTTCCTGTGACATTGTACAGTAAGTTACATGTATTATTCTCTACATAGGATTGAGGGTCGGGAACAACAAGGAGGAAGGGGGCCCATATTCACACAAGAACAAGAGAGAGAGAGATAATAAACATGGTTTTGGCCAATAATGCTATCAGGCTCAGAGAACTACAAGCCAACATTATCGGTGACCATGCCATTTTCAATAATGTCCATCAGGTCTCTGTCAACACTGGCACGCATCCTGAAAAGACATCAGGTTCAAATGAAACAACTTTATCGAGTGACCCTCTCTGAATTCCGCTCAAAAGGCAAACGGCTGCGGCATGAGTATGTGGAGGTTTGTATTGTTCACTTTAGCACTGTGATGTTGCACACTGCACATATTACCTTTTTACATTAACTGTATACTAGACCTATCCTGAACTACACAATCTTGTCTTTCACTGTATTTCAGGGAGGTTTGCAGATGGATGCTGAGGAAATCCTGCATGAATTCATATATATTGATGAGGCAGGGTTCAACCTCACAAAAGCAAGAAGGAGAGGCAGAAATATCATTGGCCACAGGGCTATAATCAATGTCCCAGGGCAACATGGGGGTAACATCACCCTTTGCGCTGCCATTTCACAGCATGGGGTTCTCCTCCGTCATGCCAAAATGGGCTCTTACAACACACCTCACATTCTCGCATTTTTGGACCGATTGCACCACATCGTCACAGCAGGTAATGAAATGCACCAGATGCAACACACTGTTATCTGGGACAATGTGTCATTCCACCGCTCTGCTTTGGTCCAGAACTGGTTTCAACACCATCCACAGTTGACAGTACTATACCTTCCACCATACTCTCCGTTTCTAAACCCTATCGAAGAGTTTTTCTCTGCATGGCGGTGGAAGGTTTACGATCTCCAGCCTCAGGCTCAGGTACCCCTCATTCAGGCCATGGAGGACGCCTGTGACCAAGTCCACGCCGCAGCTGTGCAAGGATGGATTCCACATTCAAGACGGTTCTTCCCGCGTTATCTTGCTAATGAGGATATTGCTTGTGATGTTGATGAAATTCTCTGGCCAGATCCAGCTAGGCGAAGAGATAATGTGTATTTTCTGTAAACTATTGTACGGTTTTTTTTCAGATTATTTTTTGTTTGTTGTTGTTATTTACTGTAATTGTAACCTGTACTGGATACAGTGTTTTACATTTGTCTGTGGATGCTGAGCTAACAGTGTTATGCACACTACTGTAGTAGCATGAAAACTGGGACATGTTTTGTTGTGATTCTCCATGTTGACATGTTGACTGATTTGGGTATATGGAGAGAAATAAATGATATTTTCCTCAGTCTGCAGCATTGGTCTTGTGTAGTGTTTGTATAGTTGCACTTTCTCTGTGTACTTCATTTACAGTACTCTAATCACTGACAATTAGACTTGCTAAAAGTGTTTTAGGTTAGCAACAACAGTGTGTAACTGGTTCATAAAGATTGAAGTCATATGAAATGTGTTTTGTATGGTAACAAAATATTGTTCTTATGAAGTGGTGTATAGTTTTGACAAAGTGTTCCATTTAGCAAATGATCTGAAGTGTTGTGCTACTTTGGTGTAGGGTTGTGCTAATTGTGTGTAGTGTTTTGACAAACCGGGCCCTGTTTTCAAAATTGTGCTTAAACAATTGAAGAAAACTGTAATACTTGATGGTGCTACGATAGCTATCCCTTGTACACTGGCACTTCTGAGGAATTCCCCTGTGTGTGTGGCTCTATGTTACCTTTATCTGTGGCTCAGGTATGTGATCAATGACAGACACCGGTTGTGCTGCTACATCAACTCCTCGGAGTTCTTGAACCAACAATTCCCTTTTTACTTTCATGTCCTGTAGATCAATCAAGATGTAGGCAACCAAACTCAGTCAAATAGGATATTGTTCCCAGAAACATACCTATAGTAATTTACAGAAAGTGTCATCTTCATTTCAGTCACACCTTCAGAACTAGAACATTTACATTTGAGTCATTTAGCAGACACTCTTATCCAGAGCGACTTACAGTAGTGAATGTATACATTTCATACATTTCTTTAATTCTCCGTACTTGTCCCCCATGGGAATTGAACCCACGACCCTGGCGTTGCAAACACCATGCTCTACCAACTGAGCCACACAGAACCTACCTAAAGTAAACATCTGACCTGCAATTATTGTAATGAGATGTTGTGGTTCTGTCCGTTTTTAGTGTTCACTCTTTCTCTTGAATATAGTAATGTAGTGACGCACGCACACACACACACACACTCTTCCCTTTTTGATCATGAAATATGAACACACACAGAGCGAGAACAGCTAAAACGGTTGACTGTGAAGTCACCCTTTTCTTAGCGAGTCCCCTGCCAGTTTGAAGCCTTTGAGGAGACTCATCCATATTACATCACCTTTACTATAGGCTGTGATCTGTCTTCATGGAGATATAAATGAATGAGAGAAGGAGAGAAGGAAAGAGAGAGAGGAAGGTAGCTGCGTACTGTAAAAACATACTGTATCTATGGTAAAAGGGCAAGGGAGATAAAAACTACAACTACATTTAGACATTTAGTGACACACCCCTCTCTTTCTGACTCATCCGACCTCTCTCCCTCTCTTTTTCTCTGCCCCCTCTCTCTCTCCATCTCTCTGCTCTCCTCCTCCTCTTCCCCTGTCCCTCTGCATTAAGAGAAGCCTGGGGGCATGCAAGGCAGAGAGGAGTGTGTGTGTGTGTGTGTGTGTGTGTGTGTGTGTGTGTGTGTGTGTGTGTGTGTGTGTGTGTGTGTGTGTGTGTGTGAGAGACAGCGTAGAAGGAGGGGGGTCCAATAAGAGTTGTCATTTAAATAAGTATTTGCGGATTGAGCGAAAGGGGGGTGTGGGGGGGTAGAAATAAAAGAGAGAGGGAGGAGAGAGGGGCTCTTTAGTGGCTCTGTGATCCGAGGCACCAGTCCACAGCTGGTGCAGCAGCAGGCTGCCCTGCTCAGCCATATGTTGCCTGGGCTGCTCCAATTATCCTCCCTGGAGCAGGGCCCCCTCTCCCACTTTCTCACCCAGCCCTCCCAGCCCTCCCTCCCCTAGCCTAGCCCCTGTCCCTGCTCTGCCATGCAGCCGATGTGGGTCCACCACCGGGGTCGGCTACTGTTTCACTGCCCAGGCTCTCACTGCTGTCACTTACTTAGCAAGCTACCACCCTCCCCCAACCTGACTCCCTTTTCTCACTGTATTTTTCTGTTTCTGTCCTCTCTCATTCTCTAATTCTCTCTCTCTCTCTCTCACACACACACACACACACACACACACACACACACACTATCTCTCCCTATCCCCTCTTTACTAATCCAACAGTGTTTTTATTTCTGCCCCCTTTTTCTTTCTCTTTCTTTTCTTACTCACAAAATCCTTCTCTGTCTTTCTCTC
The DNA here is from genome assembly GCF_901001165.1 of Salmo trutta. NCBI lineage: Eukaryota > Metazoa > Chordata > Actinopteri > Salmoniformes > Salmonidae > Salmo > Salmo trutta. The sequence continues at coordinate 34,540,422 of NC_042975.1, forward strand.
CTTCCCCCTCTCTTTCTCTCTCCCCTAACCCCACTCCCCCTCATCCCCTTCAGTGGCCTGCCTGACCCCCTAACTGCCACCTATTGATTTTCTTTGTCTGTATTTGTATAATGCCATAAGTTAAGTCCTTCAGTCAGCACTCTACATAGTCTGAACGCCAAATGAATACACTGGATGACAATGATTGTTCCCCCGGAGCCCTGGCCACAGGGAATAGGACATATAGCTACCAGTTAGTCCTCATCACCTATTAATAGAAGAGTTAAATGTATAATACAGAGTAACCGGAACCCTTCCTTTTCACCCAATTCAAAGCTGTTATTTTAAATCAGTTTTAACACATTTCATTTACTGTAGAAATCACTGCTAGGATACGTCATTTCTTCCTGAGGGTGAAAGGATGGTTTGTGTGCCACAGTAGGGTTGCAGGATGGCAGCATGTTACATACACTCATACTGTAGGTCCTATAGGCAGTCAGACAGACAGAGGGTGGAGTAGCTGCTGCTCGGTTTCTGGGTCCAGTGTCTCACGTTTCCTCCTCAGATCAGCTCAGGATACAGTGGCCACTGTTTGTTTGTTTTGGATCCAATAGTGATGGATAGATCTAATTTCAGATGTGAGAGGAGAGGAAGACTAGAGTAGAATAAAGGAGAAGAGAGAAGAAGAGAACGTAGAAAGAGAAGAGAAGAGAGGTGAATCTGACACCAAATGCACACACATACACACATGCACAAACATACACATACATACACACACATCACCTGTTCCCCTTATGACCTGTCTCTCAGGCAACAGCACCCCCCAACAGCAACTCTGTTTACTAAACTTTAACTCAGGAAGGGAGGTGTGTGTGTTGTTTTGTGTATTAGGACAGTGGAGAAGACTGGAGAACAGTAAAGGGGTGGAAGGTTACTGGTGAGTGTTAGTTTGAAACTGGTGATTTGGTCTGGTGGAGGAAAGGATGGCTGACAGGCAGTGGAGGGATGTGTTCTGTTACAGATGATTAGAGAACAATGTGTGTTGACAGTTGTATAAGAAACTGAAAAGTCTATAATGCTAAAGTGATTATAATATATGCAGGAGTGACGTACTGTATTTGACACAGAATCACTTTGGATTAAATTAAGCATTTCATTACAGGCGTAGAGACAGCAGTGTCTTCAAAAGAAAGACCATAAAAAAACAACACTCTCAGATAAACTATCCATAAGTACTGAGTAAGTTATTGGTATTGTACACACTGTGGATGTGACCTTGGTAGTGCTGTGTCCTTGAGAGCCCAAGGTCATCACAGGGTCAGAGTTCACAAGGCTCCACATGGCTGTAACTCAAGATGGAGGAGCAGGGAGATCCTAAGGTCAGACCCACTAGGGACTACAGCAGTACATCATCTCTCCTCACTTTTCTCTTTTCCCCTCTTTCCGTCACTCATTCTTTCCGTTTTATGTTTCTTTGTGTCTCTGTGTCTCTCACTCTGAATGTATCTGCATGTATGTTGTTGTTTACACTTTCTATTATTACACACACACATGTACACGCACACACACACACACACACACAAAGATAAACACACACAGATAACCGTATGTGTACAGGCTGTTTTAGTTGTTGTTATTTACCACTTCTCCTAATTCCTCTCCTGAATCTCATTGGACAGTGAAATAGGAAGTGAACTGAGCCTAAAGCTCATAAATCATTAAGCAGGGTTTGTTTTGCCACATTAATGTAAATAATGCATAATTAATATTTAAAGATTGCCTCGCTTATCAAATAAATGTAATTTCTCTACCACAATGGAAATGAACTAACAGAATGGGGAGAAAATGAGACCAGAGATGTATAAATGACACTGACAGGGAAAAGAGAGAGAGAGAGAGAAGATAAGAAAAGAAAAGAGAGCAGAGAGAAGATAATTAATTAAGTTCTAATGAGGTGTTCATTAGCATCAGGTAGCAGTGATGAGGTGAGGATGTATATTATCTCTCTCTCACACCACACACACACACACACACACACACACACACACACACACACACACACACACACACACACAGACACACTCACTCTCTCTCTCTCTCTCTAGCTATGTCTCCCTTTTTCACTGACTTAAAAAAAGTACCCATCAAACCAAAATTTGTTCTGTAAAAGTTCCCAGAACATTGGTTAGGTTGCGGCAAATGTTCTAATAATGCAAAAACTGTCCAGTCATGCTGTCCAGTCAAGCAAATAACTGTCGGTCTCACGGAAACTGACCGTTAATTAACATAAACACATTTAGCATCTCCTGGCTTCCACACATAGCCTTCAAGCCACTGATCAAATCAAATCAAATTTATTTGTCACATACACATGGTTAGCAGGTGTTAATGCAAGTGTAGCGAAATGCTTGTGCTTCTAGTTCCGACCATGCAGTAATATCTAACAAGTAATCTACCAATTCCACAACAACTACCTTGTACACACAAGTGTAAAGGAATGAATACGAATATGTACATAAAAATATATAAATGAGTGATGGCAGAACAGCATAGGCAAGATGTAATAGATGGTATGGAGAACAGTATATACATATGAGATGAGTAATGTAGGTTATGAAAACATATAAAGCGGCATTGTTTAAGGTGGCTAGTGATACATTACATCAGGATGGCATAGAGTACAGTATATACATATGAGATGAGCAATGTAGGTTAGGAAAACATTATATAAAGTGGCATTGTTTAAAGTGGCTAGTGATACATCTAATACATCAAGATGGCAAGATGCAGTAGATGGTATAGCGTATAGTATATACATATGAGATGAATAATGTAGGTTAATGTAAACATTATCTAATATAAATAATATAAAGTGGCAAGTGATAAATTGATTACATCAATTTTCCCATTATTAAAGTGGCTTGACTTGAGTCAGTATATTGGCAGCAGCCACTCAATGTTAGTGATGGCTGTTTAACAGTCTGATGGCCTTGAGATAGAAGCTGTTTTTCAGTCTCTCGGTTCCAGCTTTGATGCACCTGTACTGACCTTGCCTTCTGGATGATAGCGGGGTGAACAGGCAGTGGCTCGGATGGTTGCTGTCCTTGATGATCTTATTGGCCTTCCTGTGACATCGGGTGGTGTAGGTGTCCTGGAGGGCAGGTAGTTTGCACCCGGTGATGCGTTGTGCAGACCTCACTACCCTCTGGAGAGCCTTCCGGATATGGGCGGAGCAGCTGCCGTACCAGGCGGTGATACAGCCGGACAGGATGCTCTCAATTGTGCATCTGTAAAAGTCTGTGAGTGTTTTTGATGACAAGCCGAATTTCTTCAGCCTCCTGAGGTTGAAGAGGCGCTGCTGTGCCTTCTTCACCACGCTGTCTGTGTGGGTGGACCATTTCAGTTTGTCTGTGATGTGTACGCCGAGGAACTTAAAACTCTCCACCCTCTCCACTACTGTCCCGTCAATGTAGATAGGGGGCTGCTCCCTCTGCTGTTTCCTGAAGTCCACGATCATCTCTTTTGTTTTGTTGACATTGAGTGCAAGGTTATTTTCCTGACACCACACTCTGAGGGCCCTCACCTCCTCCCTCACCTCCTCCCACCTCCTCCCTGATGCAGATCTTTGGAATATCTACAATTGAAAAAGTCTAATAAATCCATGTAATAAAGCCTACTCCTTCACAATACATCCTTTATTTATTTTAGACAGGTCTAAAGAAGCATGATATGAAGAAAATGTAGTCTATTTCAGAAGAACAGAATTGTCACGTCCTGGCCAGTATAAGGGTTAATTGTCATTGTAGTTTGGTCAGGACGTGGCAGAGGGTATTTCTTTTATGTGGTTCGGGGTGGTGTTTTGGAAAAAGGGCATTTGATTTAGTATTTCCGGGTTTTTGGTTTATGGTCTATGTTTATGTATTTCTATGTGGAGTCTAGTGAGTGTGTTTCTATGGTTGATTAATTGGGGTTGGGACTCTCAATTGAAGGCAGGTGTTTTCTCTTTGCCTTTGATTGAGAGTCCCATACATTAGGGTGTGTTTGTGTTTGTCATTTGTGGGAGATTGTTCTTTGTCTAGCATGTATGAGCCTGAGAAGACTGTCAGTATATCGTGAGTTTGTTTTGTTGTTTTTGGTAATCATTTTGAGTTAATAAATGTTCAAAATGAACAAAACCAGTCCTGCTGCATATTGGTCCTCCATTTCCGCCGATGATTTCGCCATATCGTTTGACGACGACGAAATCCCTGACAGAATCTCCCACCAAACCACGACCAAGCAGCAGAGGAAGGAGCAGAGGGATTTTGAATTGGACAAACGGGAGAGATGGACATGGGAGCAAGTTATGGCCGGAGAGGGCCCATGGAGAATGGCTGGTAAGGACCGGGAACGTTTCCGAGGATCACGACTGGCGTTGAAGCACGAGAGGCACCCCCAATAAAACTTTTTTGGGGGGCACACGGGTAGTTTGGCTAGGCCAAGGAAGAGCCAGAAGCCAAATACCCATGGTTATATGGAGGAGCGTATGAGGTGGAGGGCGCCATGTTTCGCTGAAGAGCGCACTATCTCACCCATACGCACGCACAGTCCGGTGCGCGTTATTCCAGCCCCTCGCAGGTGCCGTGCTAGAGTGGGCATCCAGCCTGGTAGGAGGATGCCTGTGCAGCGCATCTGGTCGCCGGTACGCCTCCTAGGACCAGGCTACCCAACTCCCGCTCTACGCACGGCAACCATCCCAGCCCAGCCACAGCCCAGTCCGCCCTGTACGAGCACCCCGCTCGTACAGGGCTACTAGTTCCATCCAGCCAGGACGGGTTGTGCAGGAGGTAAGATTAAGACCGCCTGTGCGCCTCCATAGCCTGGTGTTTCCAGTTCCTGTCTCTCGTGCGGACCCGGAAGTGAGTCAGCCCAGTCCGACTCGTCCTGTTCCCGCTCCCCGCACTAGCCTGGAGGTGCGTGTTCCCAGTCTGGTACGTCCAGTACCAGCACCACGCACCAGGCTTCAAGTGCGTCATCCCAGTCCGACGTCGCTAGAGCTGCCCGTCAGTCAAGAGTCGCCAGAGCCGCCCGTCAGTCAAGAGTCGCCAGAGCCGCCCGTCAGTCAAGAGTCGCCAGAGCCGCCCGTCAGTCAAGAGTCGCCAGAGCCGCCCGACTGCCCGGAGCCGCCAGAGCGGCCAGACTGCCCAGAGCCGCCAGAGCGGCCAGACTGCCCGGAGCCGCCAGAGCGGCCAGACTGCCCGGAGCTGCCAGACTGCCCCATCGGCCAGGATCAGCCAGAGTGGCCCATCGGCCCAGAGTCTGCCGATTACGAAGAACCAAGGGAGTCGAGCAGCAACCCTGAACTGAGTAAGCCTGACAATCCAGAACTTAAAATGATTAACGGTTCAATTAATGAGTCTGTATACAGGGTGGAGAGGAGGAGGTCTGCCCAGGATCCAGAGCAAGGGGAGTCTGCCTACGGTCCGAGGCTGATCGGGGTCTGCACTCTGGAGGACAATAGGCCGGAGCCTGAACCACCACCTGCATAGGTGGGTTGGGGAGGGGGGGGTGTAGCACAAGTGCCGTCGGTGACGGCAGCCACCCTCCCTTCCCTCCCTTTAGTTTAGGGGGATTTTTGTTGTTGTTTGTGGTTTTTGTTTTTCTTGAGGTGCTTCCGGGGTTAGCACCTTTGGGGGGGGGGGGGTACTGTCACATCCTGGCCAGTATAAGGGTTAATTGTCATTGTAGTTTGGTCAGGACGTGGCAGAGGGTATTTGTTTTATGTGGTTCGGGGTGGTGTTTTGGAAAAAGGGCATTTGATTTAGTATTTCCGGGTTTTTGGTTTATGGTCTATGTTTATGTATTTCTATGTGGAGTCTAGTGAGTGTGTTTCTATGGTTGATTAATTGGGGTTGGGACTCTCAATTGAAGGCAGGTGTTTTCTCTTTGCCTTTGATTGAGAGTCCCATATATTAGGGTGTGTTTGTGTTTGTCATTTGTGGGATATTGGTCCTCCTTTTCCGACGATGATTTCGCCATATCGTCTGACGACGACGAAATCCCTGACAGAATAGCATACTCTGAATTGTCCTTATGTTAGGTCCTGATCGAGCTATGCCAAATGGCAGTGGGCTACACTAGTTCATTTAGCAGACAAGATTTGCTTAGATTTCCATGGCATTATTTTATAGTATGAAAAACAGAACTGAACAGTGCGTAATAAAATAGAAAGGATATTTTCTCAAAACGATTTGAGAGAGTGTGCACATGCGACTATTCTGTGTTGAGCGGTTAACAAAGAAATTGGTATTCCTATACGCACTTAGTGTCACAGTATCTAACGAAGGTGGCGCCCCTCCTCGGTCGGGCGGCGCTCGCCGGTCGTCGTCGCCGGCCTATTAGCTGCCACCGATCGTTGTTTCTGTGTCTTTTGGTTTTGTCTGTCTATCCCGCACCTGTTTTGTGTTTGTCATTAGTGGGGGGTTATTTAATGTGTATTTTCAGTTGGGGTTCTCGTGCGGGATTGTTCATTTGTTCACTAAGGACAGTTGTAATTGTATCCGATTAAGAAGACATTATATTGCCCGGCTGCGCCCCGCGCGCTGTTTGTTTTTCCAGTGCGCTTATTTGTTTTGAGAAAAGTGTTTTCTCCTGGCGGACTTCGCCACGCGCCCTGTGCCCAACGGCTATTGCGTCTGGTATTTATTATTAAAACTCAGTTGCTCCGGCCCTCTGTCTCCTGCTCCTGATTTCACATATCTACTGGTCCTAGACATTCGTGACACTTAGAGTTATTAATGTAACTTTAGTTGTTCTACAAACATATGTTTGGATTTTTAATACATTGTAAGGCTGCATGATGCGGCTCTAATGATGATTTGAAAAATGTTGCTTGAAAGGTATGAGCTCTGCTTTGTATTTTGCGCAGGCTGTACACACTACATCAGTCTCTCATTCACAATTTGACAAGCACTTGATAATGCCTAAAATTTCACGGCGGCATCCCCTTTGTGTGATCGGGTCTTTCTCACAGGCTACAAGTCAAGGCAGACCCATCTGGGGCTGCAACTGCTGGCATCCTTATCCAATTCCCGAGGTGCGTATTGAAGATATTGAAAGAACTGTCCACATTTACTTTTCGGCAGCCAACAAGATGAGTAGGCCTAACAAACAGCAAAAGCAGTAGCCTATGTCAATCTACTATACCCCATAGTACAAAAGTTGACCTATTCTGTGCGAGAAATAAATATTCGTAACATAGTCTGGGACAGTTGTGGGATGCGATAGATCCAAAATTAATACAACCACTAGCGTCCACATTTTTTTTGATGCACTGAGGCTGACGCAACAGATCAGAACGTTTAGCTTAAAATGTTGATAAATTATTAGGTTATTTCTTCACATTATAAGCGCAGCAATTTGCACATGGTAATAGGATATAAGCGCAAATGTTCCATGAGCGGAAAACACCATTATCAAAAGTGACCTCAAATGCAATTATGCATTTAATGCTTTTATTATAAAGGTGCATTTTTATGGTGAAAATGATGCTCCCCAAAGTTGAATCTCACTTACCGCTTATGTATGCCAGTTGGGCTCTACACCCCTTGTCATAATGCTGATGTCCGGGAGGGCACTCGCATGGGCTACAGCGGTGTGGGAGCAACAATCCACCGTCTGCCTCAGTCTGGAGGAGATTGTGGAGGAAGTACGGAAGGTGTTCGATTCTCCGTTGTCCGGGGGTTGAGGCTGCTCATAAACTGCTCCAGCTACATCAAGACTCCCGTAGTGTGGCAGACTACGTAGTGGATTTTTGCACATTGGCGGCTGAGAGTGCCTGGAACCCGAAAGCATTGTTCAACATGTTCCTTCACAGATTACCGGAGGTGATCAAAGATGAGCTCGCAGCCCGGGAGCTGCCCACTGACCTCGACTCCCTCATAGCCTTGACCATCCGGATCAATGGGTGGCTACGAGAACGTAGGAGGGAGAGGGAATCTGTTCCCTGCTGTCACGGCTGTCGAAAGGAGCGGACCAAGGTGCAGCGTGTTTGTAGTTCCACATTTTATTAAATCCGTGAAACTTTGCAAACATAAATAACTGAATTTAACAAAATAACAAACCGTGACGCAGAGAGAAACAAACACTACTCAAAAGATAATCACCCACAAAACCCAGGAAGAAAAACCCCTACTTAAATATGATCTCCAATCAGAGGTAACGAAGACCAGCTGCCTCCAATTGGAGATCAACCCAAAAAACAACAACATAGAAATAGAAAAACTAGTACTTAAACATAGAAATAGAAAACATAGAAAAACACAAAACACCCCCTGTCACACCCTGACCTACTCTACCATAGAAAATCACATCTTACTATGGTCAGGACGCGACACCTGTTGCCCTCGCTCGCCCTCGATTCCCACCTCGCCTCTGAGGAATCCCAGAAACCCCCAAAAATAATTTCTGAGAGAATCCGATGTCACCCAAGTGCTCACAGGAATCGCTGAGGGCAGTCGACTCGCCTCCTCTAGAGCCCAAGCTATTGGGAAGGACTCGATTGTCTCCGGATTAACGTTTACGCAGACTGAACACCAGGAGCTGCCTGTATTGCGGGACAACAGGACATTATATTTCCACCTCTCCATTAAAAAGACCAGGCTCATCAGTAGATATGAGTACTCTGGCGAGCTGTACGGGGATTTTCCACTCTTCCGTTACTCGCACCCCTCTCCATGCCACCCTGTTGTGGGGTGACCAGGCCAAATCACATCGGGTGCTTACTGACTCTGGGGCCGATAAGAGCTTTATCGATGCTATCTTGGTGTCGGAGCTCCACTCAACCCCTCTCCATTCCCATGGATGTCAGAGCTCTGGATGGGCACTCTATTAGCAGAGTCACCGACACTACGATTCCGATCGACCTACGAGTATCAGGAAATCACAGTGAGTGTATGCAGTTCCTGCTCCTAGATTCTCCCTATGTACCAGTGGTTTTGGTATATTCATGGCTCCAGAAGCACAATCCCCTGATCGACTGGGCTACTGGTTCTATTGTGGGTTGGAGCCTGTTCTGCCATGCTCATTGTCTTAAGTCGGCCTAGCCTACCCCAGGACATCTTCCTGCAGGCTTGAGAGAAGCCTTGGATCTCTCCGCCATTCCCGCGGAGTACCTGGACCTCTGGGAAGTCTTCAACAAGGCCCGTTTTACGTCTCTCCGCATCGACCCTATGACTGCACCATTGACCTTCTCCCGGGAACTACACCCCCTCAGTGGCAGCTTTACTCCCTGTCGGGTCCGGAGACCAAGGCTATGGAGGAGTACATTGAGAACTCTCTCGCTGCAGGGAGTTTTTGTCCATCGGCCTCTCCCCCCGGCTCAGGGTTCTTCTTTGTGGAGAAGAAGGACAAAACCCTGCGCCCATGTATTCACTACATGGGTTAAAAAACGGTTAAAAAACATTACCCTCTACCACTCATCTCCTCGGCTTTCAAAACTCTTCAGGGAGTGATCATCTTCTCTAAGTTGGACCTTAGGAAAGCCTACCATCTGGTTTGGATATGGTAGGGAGATGAGTGGAAACAGCCTTTAACATGGCTAGCGGGCACTATGAGTACTATTTGGCCACTTTAGTTGTGATACAAACCTTATTAAAACATACAAGCCAATGGGCTAGGCTACATGAGATGTGCGACTATGATTAGAAAAAGTAAAAAAATGCATTCCAACTGACCAACGCTCCCGTGGTGTTCCAGGCCCTGGTCAACAATGTGCTCCGGGACATGCTGAACTGTTTCGTGTTTGTCTATCTCGACGACATCCAGTCTTTTCCCATTCAGCTCAAAAACACGTCCTCAATGTCCAACAAGTCCTTTAGTGTCTCCTGAAGAACCAGTTTTTCATTAAAGCGGAGAAGTGTGAATTCCATCGCTCCACCATCTCATTCCTAGGATACGTCATCGCTGCAGGACATATACAGATGTATCCAGACAAGGTGAGAGCAGTGGTGGATTGGCCTCAACCCACATCCAGAGTGCAGCTGCAATGTTTCCTGTGGTTTACTCATTTCTACCGCCGCTTCATCTGGGGTTACAGCATCCTGGCTTCCCCCCCTCTCACCACTCACCTCTCCCAAGGTTCCATTCATGTGGTCTCCAGCAGCTGACCAGGCATTCTCGGACCTCAAACATTGATTCACTACAGCCCCCATCTTAATCCATCCGGACCCGTCCCGTCAGTTTGGGATGGAGGTCTACGCCTCGGATCTCAGAGTGAGGGCCATCCTGTCCCAGCGTTCTGCCCAGGACCAAAAGCTGCACCCCTGCGCTTTCGTCTCCCATCGTCTTACCCCTGCTGAGAGGAACTATGATGTAGGAAATCAAGAACTCCCCGCCGTCAAGATGGCATTGGAGGAGTGGCAGCACTGGTTGGAGGGGGCAGAACACCCATTCTTAGTGTGGACTGACCATAAGAATCTGGAATATCTCCACACCGCCAAGCGCATCAACTTCAGGCAGGCTTGTTGGGTCCTGTTATTCATCCGTTTCAATTTCACTCTCTCCTACCTCCCGGGGTCCAAGAACGTAAAGCCTGACACACTCCCACGATTGTATTGCCCCTCTGTTACTCCGTCTGACCCCGAGACCATCCTCCCTACCTCCTGTCTAGCGGCTGCAGGCATCTGGGGTATAGAGAGCCTGGTCTGTAAGGCGCAGCGTTCGCAGCCAGAACATGAGGGTGGTCCGGCTAACCGGATGTTTGTCCCGGACTCTGCTCATTCCCCGGTCCTGGAATGGGCACATTCCTCAAGACTGACCTGCCATCAAGGCTCCCGTCGGACCCTGGCTTTCATACAACAACGCTTTTGGTGGCCTTCCATGGTGTCGGATGTCGCCGGATTCGTCGCCGCCTGCAAGGTGTGTGCACAAAGTAAGACTCCGCGGCAAGCTCCGACTGGCCTTCTTGAACCACTACTTGTTCCTCACCACCCCTGGTCCCTTGTATCCCTGAACTTTTTACTGGGCTTCCCCCGTCAGATGGCAACACTACTATCCTGACGTCCCCAGTTCTCATCCCGGTTCTGGAAGGCGTTCTGCACACTCATTGGGTCGTCAGCCAGCCTGTCCTCTGGTTTCCACCCCCAATCTAATGGCCAGTCAGAGCGAGCCAATCAGGACATGGAGACGGCCCTTTGTTGCCTCGTCTCTGCTAACCCCACCACCTGGAGCTAGCAACTTGTGTGGGTGGAATACGCCCATAACACCTTCCCTGCTCGGCCACTGGTCTCTTGCGCTTCGAGTGTTCCTTGGGATATCATTCCCCGCTCTTCCCTGAGCAAGAGGAAGAAGTCAGCATACCCTCTGCCCAGATGTTCATCCGCCGCTGTTGCCGTACCTGGAAGAGAGCCAGGCCGCTCTTTTGAAGACCACATCCAGGTATCGCCGACGGACCCATGCTCCCCGCTATCGCCTCGGGCAGAGGGTATGGCTGTCCACTCAGGACTTGCCCCTCCTGGTGGAGTCCCGTAAACTGGTGGAGTCCCGATCCTCCCCTTCCTACTCGGAGGAGCCTCCACTGGCTAATAAAAGCCTCTCTCTGGGCAAGAAGAGTAAAGAACTGCTGTTGCCTCCTCACTGTAGAATCCCACCTCATGGTCAACCTCACAGGTTCCCAGAATGTTTCATTAAGTTGTGGGAACAGTCTGGTGAGAACATTGTGTTGACGTCACACAATCTATTTTTCCAAAACATGTCCAGTTACATTTTAATCATTTTGCAGACGCTCTTATCCAGAGCGACTTACAGATCTGTGCAACCTTTGTGAATATCACAAAAATATTATTGCAACATCCCAGATAACTCCCATAACCAAATTAAATGTTCTGGGTACCTTTAAAGACCAGGTGTTCTGTCAACATTCTTACAACATTAAGGGAATGTTTTGTGCACCCTGATATGAACCATATCTGAATGTCAGCACAACTGGACAGTTTTTGTGTTTTGGGAACCTATCAATCAAATTCAATCAAATGTATTTATATAGCCCTTCTTACATCAGCTGTTGTCACAAAGTGCTGTACAGAAACCCAGCCTAAAACCCCAAACAGCAAGCAATGCAGGTATAGAAGCACGGTCTCTGGTCTATCTCCCGTCATATCCCCACAATCTTCCCAGAACCAAAATAAATGTTTTAGGAACTTTTAAAGAACAAACAAAAATGTTGTTGTAACATCAGGTGAACGGTTTTTTTGCATCCTAAAATAAACATTGTAAAATAATCCGCACAACAGGACAGTTTTTGTGTTTGGGAACATATATTTTGTGATGTCCTCACAATGTCCCCACCAGACTGTTCCCACAACCTAATGAAATATTCTGGGAACCTTTAAAGAACAGACACAATGGGTTCTGGGAATGTTCTTGCAACATCAGGCGAATGTTTTATACAAACATTGTATAATCATCAATGCTTTTTTGTTATGAGACCATTTGGCGCAACGCAACAAATGCTCTGAGAACTTGCACAGAAACAATTTTGGTTTGTGGGGAAAACATTACTGGTACATTGTGCTATTACATTACCTGAAATCCTGAGAACTTTGGGGGAATGTTATGTGGTGGCTGTTACAGATGTTCGTGCACATGTTTTAGTGAATGTTAGGAGAACATTACAAGGATATTTCATGAAGAAAAAAAAAATGTTATTAATAAAAACATTCTTTGAATGTTTTGGGGATGTTGTCATCCTAATGTTAAATAAAACCCTATCAAGAATATTCCTGCTTTACTGGGTGTGAACTATAATGTATTGATAATAATACATTCGAAATCTAGAAAAATGCAATTCTATGCCTTTTCTATTCAACTGATCCTTGACTTTGTTGACCCAGTGAGACCCCTCCAGTCTCTTTCACTTTCCACCTCTGGAAGCAGGTCAGTAGTATACAGTAGGCCTACCCAGCCAGGTCACCTGTGGTACAAGTCAGTATTGGACGTCCATCCATGTCTGAGGACTTCAGGAGATGATGTGGAAACCGGCCACTAGGGGCAACAGTGAGCACTGTTACCTTCAAGAAGGTTTCGGTTTTCCCAGGGCGTTGTGGACAGGGATGGAGGGTGGGCATAAGCATCTGCCTCTGTTTTCAAAGGTTGCAATTTCGAATCCAGAAATAGAAAGTTGTTTTGATATTTTTGTTTAAAGCCTATCCCAAACCTTAACCCTATCCTTAACCATTTGGAGTTAATACCTAACCTTAATAATTTGGAGTTAATGCCTGAACTGAACCTTTAATGCCTAAATTTAACCTTAAACAGTTAAAAAAAACTTTAACCTTAACTTAAGGATCGGACCCTTTTTTAAAATTTTCGCCTAAAATTACATACCCAAATCTAACTGCCTGTAGCTCAGGCCCTGAAACAAGGATATGCATTTTCTTGGTAACATTTGAAAGGAAACACTTTGAAGTTTGTGGAAATGTGAAAGGAATGTAGGAGAATATAACACATTAGATCTGATAAAAGATAATACAAAGAAAAAACCAACCGTTTTTTGGTATTTTTTGTACCATTATCTTTGAAATGCAAGAGAAAGGCCATCATGTATTATTCCAGCCCAGGTGCAATTTAGATATTGGCAACTAGATAGCAGCAGTGTATGTGCAAAGTTTTAGTGTGATCAATGAACCATTGCATTTTTGTTCAAAATCTTGTATCAAGACTGCCCAAATGTGCCTAATTTGTTTATTAATAACTTTTCATGTTCAAAACTGTGCACTCTCCTCAAACAATTGCATGGTATTCTTTCACTGTAATAGCTACTGTAAATTGGACAGTGCAGTTAGATTAACAAGAATTTAAGCTTTCTGCCAATATCAGATATGTCTATGTCCTGGGAAACGTTCTTGTTACTTACAACCTCATGCTAAACGCATTAGCCTACGTTAGCTCAACTGTCCCGTAGGGGACCCACCAATCCTGAAGAAGTTTTAAACACAGGAACATGGATTCTGACGTGAGACTGTGAGAGCTGGTTGCAGCACCAGGGGCTGGTTATGCCATTCAGCCCCACTCTGGAGCAGTCAAACACTGGGTGTCCCCTGGTCCTGTACATGGTCCCCTGGGTCTCAGATGGCCACACAACACTAACACATTTACTGTCCTCGTTTGTTCACAAATTGGCCAAGAGATAGGGTGATATGGAACATGAGCCACCACCACAAGCTGCTACAAATATTGCTGTTATTTAGAAAATAATTATTCTTATGGATGTTTTGTAATTCATGAGATGGATATGTTCAGTGGTGTAAAGTACTTTAGTAAAAATACTTGAAAGTACTAGTTAAGTCGTTTTTGGGGTATCTGTAATTTACTTTACTATTTATATTTTTGACAACTTCTGCTTTTACTTCACTACATTCCTAAAGAAAATTGTATTTTTTACTCTATACATTTTCCTTGACACCCAAAAGTACTCGTTAGATTTTGAAAGCTTAGCAGGACAGGACAATTGTCTCATTCACACACTTATCAAGACAACATCCCTGGTCATCCCTATTGCCTCTGATCTGGAGGACTCACTAAACACATGCTAAGTTTGCACATTGGTAAATTATGTCTGAGTGTTGGATGTGCCCCTGGCTATCCGTAAATAAAATAAAAAGAAAATGATGCTGTCTGGTTTGCATCACATAAGAAATTTGAAATTATTTACACTTTTACTTTCCTTTTTGTATATTTTAGTAATTACATTTACTATTGATACTTAAATATATTTAAAACCAAATACTTTTAGACTTTTACTCAAGTAATATTTCACTGGATGACTTTCACTTGAGTCATTTTCTATTAAGGTATCTTTATTTTTACTCAAGTACGAAAATTGTTTACTTTTTCCACCACTGGATATGTTAGACTATTATTGAAATACATATTACTTTGAGTTTTACTTTCATTTTCTTTTGGGAATGTCATAGCAAAAAGGGTTAGAGTCAAAGTCAAATGTGGCCAGCATGTCTTTCTCCCACTGTAACCTCCGTCGTTCAAGGTAGACCAAGGCGCAGCGTGAGTCGAGTTCATCATCCTTTTATTTTAAAGGCGAACCAGCAAAAAACAATAAACACAACAAACGAAAAGCTTCGTAGTGCAAAATACATGCAACCAAACAAAGACAAGATCCCACAACTGACTGGGAAAAAGGGCTGCGTAAGTATGATTCCCAATCAGAGACAACAATAGACAGCTGCCTCTGATTGGAAACCATACTAGGCCAATCAAAGGAAAAACCAACATAGAATTACAACACATAGAATGCCCACCCCATGTCACACCCTGATCTAACCAAACAGAGAAAAACCGGCTCTCTCAGGTCAGGGCGTGACAGTACCCGCCCCCAAAGGTGCGGACTCCCGGACGCAAACCGGAACCTTATAGGGGAGGGTCCAGGTGGGCATCTATACTTGGCGAGCTGGAGTGGAGAGCGTCTCTGTAGGTTCCGGACTGGGGACCGTCGCTGCAGGCTCCGTGCCATGGATCATCACTACTGGTTCCGCGCCATGGATCATCACTGGAGGCTTCGTGCCATGGATTATCACTGGAGGCTTAGGACCATTGATCATCACTGGAGGCTTCCTACGTGGAGCTGGAACCGGTCTCACCGGACTGGGGAGATGCACAGGAGACTGGGTGCGCAGAGGAGACACAGGGCACACTGGGCCGTGGAGGCGCACCGGAGGTTTGGAGCTCAGGGCTGGCACACCCCATCCTGGCTGGATTGTCACTGTAGCCCAGCAAGGGCGGGGCGCTGGTACAGGACGAACTGTGCTGCGCTGGTGAACGGGGGGGTACCGTGTGTAGAGCAGGCATAGGATAATCTGGGCCGTAGAGACTCACTGGAGACCAGATACGCTGAGCCGGCGCACTTCTTCCTGGCTGACGGCCCACTCTAGCACGGCAACGGTGAGGAGCTTGTACCGAGCGCACCGGGCTGTGAGTGCGCATGGGCGACACAGTGCACATCACCGCATACCACGGTGCTTGTTCAGTCACTCGCACCTCACGGTAAGCACGGGGAGTTGGCTCAGGTCTTAAAACCGCCTTAGCCAATCTACCCGTGTGCCCCCCCACCAATTTTTTTTGCCGCTGCCTCTCGGGCCTCCGTTGTTGCCTTGCCTGTTGAGCTCATCGCTGTACCACCCTCGCTGCTTCCACCTGTTCCCATGGGAGGTAATCCCTTCCGGCCTGGATCTCCTCCCACGTCCAGGATCCTTTGCCATCCAGGATGTCCTCCCATGTCCAGTCCATCGGCCCACGCTGCTTGGTGCTTTGGTGGTGGGATCTTCTGTAACGTCCGTCGTTCAAGGTAGACCAAGGCGCAGCGTGAGTTGAGCTCATCATCCTTTTATTTTAAAGGTGAACCAGCAAAAAAACAATAAACAACACAACGAACGAAAAGCTTCGTAGTGCAAAATACATGCAACCAAACAAAGACAAGCTCCCACAACTGACTGGGAAAAAGGGCTGCGTAAGTATGATTCCCAATCAGAGACAACAAAAGACAGCTGCCTCTGATTGGAAACCATACTAGGCCAATCAAAGGAAAAACCAACATAGTATTACAACACATAGAATGCCCACCCCATGTCACACCCTGACCTAACCAAACAGAGAAAAACCGGCTCTCTCAGGTCAGGGCGTGACACCCACGTGTAGACATATTCTGCCTATTTCTAAAAACAACAGACCAACAAAAAACTAGAAGTGATCCCTAGAAGTATTGAACAGTAGTTAACTATTTCCCCCAATATGTTGTCCCACTGAGCAGTTCACTGACACCCTTTCCCTCCTTTGCCCATACCCAAAATAAGCTTAATGTTCATCTAATCCCTCTCTCTCTCTCCCTCCCTCTCCGTTTTCCTCTCCATGATCCATCCATCTCTGTCTCCTGAGACTAACATGAGAGTGTGGCCTGGATCGTCTTAAGTAGGGACTAAGAGGATGCTTCAGGCTGTCAACACACCACTATTGACCTCTGCTGTGCTGAGAGGATGAGTCTGTGTGTAGGGCTGCATGGGGATGTGGAGGGGTTTAAGTACGCTAAATGAAGATTTCCTCATCGTTTATTAGGAAAGTAGGCTGGCACTCCACTTGACACTTTGAAGTGTCGTTTTTTTTAATGTGTTTATGTATCACTTTTTTTGTGGAACTATCTATTAGATTTTTTTGAATATATATATTTGTGGTGGCTAGGGTATTTGATCAGGCAGGGGTATTATTATTTAGTCACAGTCTTCATGTGGTAAACAAAAGGCAGAGGTTGTGAGTACTGTACACTATGAGGAGTAAATACAGAGGAATGTGAATGTTTGTGGCGGGAGCCATGCATGGTGAACTCAGAGCAGAGGAGAGGAGAGGAGAGCAGAGTAGGACATAACAGAAAAGAGCAGAGCAGGACATAACAGAGGGGAACAGAGCAGGACATAACAGAGGAGAGCAGAGCAGAGGAGAACAGAGCAGCACATAACAGAAGAGAACAGAGCAGGACATACCAGAGAAGAGCAGAGCAGAGGAGAACAGAGCAGGACATAACAGAGGAGAACAGAGCAGGACATAACAGAGAGGAGCAGAGCAGAGGAGAACAGAGCAGGACATAACAGAGGAGAACAGAGCAGGACATAACAGAGAAGAGCAGAGCAGAGGAGAACAGAGCAGGACATAACAGAGGAGAACAGAGCAGGACATAACAGAGGAGAACAGAGCAGGACATAACAGAGAAGAGCAGAGCAGAGGAGAACAGAGCAGGACATAACAGAGGAGAACAGAGCAGGACATAACAGAGAAGAGCAGAGCAGAGGAGAACAGAGCAGGACATAACAGTGGAGAGCAGAGCAGAGGAGAACAGAGCAGGACATAACAGAGGAGAGCAGGACATAACAGAGGAGAGCAGAGCATGACATAACAGAGGAGAACAGAGCAGGACATAACAAAGCAGAGCAGGACATAACAGAGCAGAGCAGAGCAGGACATTACAGAGGAGAGCAGAGCATGACATAACAGATGAGAGGAGAGCAGGACATAACAGAGGAGAGCAGGACAAAACAGAGGAGAGGAGAGCAGGACATAACAGAGGAGAGGAGAGCAGGACATAACAGAGCAGAGCAGGACATAACAGAGGAGAGGAGAGCAGAGCAGGACATAACAGAGGAGAGGAGAGCAGGACATAACAGAGGAGAGCAGGACATAACAGAGGAGAGGAGAGCAGAGGAGAACAGAGCAGGACATAACAGAGGAGAGCAGAGCAGAGGAGAACAGAGCAGGACAATAACAGAGGAGAACAGAGCAGGACATAACAGAGGAGAGCAGAGCAGGACATAACAGAGCAGGACATAACAGAGGAGAACAGAGCAGGACATAACAGAGGAGAGCAGAGCAGGACATAACAGAGGAGAGGAGAGCAGAGCAGAGGAGAACAGAGCAGGACAATAACAGGGGAGAACAGAGCAGGACATAACAGAGAAGAGCAGAGCAGGACATAACAGAGCAGGACATAACAGAGAAGAGCAGAGCAGGACATAACAGAGGAGAGCAGAGCAGGACATAACAGAGGAGAGCAGAGCAGGACATAACAGAGCAGGATATTACAGAGGAGAGCAGAGCATGACATAACAGATGAGAGGAGAGCAGGACATAACAGAGGAGAGCAGGACATAACAGAGGAGAGGAGAGCAGGACATAACAGAGGAGAGGAGAGCAGGACATAACAGAGCAGAGCAGGACATAACAGAGGAGAGGAGAGCAGAGCAGGACATAACAGAGGAGAGGAGAGCAGGACATTACAGAGGAGAGCAGGACATAACAGAGGAGAGGAGAGCAGAGGAGAACAGAGCAGGACATAACAGAGGAGAGCAGAGCAGAGGAGAACAGAGCAGGACAATAACAGAGGAGAACAGAGCAGGACATAAGAGAAGAGAGCAGAGCAGGACATAACAGAGCAGGACATAACAGAGGAGAACAGAGCAGGACATAACAGAGGAGAGCAGAGCAGGACATAACAGAGGAGAGGAGAGCAGAGCAGAGGAGAACAGAGCAGGACAATAACAGGGGAGAACAGAGCAGGACATAACAGAGAAGAGCAGAGCAGGACATAACAGAGCAGGACATAACAGAGGAGAGCAGAGCAGGACATAACAGAGGAGAGCAGAGCAGGACATAACAGAGGAGAGCAGAGCAGAAGAGTGCAGAGCAGGACATAACAGAGGAGAACAGAGCAGGACATAACAGAGCAGAGCATGACATAACAGAGGAGAACAGAGCAGGACATAACAGAGCAGAGCAGGACATAACAGAGGAGAGCAGAGCAGGACATAACAGAGCAGAGCAGGACATAACAGAGAAGAGGAGAGCAGGACATAACAGAGCAGAGCAGGACATAACAGAGGAGAGCAGAGCAGGACATAACAGAGGAGAACAGAGCAGGACAAAACAGAGGAGAACAGAGCAGGACATAACAGAGGAGAGCAGAGCATGACATTACAAAGGAGAACAGAGCAGGACATAACAGAGGAGAACAGAGCAGGACATAACATAGGAGAACAGAGCAGTACATAACAGAGGAAAGCAGAGCAGGACATAACAGAGGAAAGCAGAGCAGGACATAACAGAGGAGAGCAGAGCAGGACATAACAGAGGAGAGCAGAGCAGGACATAACAGAGGAGAACAGAGCAGGACATAACAGAGGAGAGCAGAACAGGACATAACAGAGGAGAGCAGAGCAGGGCATAACAGAGGAGAACAGATCAGGACATAACAGTGGAGAGCAGAGCAGGACATAAGAGAGGAGAGCAGAGCAGGACATAACAGAGGAGAGCAGAGCAGGACATAACAGAGGATAATAGAGCAGGACATAACAGAGCAGAGCAGGACATAACAGAGGAGAGCAGAGCATAACACAGAAGAGCAGAGCAGAGCAGGACATAACAGAGGACAGCAGAGCAGGACATAACAGAGAAGAGCAGAGCAGGACATAAGAGAGGAGAGCAGAGCAGGACATAACAGAGGAAAGCAGAGCAGGACATAACAGAGGAAAGCAGAGCAGGACATAACAGAGGAGAACAGAGCAGGACATAACAGAGGAGAGCAGAGCAGGACATAACAGAGGAAAGCAGAGCAGGACATAACAGATGAGAACAGAGCAGGACATAACAGAGGAGAGCAGAGCAGGACATAAGAGAGGAGAGCAGAGCAGGACATAACAGAGGAGAGCAGAGCAGGACATAACAGAGGATAATAGAGCAGGACATAACAGAGCAGAGCAGGACATAACAGAGGAGAGCAGAGCATAACAGAGAAGAGCAGAGCAGAGCAGGACATAACAGAGGAGAGCAGAGCAGGACATAACAGAGGAGAGCAGAGCAGGACATAACAGAGGAGAGCAGAGCAGGACATAACAGAGGAGAGCAGAGCAGGACATAACAGAGAAGAGCAGAGCAGAGGAGAACAGAGCAGGACAATAACAGAGGAGAACAGAGCAGGACATAACAGAGAAGAGCAGAGCAGGACATAACAGAGCAGTACATAACAGAGGAGAACAGAGCAGGACATAACAGAGGAGAGCAGAGCAGGACATAACAGAGAAGAGCAGAGCAGAAGAGAGCAGAGCATGACATAACAGAGAAGAGCAGAGCAGGACATAACAGAGGAGAACAGAGCAGGACATAACAGAGCAGAGCATGACATAACAGAGGAGAACAGAGCAGGACATAACAGAGCAGAGCAGGACATAACAGAGGAGAACAGAGCAGGACATAACAGAGCAGAGCAGGACATAACAGAGGAGAGGAGAGCAGGACATAACAGAGAAGAGCAGGACATAACAGAGGAGAGCAGAGCAGGACATAACAGAGGAGAACAGAGCAGGACAAAACAGAGGAAAACAGAGCAGGACATAACAGAGCAGAGCAGGACATAACAGAGGAGAACAGAGCAGGACATAACAGAGCAGAGCATGACATAACAGAGGAGAACAGAGCAGGACATAACAGAGGAGAACAGAACAGGACAAAACAGAGGAGAACAGAGCAGGACATAACAGAGCAGAGCAGGACATAACAGAGGAGAACAGAGCAGGACATAACAGAGCAGAGCATGACATAACAGAGGAGAACAGAGCAGGACATAACAGAGGAGAACAGAACAGGACATAACAGAGGAGAACAGAGCAGTACATAACAGAGGAAAGCAGAGCAGGACATAACAGAGGAAATCAGTGCAGGACATAACAGAGGAGAACAGAGCAGGACATAACAGAGGAGAGCAGAGCAGGACATAAGAGAGGAGAGCAGAGCAGGACATAACAGAGGAGAGCAGAGCAGGACATAACAGAGGATAACAGAGCAGGACATAACAGAGCAGAGCAGGACATAACAGAGGAGAGCAGAGCATAACAGAGAAGAGCAGAGCAGAGCAGGACATAACAGAGGAGAGCAGAGCAGGACATAACAGAGAAGAGCAGAGCAGAGCAGGACACAACAGAGGAGAGCAGAGCAGGACATAACAGAGGAGAGGAGAGCAGAGCAGGACATAACAGAGGAGAGTAGAGCAGAGCAGGACATAACAGAGGAGAGGAGAGCAGAGTAGGACATAACAGAGGAGAGGAGAGCAGAGTAGGACATAACAGAGGAGAGGAGAGCAGAGCAGGACATAACAGAGGAGAGGAGAGCAGAGCAGGACATAACAGAGGAGAGGAGAGCAGAGCAGGACATAACAGAGGAGAGGAGAACAGAGCAGGACATAACAGAGCAGAGCAGAGCAGGACATAACAGAGGAGAGGAGAGCAGAGTAGGACATAACAGAGGAGAGGAGAGCAGAGCAGGACATAACAGAGGAGAGGAGAGCAGAGCAGAGTAGGACATAACAGAGGAGAGGAGAGCAGAGCAGGACATAACAGAGGAGAGGAGAGCAGAGCAGGACATAACAGAGGAGAGGAGAGCAGGACATAACAGAGGAGAGCAGAGCAGGACATAACAGAGGAGAGCAGGACATAACAGAGGAGAGGAGAGCAGGACATAACAGAGGAGAGGAGAGCAGGACATAACAGAGGAGAGGAGAGCAGGACATAACAGAGGAGAGGAGAGCAGGACATAACAGAGGAGAGGAGAGCAGAGCAGGACATAACACAGGAGAGCAGAGCAGGACATAACAGAGGAGAAGAGAGCAGGACATAACAGAGGAGAGGAGAGCAGGACATAACAGAGGAGAGGAGAGCAGAGCAGGACATAACAGAGGAGAGCATATCAGGACATAACAGAGAAGAGCAGAGCAGGACATAACAGAGGAGAGGAGAGCAGGACATAACAGAGGAGAGCAGAGCAGAAGAGAGCAGAGCAGGACATAACAGAGGAGAACAGAGCAGGACATAACAGAGCAGAGCATGACATAACAGAGGAAAGCAGAGCAGGACATAACAGAGCAGAGCAGGACATAACAGAGGAGAACAGAGCAGGACATAACAGAGGAGAGCAGAGCAGAGCAGGACATAACAGAGGAGAGCAGAGCAGAGCAGGACATAACAGAGTAGAGCAGAGCAGAGCAGGACATAACAGAGCAGAGCAGAGCAGTACATAACAGAGGAAAGCAGAGCAGGACATAACAGAGGAAATCAGAGCAGGACATAACAGAGGAGAACAGAGCAGGACATAACAGAGGAGAGCAGAGCAGGACATAAGAGAGGAGAGCAGAGCAGGACATAACAGAGGAGAGCAGAGCAGGACATAACAGAGGATAACAGAGCAGGACATAACAGAGCAGAGCAGGACATAACAGAGGAGAGCAGAGCATAACAGAGAAGAGCAGAGCAGAGCAGGACATAACAGAGGAGAGCAGAGCAGGACATAACAGAGAAGAGCAGAGCAGAGCAGGACACAACAGAGGAGAGCAGAGCAGGACATAACAGAGGAGAGGAGAGCAGAGCAGGACATAACAGAGGAGAGTAGAGCAGAGCAGGACATAACAGAGGAGAGGAGAGCAGAGTAGGACATAACAGAGGAGAGGAGAGCAGAGTAGGACATAACAGAGGAGAGGAGAGCAGAGCAGGACATAACAGAGGAGAGGAGAGCAGAGCAGGACATAACAGAGGAGAGGAGAACAGAGCAGGACATAACAGAGCAGAGCAGAGCAGAGCAGGACATAACAGAGGAGAGGAGAGCAGGACATAACAGAGGAGAGGAGAGCAGAGCAGGACATAACAGAGGAGAGCAGGACATAACAGAGGAGAGGAGAGCAGGAAATAACAGAGGAGAGGAGAGCAGGACATAACAGAGGAGAGGAGAGCAGGACATAACAGAGGAGAGGAGAGCAGGACATAACAGAGGAGAGGAGAGCAGAGCAGGACATAACAGAGGAGAGCAGAGCAGGACATAACATAGGAGAAGAGAGCAGGACATAACAGAGGAGAGGAGAGCAGGACATAACATTGGAGAGGAGAGCAGAGCAGGACATAACAGAGGAGAGCATATCAGGACATAACAGAGAAGAGCAGAGCAGGACATAACAGAGGAGAGGAGAGCAGGACATAACAGAGGAGAGCAGAGCAGAAGAGAGCAGAGCAGGACATAACAGAGGAGAACAGAGCAGGACATAACAGAGCAGAGCATGACATAACAGAGGAAAGCAGAGCAGGACATAACAGAGCAGAGCAGGACATAACAGAGGAGAACAGAGCAGGACATAACAGAGGAGAGCAGAGCATGACATAACAGAGGAGAACAGAGCAGGACATAACAGAGGAGAATAGAGCAGGACATAACAGAGGAGAACAGAGCAGTACATAACAGAGGACAGCAGAGCAGGACATAACAGAGAAGAGCAGAGCAGGACATAAGAGAGGAGAGCAGAGCAGGACATAACAGAGGAGAACAGAGCAGGACATAACAGAGGAGAACAGAGCAGTACATAACAGAGGACAGCAGAGCAGGAAATAACAGAGAAGAGCAGAGCAGGACATAAGAGAGGAGAGCAGAGCAGGACATAACAGAGGAGAGCAGAGCAGGACATAACAGAGGAAAGCAGAGCAGGACATAACAGAGGAAAGCAGAGCAGGACATAACAGAGGGGAACAGAGCAGGACATAACAGAGAAGAGCAGAGCAGGACATAAGAGAGGAGAGCAGAGCAGGACTTAACAGAGGAGAGCAGAGCAGGACATAACAGAGGAGAGCAGGACATAACAGAGGAGAGGAGAGCAGGACATAACAGAGGAGAGGAGAGCAGGACATAACAGAGGAGAGGAGAGCAGGACATAACAGAGGAGAGGAGAGCAGAGCAGGACATAACAGAGGAGAGCAGAGCAGGACATAACAGAGGAGAGGAGAGCAGAGCAGGACATAACAGAGGAGAGGAGAGCAGAGCAGGACATAACAGAGGAGAGGAGAGCAGAGCAGGACATAACAGAGGAGAGCAGAGCAGAGCAGGACATAACAGAGGAGAGCAGAGCAGAGCAGGACATAACAGAGGAGAGCAGAGCAGAGCAGGACATAACAGAGTAGAGCAGAGCAGAGCAGGACATAACAGAGCAGAGCAGAGCAGGACATAACAGAGGAGAGCAGAGCAGGACATAACAGAGGAGAGCAGAGCAGGACATAACAGAGGAGAGCAGAGCAGGACATAACAGAGGAGAGGAGAGCAGGACATAACAGAGGAGAGGAGAGCAGGACATAACAGAGGAGAGGAGAGCAGGACATAACAGAGGAGAGGAGAGCAGAGCAGGACATAACAGAGGAGAGCAGAGCAGGACATAACAGAGAAGATCAGAGCAGGACATAACAGAGGAGAGGAGAGCAGGACATAACAGAGGAGAGCAGAGCAGAAGAGAGCAGAGCAGGACATAACAGAGGAGAACAGAGCAGGACATAACAGAGCAGAGCATGACATAACAGAGGAAAGCAGAGCAGGACATAACAGAGCAGAGCAGGACATAACAGAGGAGAACAGAGCAGGACATAACAGAGCAGAGCAGGACATAACAGAGGAGAGGAGAGCAGGACATAACAGAGCAGAGCAGGACATAACAGAGGAGAACAGAGCAGGACATAACAGAGGAGAGCAGAGCATGACATAACAGAGGAGAACAGAGCAGGACATAACAGAGGAGAATAGAGCAGGACATAACAGAGGACAGCAGAGCAGGACATAATAGAGAAGAGCAGAGCAGGACATAAGAGAGGAGAGCAGAGCAGGACATAACAGAGGAGAACAGAGCAGGACATAACAGAGGAGAACAGAGCAGTACATAACAGAGGACAGCAGAGCAGGACATAACAGAGAAGAGCAGAGCAGGACATAAGAGAGGAGAGCAGAGCAGGACATAACAGAGGAGAGCAGAGCAGGACATAACAGAGGAAAGCAGAGCAGGACATAACAGAGGAAAGCAGAGCAGGACATAACAGAGGAGAACAGAGCAGGACATAACAGAGGATAACAGGGCAGGACATAACAGAGAAGAGCAGAGCAGGACATAAGAGAGGAGAGCAGAGCAGGACATAACAGAGGAGAGCAGAGCAGGACATAACAGAGGATAACAGAGCAGGACATAACAGAGCAGAGCAGGACATAACAGAGGAGAGCAGAGCATAACAGAGAAGAGCAGAGCAGGACATAACAGAGGAGAGCAGAGCAGGACATAACAGAGGAGAGCAGAGCAGGACATAACAGAGGAGAGCAGAGCAGGACATAACAGAGGAGAGCAGAGCAGGACATAAGAGAGGAGAGCAGAGCAGGACATAACAGAGGAGAGCAGAGCAGGACATAACAGAGGAGAGCAGGACATAACAGAGGAGAGCAGAGCAGGACATAACAGAGGAGAGCAGAGCAGGACATAACAGAGAAGAGCAGAGCAGAGCAGGACATAACAGAGGAGAGCAGAGCAGGACATAACAGAGGAGAGGAGAGCAGGACATAACAGAGGAGAACAGAGCAGGACAAAACAGAGGAAAGCAGAGCAGGACATAACAGAGGGGAACAGAGCAGGACATAACAGAGAAGAGCAGAGCAGGACATAAGAGAGGAGAGCAGAGCAGGACTTAACAGAGGAGAGCAGAGCAGGACATAACAGAGGAGAGCAGGACATAACAGAGGAGAGGAGAGCAGGACATAACAGAGGAGAGGAGAGCAGGACATAACAGAGGAGAGGAGAGCAGGACATAACAGAGGAGAGGAGAGCAGAGCAGGACATAACAGAGGAGAGCAGAGCAGGACATAACAGAGGAGAGGAGAGCAGAGCAGGACATAACAGAGGAGAGGAGAGCAGAGCAGGACATAACAAAGGAGAGGAGAGCAGAGCAGGACATAACAGAGGAGAGCAGAGCAGAGCAGGACATAACAGAGGAGAGCAGAGCAGAGCAGGACATAACAGAGGAGAGCAGAGCAGAGCAGGACATAACAGAGTAGAGCAGAGCAGAGCAGGACATAACAGAGCAGAGCAGAGCAGGACATAACAGAGGAGAGCAGAGCAGGACATAACAGAGGAGAGCAGAGCAGGACATAACAGAGGAGAGCAGAGCAGGACATAACAGAGGAGAGGAGAGCAGGACATAACAGAGGAGAGGAGAGCAGGACATAACAGAGGAGAGGAGAGCAGGACATAACAGAGGAGAGGAGAGCAGAGCAGGACATAACAGAGGAGAGCAGAGCAGGACATAACAGAGAAGATCAGAGCAGGACATAACAGAGGAGAGGAGAGCAGGACATAACAGAGGAGAGCAGAGCAGAAGAGAGCAGAGCAGGACATAACAGAGGAGAACAGAGCAGGACATAACAGAGCAGAGCATGACATAACAGAGGAAAGCAGAGCAGGACATAACAGAGCAGAGCAGGACATAACAGAGGAGAACAGAGCAGGACATAACAGAGCAGAGCAGGACATAACAGAGGAGAGGAGAGCAGGACATAACAGAGCAGAGCAGGACATAACAGAGGAGAACAGAGCAGGACATAACAGAGGAGAGCAGAGCATGACATAACAGAGGAGAACAGAGCAGGACATAACAGAGGAGAATAGAGCAGGACATAACAGAGGACAGCAGAGCAGGACATAATAGAGAAGAGCAGAGCAGGACATAAGAGAGGAGAGCAGAGCAGGACATAACAGAGGAGAACAGAGCAGGACATAACAGAGGAGAACAGAGCAGTACATAACAGAGGACAGCAGAGCAGGACATAACAGAGAAGAGCAGAGCAGGACATAAGAGAGGAGAGCAGAGCAGGACATAACAGAGGAGAGCAGAGCAGGACATAACAGAGGAAAGCAGAGCAGGACATAACAGAGGAAAGCAGAGCAGGACATAACAGAGGAGAACAGAGCAGGACATAACAGAGGATAACAGGGCAGGACATAACAGAGAAGAGCAGAGCAGGACATAAGAGAGGAGAGCAGAGCAGGACATAACAGAGGAGAGCAGAGCAGGACATAACAGAGGATAACAGAGCAGGACATAACAGAGCAGAGCAGGACATAACAGAGGAGAGCAGAGCATAACAGAGAAGAGCAGAGCAGGACATAACAGAGGAGAGCAGAGCAGGACATAACAGAGGAGAGCAGAGCAGGACATAACAGAGGAGAGCAGAGCAGGACATAACAGAGGAGAGCAGAGCAGGACATAAGAGAGGAGAGCAGAGCAGGACATAACAGAGGAGAGCAGAGCAGGACATAACAGAGGAGAGCAGGACATAACAGAGGAGAGCAGAGCAGGACATAACAGAGGAGAGCAGAGCAGGACATAACAGAGAAGAGCAGAGCAGAGCAGGACATAACAGAGGAGAGCAGAGCAGGACATAACAGAGGAGAGGAGAGCAGGACATAACAGAGGAGAACAGAGCAGGACAAAACAGAGGAAAACAGAGCAGGACATAACAGAGCAGAGCAGGACATAACAGAGGAGAACAGAGCAGGACATAACAGAGCAGAGCATGACATAACAGAGGAGAACAGAGCAGGACATAACAGAGGAGAACAGAACAGGACAAAACAGAGGAGAACAGAGCAGGACATAACAGAGCAGAGCAGGACATAACAGAGGAGAACAGAGCAGGACATAACAGAGCAGAGCATGACATAACAGAGGAGAACAGAGCAGGACATAACAGAGGAGAACAGAACAGGACATAACAGAGGAGAACAGAGCAGTACATAACAGAGGAAAGCAGAGCAGGACATAACAGAGGAAATCAGAGCAGGACATAACAGAGGAGAACAGAGCAGGACATAACAGAGGAGAGGAGAGCAGGACATAAGAGAGGAGAGCAGAGCAGGACATAACAGAGGAGAGCAGAGCAGGACATAACAGAGGATAACAGAGCAGGACATAACAGAGCAGAGCAGGACATAACAGAGGAGAGCAGAGCATAACAGAGAAGAGCAGAGCAGAGCAGGACATAACAGAGGAGAGCAGAGCAGGACATAACAGAGAAGAGCAGAGCAGAGCAGGACATAACAGAGGAGAGCAGAGCAGGACATAACAGAGGAGAGGAGAGCAGAGCAGGACATAACAGAGGAGAGTAGAGCGAGCAGGACATAACAGAGGAGAGGAGAGCAGAGTAGGACATAACAGAGGAGAGGAGAGCAGAGTAGGACATAACAGAGGAGAGGAGAGCAGAGCAGGACATAACAGAGGAGAGGAGAGCAGAGCAGGACATAACAGAGGAGAGGAGAGCAGAGCAGGACATAACAGAGGAGAGGAGAACAGAGCAGGACATAACAGAGCAGAGCAGAGCAGGACATAACAGAGGAGAGGAGAGCAGAGTAGGACATAACAGAGGAGAGGAGAGCAGAGCAGGACATATCAGAGGAGAGGAGAGCAGAGTAGGACATAACAGAGGAGAGGAGAGCAGAGCAGGACATAACAGAGGAGAGGAGCGCAGAGCAGGACATAACAGAGGAGAGGAGAGCAGGACATAACAGAGGAGAGCAGAGCAGGACATAACAGAGGAGAGCAGGACATAACAGAGGAGAGGAGAGCAGGACATAACAGAGGAGAGGAGAGCAGGACTTAACAGAGGAGAGGAGAGCAGAGCAGGACATAACAGAGGAGAGCAGAGCAGGACATAACAGAGGAGAGGAGAGCAGAGCAGGACATAACAGAGGAGAGGAGAGCAGAGCAGGACATAACAAAGGAGAAGAGAGCAGAGCAGGACATAACAGAGGAGAGCAGAGCAGAGCAGGACATAACAGAGGAGAGCAGAGCAGAGCAGGACATAACAGAGGAGAGCAGAGCAGAGCAGGACATAACAGAGGAGAGCAGAGCAGAGCAGGACATAACAGAGCAGAGCAGAGCAGGACATAACAGAGGAGAGCAGAGCAGGACATAACAGAGGAGAGCAGAGCAGGACATAACAGAGGAGAGGAGAGCAGGACATAAATGAGGAGAGGAGAGCAGGACATAACAGAGGAGAGGAGAGCAGAGCAGGACATAACAGAGGAGAGCATATCAGGACATAACAGAGAAGAGCAGAGCAGGACATAACAGAGGAGAGGAGAGCAGGACATAACAGAGGAGAGCAGAGCAGAAGAGAGCAGAGCAGGACATAACAGAGGAGAACAGAGCAGGACATAACAGAGCAGAGCATGACATAACGGAGGAAAGCAGAGCAGGACATAACAGAGCAGAGCAGGACATAACAGAGGAGAACAGAGCAGGACATAACAGAGCAGAGCAGGACATAACAGAGGAGAGGAGAGCAGGACATAACAGAGCAGAGCAGGACATAACAGAGGAGAGCAGAGCAGGACATAACAGAGGAGAGCAGAGCATGACATAACAGAGGAGAACAGTGCAGGACATAACAGAGGAGAATAGAGCAGGACATAACAGAGGAGAACAGAGCAGTACATAACAGAGGACAGCAGAGCAGGACATAACAGAGAAGAGCAGAGCAGGACATAAGAGAGGAGAGCAGAGCAGGACATAACAGAGGAGAACAGAGCAGGACATAACAGAGGAGAACAGAGCAGTACATAACAGAGGACAGCAGAGTAGGACATAACAGAGAAGAGCAGAGCAGGACATAAGAGAGGAGAGCAGAGCAGGACATAACAGAGGAGAGCAGAGCAGGACATAACAGAGGAAAGCAGAGCAGGACATAACAGAGGAAAGCAGAGCAGGACATAACAGAGGGGAACAGAGCAGGACATAACAGAGAAGAGCAGAGCAGGACATAAGAGAGGAGAGCAGAGCAGGACATAACAGAGGAGAGCAGAGCAGGACATAACAGAGGAGAGCAGGACATAACAGAGGAGAGGAGAGCAGGACATAACAGAGGAGAGGAGAGCAGGACATAACAGAGGAGAGGAGAGCAGGACATAACAGAAGAGAGGAGAGCAGAGCAGGACATAACAGAGGAGAGCAGAGCAGGACATAACAGAGGAGAGGAGAGCAGAGCAGGACATAACAGAGGAGAGGAGAGCAGAGCAGGACATAACAGAGCAGAGCAGAGCAGGACATAACAGAGGAGAGCAGAGCAGGACATAACAGAGGAGAGCAGAGCAGGACATAACAGAGGAGAGCAGAGCAGGACATAACAGAGGAGAGGAGAGCAGGACATAACAGAGGAGAGGAGAGCAGGACATAACAGAGGAGAGGAGAGCAGGACATAACAGAGGAGAGGAGAGCAGAGCAGGACATAACAGAGGAGAGCAGAGCAGGACATAACAGAGAAGAGCAGAGCAGGACATAACAGAGGAGAGGAGAGCAGGACATAACAGAGGAGAGCAGAGCAGAAGAGAGCAGAGCAGGACATAACAGAGGAGAACAGAGCAGGACATAACAGAGCAGAGCATGACATAACAGAGGAAAGCAGAGCAGGACATAACAGAGCAGAGCAGGACATAACAGAGGAGAGCAGAGCAGGACATAACAGAGGAGAACAGAGCAGGACAAACAGAGGAGAACAGAGCAGGACATAACAGAGGAGAGCAGAGCATGACATAACAGAGGAGAACAGAGCAGGACATAACAGAGGAGAATAGAGCAGGACATAACAGAGGACAGCAGAGCAGGAC
Source organism: Salmo trutta (assembly GCF_901001165.1). NCBI lineage: Eukaryota > Metazoa > Chordata > Actinopteri > Salmoniformes > Salmonidae > Salmo > Salmo trutta. The sequence continues at coordinate 34,571,422 of NC_042975.1, forward strand.
ATAATATAGAAGAGCAGAGCAGGACATAAGAGAGGAGAGCAGAGCAGGACATAACAGAGGAGAACAGAGCAGGACATAACAGAGGAGAACAGAGCAGTAAATAACAGAGGACAGCAGAGCAGGACATAACAGAGAAGAGCAGAGCAGGACATAAGAGAGGAGAGCAGAGCAGGACATAACAGAGGAGAGCAGAGCAGGACATAACAGAGGAAAGCAGAGCAGGACATAACAGAGGAAAGCAGAGCAGGACATAACAGAGGAGAACAGAGCAGGACATAACAGAGGATAACAGGGCAGGACATAACAGAGAAGAGCAGAGCAGGACATAAGAGAGGAGAGCAGAGCAGGACATAACAGAGGAGAGCAGAGCAGGACATAACAGAGGATAACAGAGCAGGACATAACAGAGCAGAGCAGGACATAACAGAGGAGAGCAGAGCATAACAGAGAAGAGCAGAGCAGGACATAACAGAGGAGAGCAGAGCAGGACATAACAGAGGAGAGCAGAGCAGGACATAACAGAGGAGAGCAGAGCAGGACATAAGAGAGGAGAGCAGAGCAGGACATAACAGAGGAGAGCAGAGCAGGACATAACAGAGGAGAGCAGGACATAACAGAGGAGAGCAGAGCAGGACATAACAGAGGAGAGCAGAGCAGGACATAACAGAGAAGAGCAGAGCAGAGCAGGACATAACAGAGGAGAGCAGAGCAGGACATAACAGAGGAGAGGAGAGCAGAGCAGGACATAACAGAGGAGAGGAGAGCAGAGCAGGACATAACAGAGGAGAGGAGAGCAGAGTAGGACATAACAGAGGAGAGGAGAGCAGAGTAGGACATAACAGAGGAGAGGAGAGCAGAGCAGGACATAACAGAGGAGAGGAGAGCAGAGCAAGACATAACAGAGGAGAGGAGAGCAGAGCAGGACATAACAGAGGAGAGGAGAACAGAGCAGGACATAACAGAGCAGAGCAGAGCAGGACATAACAGAGGAGAGGAGAGGAGAGCAGAGTAGGACATAACAGAGGAGAGGAGAGCAGTGCAGGACATAACAGAGGAGAGGAGAGCAGAGTAGGACATAACAGAGGAGAGGAGAGCAGAGCAGGACATAACAGAGGAGAGGAGAGCAGAGCAGGACATAACAGAGGAGAGGAGAGCAGGACATAACAGAGGAGAGCAGAGCAGGACATAACAGAGGAGAGGAGAGCAGGACATAACAGAGGAGAGGAGAGCAGGACATAACAGAGGAGAGGAGAGCAGGACATAACAGAGGAGAGGAGAGCAGGACATAACAGAGGAGAGGAGAGCAGGACATAACAGAGGAGAGGAGAGCAGAGCAGGACATAACAGAGGAGAGGAGAGCAGAGCAGGACATAACAAAGGAGAGGAGAGCAGAGCAGGACATAACAGAGGAGAGCAGAGCAGAGCAGGACATAACAGAGGAGAGCAGAGCAGAGCAGGACATAACAGAGGAGAGCAGAGCAGAGCAGGACATAACAGAGCAGAGCAGAGCAGGACATAACAGAGGAGAGGAGAGCAGGACATAACAGAGGGGAGCAGAGCAGGACATAACAGAGGAGAGCAGAGCAGGACATAACAGAGGAGAGGAGAGCAGGACATAACAGATAAGAGCAGAGCAGGACATAACAGAGGAGAGGAGAGCAGAGCAGGACATAACAGAGCAGAGCAGAGCAGAGGAGGAGAGGTGTGTCTCTGTACTCTCCATGTTGCTCTCTGATTTCACTGTTGAGAGAGAAATGTATTGTATATGTTGGCAGATGTACTTTCCTGTGTGGAAACTTAAAAATGTATCTGAGGGCCTGTGTGTTTCAAGTTGTATTAGTCGTATGTACAGGATAGACACTGTATACACCATCCAATGAAATGGTTACCTGTAGGTTCCTCCTCATCATTGCAACAACAATAATAAATAATAAAATATAAGAATACAAACATAAAGTAAATGGCTCAACAGAAAATAATAAACATTTTAGCATAAGTATAATACAGGAAGACAGAATTTACCGACCAATATTTACACATGTATCAGGGAAGGCGGGATTGCTGGGCAAGTGCATAAATTGTGCAGTATTTAGAAGTCATAATAAGAGTCTGGTAGCAGCAGCAGTTGTTTGTGTGTGTGTGTGCGTGTGCGTGTGCGTGTGCGTATGTGTGTGCGTGTGCGTGTGCGTATGTGTGTGTGTGTGTGAGAAAGTGAGTGAGTGTACGTGTGCTAAGGTGCGGCGAGTCAAGTTCAAGCGTTCAGCAGACTGGTTTTCTTGTAGATAGAAACTGTCTCTGAGCCTGCTGGTATCAGACCTCATGCTCCGATACCGGCTGCCCGGCAGTAAGGGAGTGAACAGCTCGTGGCTGGAGTGTGTGGGGTCCTTGTTAATGCTGCAGGGCTTCCTCAGGCACCGTTTCAAGTAGATGTCCTGGATGGGTGGGAGCACAGTTCCAGGCCGTCTTCATCACCCGCTGGAGGGCCTTGCGGTTGCTTCCTGAAGTCAACAATCAACTCCTTTGTTTTGCTGACGTTGAGGGAGAGGTTTTTGTCCTGTCATCACAATGCCAGTTCACTTACTTCCCCTCTATAGACTGACTCCTCATTGTTGTTTATCAGGCCTCAAATGTGGTGTTGTTAGCAAACTTGATGATGGAGTTGCAAAGCCACACGTTCATGGGTGAAGAGGAAGTACAGCAGAGGGCTGAGGACACACCCCCTGGGAAGCCCCTGTGTTAAGAGTCAGTGTGGAGGAGGTGTTGTTGCCAATCCTCACAGCCTGTGGTCTGCCCATCAGGAAGTCCAGGACCCAGTTGCAGAGGGTGGTGTCCAGACCCAGGGCTCTGAGCTTGGTGTCGAGCTTGGAGGGAACAATAGTGTTGAATGCTAAACTGTAGCCAATGAACAGCATTCTCACATTGGTGTTCCTCTTGTCCAGATGTGCTACGGCCATGTGAATAGTGATGGAAATGGTATCTTCCGTGGATCTACTGGAGAGGTAAGCATATTGGAGTGGGTCCAGTGTGCCTGGTATGCTGGCCTTGATGTGGGCCATGACCTGCCTCTGGAAGCATTTCATGATGACCGAGGTGAGTGCGGCGCGTCACCTTGTTTTTCTTGGGCTCTGGGACAATGGTGGTCTCCTTGAAGCAGGTGAGGACTATGGCCTGGGAGAACGAAAGCACCTGGTTGTCCAGAGCAGCGTGAGTCTTCCTGGATGACTCGGTATTGTCTGCCTCAAAGCGAACATAGAATGTGTTAAGTTCGGCTAGGGGGGAGGCTTTGGTGGTCACCACAGAGCTGGATTTTCCTTTGTAGTCTTGATGGTCTGTTGTCCTTGCCACATGCGTCATGAGTCTGAGTTGTGAAACATCAATTAAAGTTGGAGCCTGTATTGTCTTTTTTCTTTCATAATAGATTTGCAGAGCTCGTACCTGCTTGCCTTGTATGCGTCACCCGCCACCGAGTCATCGGGGTTCATTCTGCTGACATTGAATGCTGAAGTACGGACTCTCAGCATGGTACGGATATCTCCGTTCGTCCAGGGTTTTTGGTTGGGGTATGTCAGGATTGTTATTGTGGGTATTGTGGGTGGGTGTGTGTACCTGTGTAAATGCTCAGTATTTGTGCTTTATAGTTTGCTTTGTTTGTTTTTTTACTGTATAGCACCTGGCAGCACTCATGTTTATTGACTGTACCTGGGCTCTCTTGGGTATGTGAGACAGGTGGTAGAGTGTGTGTGTGTGTGTGTGTGTGTGTGTGTGTGTGTGTGTGTGTGTGTGTGTGTGTGTGTGTGTGTGTGTGTGTGTGTGTGTGTGTGTGTGTGTGTGTGTGTGTGTGTGTGCGTGCGTGTGAATGCGTGTGCGTGTGTAACTCAGGGGAAAGAACGCTACTTACTCACACACACACACACACACTTCCTGGGTTGGCTGCTCTGACGAAGACAGCCGCTAATGGGTTAATTTAATTCCAGCAGGCAGGGCACTCCGTCTTGTTGGGAACAATTAGCGGGGAATGGAGTGGTGAATATTTCATGAAGAGCAAGGTAGAAAAAGAAAACAGAGGATGAGAGAAAAAAAGCCTATTCCACTTAGCAGAGCGCAATGAGGGACCAACCTCACCCGCCCTGCTGTCTTCCCCTTGATTCACTCACTCTCTCCACAGCTCTCTCTGCCTTTCTATAGTCCCTTACCAAACCTGCCCCTTCCCTCTGTCTTTCAGAACAAGCAATGTACTGCATATTTTGATTTATTTTTACCTTTATTTAACTAGGCAAGTCAGTTAAGAACAAATTCTTATTTTCAATGACGGCCTAGGAACAGTGGGTTAACTGCCTTGTTCAGGGGCAGAACGACAGATTTCTACCTTGTCAGCTCAGGGACTCAATCTTGCAACCTTTCGGTTACTAGTCCAACACTCTAACCGCTAGGCTACCTGCCGCCGTATGTGTGTATGTACTCTACACGTTTGTGCCTTTGTGGTGTCTACGTACTTGTGTGTGCTATGCACATACGTTGTGTGTTAACCTTACATCCCTCACCCACTGAGACTCACTCAGAGCTCACACAGAGAGACGATATAATAGATAGACTATACAGTGCTTGTTGATTGACAGGAGCTGTTGGTCAGTAGGGGCTCAGTATAGCCTGTGGCCTGAGGTGACTGACTATAATACAATACACAACAGTTACTAGCTTCTATCTGTCAGTCAAGCTGTCCTCCCAGACCCCAGAGAGGAGAAAAACAAACACAACTCGTTAATTGATTTATTGATCGTTACCAGCCAATCAAATGGTTGAATTATTAATCAAATAATTAAATATACTGTATGTAGATAACCCCCAAAAAGTTATGTAGTGTAATGGTATTGATTGGGGACACCCAACACTTATATGTTGTCATGGCAATAATGGGAGCGTTAGTCATACTATGGAGGAGGATATTGATTGGCTGTCTGACAGCTTTAGTGTTCAGCCCAGAATCTTCTCCTGCTGCGGTCTGGACTAGTCAGGGAAGGGCTCTGCATGGGTTAACTCATGAGTGTCACTGTGTAGCAGATTGTTTTTGGGCAGTTGTTATGCTTGGTTGTTCATACACAACAAGAAGCAATGACCTTAGTGTAGCACCCTGGCTGAATTTGGTATTTGAGGTCAGTGTTGTCTGAGGTAGGTAGGAAGTGTGATGTCTGTAACATCTTTGAATCCATAACACAGGGTTAGTAATCTAGTGCTCTCTAAGAACATTCCTTTACCCTATTCTCCTGTGTATTCTCCCTCAAATGAAGTGCAGGGATATAATGCACCATATTGATATTTGACAGACAGTACTTCAATAATGAAAAACAACAACAGTAGAAAATGACCCAGTGTGCCTTTACCTTTTGCAGACTCTATATGATCCATACATCAACAGACCATCTCATAGCCAGTTGCATTAATGCCTTTTGTTCATATCAGCAGTTCAGAGACCATTACGAAGAGAGAAGAGCATTGATAGAACTGTGAAGCCTGTTGGATCAGACAGTAACTGATGACAAGCTGCTCCTATAGCAGAAGTCTACAGAACTACAAAACATCCAATAACGTACAGATGTCATTTAAGCCAGTTTGCTATAGCAGGAAAATAATCCTGCAGCAACAGGAAATGTGAATTATTATGTGTATTATAATTAATGTAAATTTTTTTGTAGGGGTTGATACACTTTTTGTGGGGGCAAATCAAATTAAAATCATACATATTTATTGATTCAACATATCCCAACAATGAAATTAGTTATTCGAGTAGCGGTAAATCTCAGGTTATTGTGATATGATTTCACAAGAGCAAATCATTTGAAACAAAAAAGTGTTGAAAGTGTTATTATACTCACAGCGCAGGTTAACAATGTTATTTGATAAATATTTTAAACTGACACGCACACACACTGACACGCACGCACGCACACACACACAGACACACACACAGAGAGAGAGAGTGGCTGTATGTTTACAGACAGACAGGGGAGCAGGATGAATAAGTGATAGCACTGATGTATAATGGATGCTCTTTGTTCCTTACACATTCTCACAATCAAGAGGCCATTCCACAGACCAAGAGGCCTGGACGCTGCCTCGGTCCTGGGTGGATTCATTGTAGACCTGCTGTGTGTGTCTCTGTCCAGGCCTTTCAGAGTTGATAAAGGTATAATTGCCACAGTATGTGGGATTGATAACAACACCTGTACAATTCTCAGACAAAGGTACAGTCAAAACCAGCGTTATTTGGCTTTGGTGCAATATGTTTAGCCTAACAGCATGCAGTATTTCACCCCAGCAATACAAGCAAGATGCAGATTATCAGTGACTTTTATGTTCACAGACACACAGAGGGAAAGCAAAACATATTATGACTGAAAGAGGGATCAAATGAAAGAGAGACGGGAGAGGGGGGATAAAAATTCCCCTTAGGGATGAAACGAGGGAGAAAGGGGGAGGGAAGGTGATGATGACTATCTCTGGTTTTATAGGTGTGCTCATATAACTCCTCCTCTACTCTTCCTCCCGCCCCCACCCCCCACCCCTCCAAACATGCCATATGATGGGCGATGGGGTGTCCCTCCCAGGCCCATAGTGGTGTGGAGCTGCTGCGTCAGCTGAGAGGCCTGGCTGTGGGCTGTGCGTGGCCGTGCTGTAGCCCAGCTCAGTGTTTTGTCGGCTGGGCAGAGAGGCTGAGCCCTGCCCTACCAATTTCCAGCTTAGCCTATAATTTTTACAGCTCACCCCCACTGATGGGACACAATGGGCCTAGGGTCAGCTGCTACTCTGTGTGGTACTCCGTGTATGTGCTGCTGTGCTTTTAGCTTGATCAACAAAGTCAGTACAGTGTCTGTCTGCATAGTCAGGTTTCACTCACTATTTCCTTTTGTGTCTGTCTGTCTGTCTGTCTGTCTGTCTGTCTGTCTGTCTGTCTGTCTGTCTGTCTGTCTGTCTGTCTGTCTGTCTGTCTGTCTGTCTGTCTGTCTGTCTGTCTGTCTGTCTGTCTGTCTGTCTGTCTGTCTGTCTGTCTGTCTGTCTGTCTGTCTGTCTGTCTGTCTTCTGTCTCTCTCTCTCTCTCTCTCTCTCTCTCTCTCTCTCTCTCTCTCTCTCTCTCTCTCTCTCTCTCTCTCTCTCTCTCTCTCTCTCTCTCTCTCTCTCTCTCTCTCTCTCTCTCTCTCTCTCTCTCTCTCTCTCTCTCTCTCTCTCTCTCTCTCTCTCTCTCTCTCTCTCTCTCTCTCTCTCTCTCTCTCTCTCTCTCTCCCTCTCTCTCTCCTCCTCTCTCTCTCTCTCTCTCTCTCTCTCTCTCTCTCCCTCTCTCTCCTCTCTCTCCCCGCCTCTCTCTCCCTCCTCTCTCTCTCTCTCTGTATGTATGTACAGTTGAAGTCAGAAGTTTATATACACCTTAGCCAAATACATTTAAACTCAGTTGTTCACAATTCCTGACATTTAATCCCAGTAAAAATTCCCTGTCTTAGGTCAGTTAGGATCACCACTTTATTTTAAAAATGTGAAATGTCAGAATAATAGTAGAGAATGATTTACTTCAGCTTTTATTTCTTTCATCACATTCCCAGTGGGTCAGAAGTTTCCTTCCACAAGCTTCCCACCATAAGTTGGGTGAATTTTGTCCCATTCCTCCTGACAGAGCTGGTGTAACTGAGTCAGGTTTGTAGGCCTCCTTGATCGCACATGCTTTTTCAGTTCTGCCCACACATTTTCTATGGGATTGAGCTGAGGGCTTTGTGATGGCCACTCCAATACCTTGACTTTGTTGTCCTTAAACCATTTTACCACAACTTTGGAAGTATGCTTGGGGTCATTGTCCATTTGGAAGACCCATTTGCGACCAAGCTTTAACTTCCTGACTGATGTCTTGAGATGTTGCTTCAATATATCCACATTATTTTCCTCCTCATGATGTCATCTATTTTGTGAAGTGCACTAATCCCTCCTGCAGCAAAGCACCCCCACAACATGATGCTGCCACCCCCGTGCTTCATGGTTGGGATGGTGTTCTTCGTCTTGCAAGCATCCCCCTTTTTCCTCCATAACAATGGTCATTATGGCAGTTCTATTTTTGTTTCATCAGACCAGAGGACGTTTCTCCAAAAAGTACAATCTTTGTCCCCATGTGCAGTTGCAAACCGTAGTCTGGCTTTTTTATGGCGGCTTTGGAGTGGTGGCTTCTTCCTTGCTGAGCGGCCTTTCAGGTTATGTCGATATAGGACTCGTTTTACTGTGGATATAGATACTTTTGTACCTGTTTCCTCCAGCATCTTCACAAGGTCCTTTGCTGTTGTTCTGGGATTGATTTGCACTTTTTGCACCAAAGTACGTGGTGTTTTATACTTGCGTACTATTGTTTGTACAGATGAACGTGGTACCTTCAGGCGTTTGGAAATTACTCCCAAGGATGAACCAGACTTGTAGAGGTCTACAATTTTTTTCTGAGGTCTTGGCTGATTTCTTTTGATTTTCCCATGATGTCAAGCAACGAGGCACTGAGTTTGAAGGTAGGCCTTGAAATACATCCACAGATACACCTCCAATTGACTCAAATTATGTCAATTAGCCTATCAGAAGCTTCTAAAGCCATAACATAATTTTCTGTAATTTTCCAAGCTGTTTAAAGGCACAGTCAACTTAGTGTATGTAAACTTCTGACCCACTGGAATTGTGACACAGTGAATTATAAGTGAAATAATCTGTCTGTGAACAATTGTTGGAAAAATTATTTGTGTCATGCACAAAGTAGATGTCCTAACCAACTTGCCAAAACTATAGTTTGTTAACAAGAAATTTGGGGAGTGGTTGAAAAACAAGTTTTAATTACTCCAACCTAAGTGTATGTAAACTTCCGACTTGAACTGTATATATTTCTCTTTCCCTCTCATCAACATTTGTCCTTCTCTCTCTCTCTGTTCCTCTCTCTATGTCTGGTAATTAACTCCAATGCCTGTATGTTTGTAAATGGGAGGTGACGGGAGTTCAACTGGGAAGGTGGGGGGAGTGTTCAAGGGGGGGTCGGCTGGAGAACAAGGCTTGTCTATGAATCTCTGTGGTGACCCCTGACCCTGGGGCCCCTCTCCCACTGTGCCTGATTGGAGCAGAACAATAGAACCTGCAGGTCAGCCGAGTGTTCTACAAGTGATCCACAGCAAGACATTTATCATTGGGCCATACGGAAGTGTCTGTACGCCTTAGAGCCTGCCTCACTGCACACGCACACGCACACGCACACGCACACACACACACACTGCTACACGTGATGACAAATTCCACCTATTGCTATGGGTAATACTCCATAGTGCTCCATACTGTTGCTTAGAGTCAATAGACTGTAATTGATCTATATTTTACCATTCTCTCTTTCATATCGCTCATTCTCTCTTTCTATCACTCCCTCTCCTTATGTCATATCACTCTCTTTATATTTCCCTCTTTCTCTCTTTCACTCGTCAATCTCTGTCTCTCTCTAATGTAACTTCAGTTTGAGACTCCAGCAGGTTGTTTTGGTGTGGTGTGGTGTAGCATGATGGATTGTGTCATCTTTATTTCCCAGTGTGTCTTTGTCTTGGGGCCAGAGGGATCATGTCAGTCCAAACCGTCCAACTTCTCTCTTATCTCCTCTGCATTGTGTGGCGTGTGTCTGTACCCATTGTTCCCAGCATTCATTTTGTCTGTGTGTCCTGTCAGGTGTGTGTGTATCATATGACCAACCTTGAGTGTTGGCGGGGGATTTCAAAAGGTGTGTGTGTCCTGCCTGGCGTGTGTGTATCACATGACATGCCTGAGCATTGGCGGGGGAATTGAAAAGGTGTGTGTGTCCTGCCTACTTTGTGTGTCTTGCATGAACAGCCTGAAAGTGTGGCGGGGGATTTGAAAAAGGTGTGTGTGGGCACTAGGTGATTCCATTGTGTTTTGTTAGGTTCCTAAGGGTCCCTAAAGGTGTTGAGTAGGTTCCCCTGTGAGTGAGATAATGCGCCATGGATCTACAAAACCTGGACACATCTGTCTCTGGTCTGACTCAACACTATTAACAGTATTAATGACCTTACTGTCTCTGACCTGACTCAACACTATTAACAGTATTAATGACCTTACTGTCTCTGCATGTTGTCTGTACTGTCTGTCCATGTCTGTGGAACATCTCCAGTAGACCAACTGACTTTTCCATATTGTTATTTTGTCTACAGTACCCATTCATGGACACGCCATATCGTTATTAAATAACATTATTCATATTATTAATAACATTATTAAATAACAGTAGTAGTAGTAGTATTAAATCTACAATACCCATTCATGAACATAGCATATTGTCTATACTATTATCTGCTGCTGCTGCTGTTGTAAATAGATGTAGGATTTCTCTCCATGTTTTGAGCTGGGTCATCTCTAGCACCATAATAACATATCCCATGGAGTATCATGGTGAACCACAAACATTTGCATCAGAATAGTAATTCTGATTATAGTGAAGATGAATAATAGTAGCTGTTCTTTGCTTGTCAATAGCTCTAATTATATGCAGGTTTTAAAGTGAATGCCAATAAAGGAAGCCATTCTAAAGTGTTAGGTGCAGATCATATGTGACCACTATTGACTGACCTGGTAGGGAAATGTCTCTAATGATTCATGCAAAAGCCACTGAAACCTATCTGAAATGCAACCACACTGGATGAATAATGGGGCATGAATCCAACAAACCAAATCAAGGAGCACATTTAAAAAAGGACTCTAAAGTTCTGGTATTACACGCCTCCTTGTCTCCTTTCCTTCATCTGTATTGATGTCAACGAATAGTACAGATGAAAGCAGACACCTGGCGTAGTATGCATCCATTATATTGACGTCACTTATTCTGGCTGAATCAGATCAGTACAAGCAAAGTAAAGGAGAAGAAACAAGGAGACTTTAGAGTATTGAGATGCACCCCAAGTCTTTCATTGAGAACGATACTTATTGTTCCCATTCCTAAATCCTCAGGCGTTCCCAGGACAGGGAGTGTGTCTGGGGAGCCTTGTCACCAGGCTGTTGGAGTCAGGGATCAGTCGGAAAACAGCTTTGTGTGAATCCCTCCCGATCAATAAGCTGGCTGGGAAAGATAGATGGAGCTCCCCTCTCGTTAGCCTAGCACTGTTGTCTCTGCCTGTCCCTGTCACTACATCACCTGGATCACAGAGCAGACAGTCCCCTGGGACAATCACACACAGACACACATTTGCACCACTTAGCTGGTCGTTTGGAGTTCATCACTGGGTTTTATTTGAATTTCACATTGATATGGAAAACAAGAAGACGCCAAGCTTTGTTGAGTTGATTTGTGACAGCAATAGCTGTGTCTAAAGAACTTGACTGAGCATGTTTACATTTGTTTATATAGTATCTAAAGGACAAACAAACGTGTTGCCGTATTAATTTAAGTACCACATTAAATCACTCTTCCCCAGTTTATGTAAATATATAGTGGCATGTAAAATGTGTGTAAAATGTACATGTATCAAAAACGCTGGAAAACTAAAATGTAAAACAGAGTTACTTTTGTCCTCCGAAGAGGATGTGGATGTGTCAATAATAAAAAATTAAAAAATACAATAAAAAAATAAACAATATATATATATATATATATATATATATGTTATGTTATTTTTGTTGAATAGTTTGTTTAAGTACCTTGTCATGTGAAATGATCAGTTGTTGTATCTCTACACTCTGGTATTTAGTCAAATGAGAGTGTTGATAAGATCAGGGATGGCCCTCAACACAGTAACCACAGTCTGCTTTAAAGCTGTCATGGCCACTGCTCCCTGAACAGCCAGACCAGACCAGACCTGCATCATCTAGTCACCTACCTGCCTGCCATTTACCATTTACCTCCAACACCCCACAGACGCTGATAAAAGACCATAGCTAACATTCTTTGAAAGGGGCATGAGGGGGGAGGACAGGGAACTAGTATATTGTTTTGCTACAGTCCTTACTGTGACAAATAGCACAATCTGTTTCCATTGTGTACCCCTCCTTCCTTTCCCCCCTACACACTCTTTCCACCATGCCAACAGCAGGTGTGTGATCGCAGGACTTGGAGGGGAGTTTGGGCCCTGGAGCAGAGAGCATAGAGTGGAGGGATGTCCTCTCTGGCTGAGCAGCAGAGGGGACACACACACTCTCTCTCTCTATGGGGTGAGATGGTTGTGCCAGTAAGTGAGCCGTTGATGCATCAGATTGAAAGAAAGAGGAATCAGACCTTATTCTGTGGAATACACCTAGCTACCATTTGATGCTATACAATACATTATGCAAATATGTTGGCAAAGTAATTGTTTTTGAAATCATTGATTATTTATTTCTGAGTGTTTTTGAAGTTGGGTTGATATCAGGGCATGTTCTTCTGTCAGATAATTGTGTGTGTGTGCGTGCGCATGCGCGTGTGTGTGTGTGTGTGTGCTGAGGGTTAGGGGAGGAGTGTTGAGTGTGTAAACCAGTAGGTGGGTTATTACACCACCCATCCCCTCCAGGGGGAACAGCAGTCAATAAAACATCTGCCACCTTCAGAATTCTCCTTTCTCAGCTCCAGCCCAGTTAGTTCTGATATGACCCTGCTCTCTGGTTTCCTAGAAGGACAACAGTCCCAGACCCAAGCTCATAGCTATCTACCAACAAAGACATGTTCACCACTCTCTGCTTCAGGCTTAAAGGGCCAGCCGTTTTTATCTCAATATCAAATCATTTTTGGGTAACAATAAAGCTTGCTGTGATAGTTTTCAATTAAAATTGTCAAAAAGAAACTAAAATAGGTTCTTAGCTAAATGTAATTTCTCAAGCAAGAACTTTGCTAGGACTGACTGGGAGTGGTCTGAGAGAAGGAGGAGGAGACAAACAGGAGCGATGTGTAACCTGAAAACTAGTGTCACGTCTGTCGGAAGGAGCGGACCAAGGCGCAGTGTGTAAAGTGCTCATCTTCTTTTATTAACGTGAACACTTAACCAAAATAAACAATACGACAAAACAGTTCCGTAAGGTGCACAGACTGTACGGAAAACAACCACCCACAAACCCAAAGGAAAAAAGGGCTGCCTAAGTATGGCTTCCAATCAGAGACAACGAAAGACACCTGCCTCTGATTGGAAACCATACTCGGCCACACATAGAAAATTAACATAGAAAATTAAAACTAGAACAAATCCCCATGAAACAAACCAACCCCAAAACACACCAAAACAACACCCCCTGCCACGCCCTGACCATACTACCAAGACAAATGACCCCTTTTACTGGTCAGGACGTGACAACTAGCTGTTATTGGCAGAGAGGAGGGCAAGCTCTCTTTGTTATTGATCTATTAATTTATATCGCCTGGTGATGTCATTTTAAAACAGCTCTTACACTAAAAGTGCATTATCATAATTTACACAATTTCACACAGGAATATCTGTAAAAATAATGTTTTTGACTGCACTGCCCATTTAAGGTTTCTTTAAATGGTGTCTTAGGGTTTCTGTTAAGTCTGTGCCTGGGCTCAAGGTTGGGAGTCTCCGGTTGCAGCCATCAGATACTGGCTAACTGACTTATGTTACCCTCAGACACACACAGACATCATGGTCTCACATCCTGGTTCCTACCCTAACCCTAACCCTACCTTCATGTCCACACCACTGTTCAACCCCAACCATAGCAATAACCTCTCTTACACTCACTCCCAGCACCTTAGCACACATGCACTCACTAACACACGTCAAAACAAAGGCTCAAACACACACACAAACACACTCCCATTCACACACATCAATGCTACACAGCCACTCCATGACGGCTGCTACTGGACTCCTATTTATTATTACTTCACAAGCTGTTGCACAATATACATATGTAAATGTCCTACTTATATTTATTTGAGTGCCTTCTTGTATTATATTTTGCTAAATGTGTATCCTATTTCTATTCATTGAACATTTATTGTTATTACTCTTTTATACACATAGCCTACTTGCTTTCCTATTGTTGTTGTAATGTCGAGTGGTGAACCTGCAAGTAAGCATGTCGTTGCACTGTGTCCTCCATTAACATGTACAGTATAGCATTTGTATATGACAAAATAAACAAACTTCAACCCTACACTCTATCTAGGTGCTATCTAGAACCTAAAAGTTTTTTTCGTCTGTCCTCATAAGAGAACCCTTTGAAGAACCCTTTTTGGTTCCAGGTAGAACCCTTTGGGTTCCACGTAGAACCCGCTGTGGATCCAAAAAGGGTTCTCCCTGAAACCAAAAAGGGTTCTCCTTTGGGGACAGCCAAAGAACCCTTTTTGGAGTGTCCACATCATGGTTCAACCCTAACCTTAACCATAACCCTAACCTTAATCCTTTCCTGATTGGCTCCATCTGGGGTGACTCTGGACGGATCCATGATGTCTCTTGACCACCCCTGTTCCCAGTATTTATGCTGCAATAGTTTATGTGCTGGGGTTCAACCTGCTTTATCTTATGTGTGGTCTTCGGCATGTTGCCACTAACCCTGTTTTTCTCTCTCTTTGTTCCTACTGCAGCTGCTGAAGACACTACAGCCTGACGACACCCTGATGTGCCTGTCCTAAGTCCACCTGGTCATGCCACTGATCCCTCCTCACCTGTGACCTCTACCTCCATTGGATCTACACACAGCCTATCCTGTCCATCTTATCCGTTTGAGTCCGATTGCTCTCAATATTTATTTTTCGTTCTAAGGAGTTTTCTTTGCTTCAGCCTGCTCCTTAAGGTCTAGGCCGGGTAACTCTAATGTTGGTGAGATAAAAAGGGCTTTATAAGTCAAATTTGATTGATTGATTGATTTTCAACTGCTGCGTTATTATGACAGTCAATCACCCCTCTCCTTCCCTGATACTCTTTCATTCTCTCTCTCTCTCTCTCTCTTTCTCTCTCTCTCTCTCTCTCGTTGTCCCACTGTTCGAGCCCCATCTTATGTCAACTCTCAGCTGTAGGCGGTTTCTGTATCATATGGCCATAGCGATTTCTCTGTCTGTCTGTCTGTCTGTCTGTCTGTCTGTCTGTCTGTCTGTCTGTCTGTCTGTCTGTCTGTCTGTCTGTCTCTGTCTGTCTGTTTGTTCTGCTTAAAATAAATTCAACTGAGACAGGAAGCATGAAAGTCTCATTCCTTTGACTAATCCTTTACCAAAAGCATCTGCCACTTATTACTGCATAGAATAAACATACTATTTCAAATATTAGCTTGATTGCAACACAAACAGTATTTTCTTCATGAGATTGGTTGGTCCTTCCATTCTGTAGTGTTTGATAATGTCACGCCCTGACCATAGAGAGCCCTTGGTTCTCTATGGTGTTGTAGGTCAGGGCGTGACTAGGGGGTGTTCTAGTTTTTTCATTTCTATGTTGGTGCTCTTGGTATGGTTACCAATTAGAGGCAGCTGATGTTCGTTGTCTCTAATTGGGGATCATACTTAAGTTCTCCATTGTTCCCACCTGGGTTGTGGGATATTGTTTTGTTGAGTGCTGATGTGTGTGCTGTTACTTCACGGTCGGTGTTTATTTATTGTTTTGTTTAAGTTTCACTAATAAAAGATGTGGAACTCAAATCACACTGCGCCTTGGTCCGTCTATCCCAACAATCGTGACAGATGCATTCGGGGAAATGTTTTTAATGTTATATTTAATAACATTTAAGTGAGTTATGAATTAGTATAAACCTACAAAAGGATCATAGAATATTTACAGACTACTGTAATTATAAAAAAATGCATTTAAGGGAATGAGTCTCTAAAATAGAATGTTTCATCCATATGTTTCATCCATTTTTACACAGTATTGGTCACCATATGTAAAAATAAACATATGTATAGTGATTTGTAAAATTCATTAGCAATTTATGTGTGTGTGTGTGTGTTTAACAGTACAATATATCATTCAAATTTCATAAATTTTTTATGTCAGAGGGGGTTATGTCGGATTTTGCTTGTGTCATTAGTTGGATGGCATGTCATTGGTGGATCACTGAGAGTCCCTCAGCCTCTGTGATCTCCTGTGATTGACGGCTATATGGTATAGCGCTGTGTACCTGCTCTGATCCTACCGCAATGTATTGACAGTGACAGACAGATTGACTGTGTGCTTGCTCTCTTCACTATATATATATATATATATACACACACACACACACAACTGTATATTCTTAAGGCACCAGTAATATCCCAGTTAGACAGATTGTTATGGTAATGCTGTGAGAGGAGAGGAGATGAGAGGAGAGGAGACAGGTCCCATACAGGCTAATCTGTCATATGGACATGTCCCGGGTGTGTTTTTATCTTCTGCACACACCCCATCTGCTGACCCCTGATTTATGTCCTCTGAACTCTGCCCCTGATCCCCATAGCCACAGAAAGTAGTTTGGGGGTGGGGGTGCTGCAATTTTTTTCTTCTAAAAAATGTTCAGGGTGTGTAGCAGCACCCTCAGTACCCCTACTTCCCGCGGCTCTGCTGATCCCCCACTCTTTCTTTCTCTCTTCTATCTGCTCTTCTTTATTTTGGGACCATGATACAAGTGGCTCGGAGAGTTCTCCGCTCGGAGGAGTGAGACTTTAATATTTCATATTTTTCTTCATATAATACCCCTTTCCAATGCCCCGTAGCTAGGAGTGACACAGCGGCACATGGCGCCCTATGAAAAATGTATCCCATCAAGCCGACACTGTGTGGGAATTCCACCGCAGGGAAGGAAGAGGCCAAGAGTTTGATCTCCCTCCTCCCGATGAAAAAGTGATGTCTTGTCTTCATATCTCGTTCTATGGCGGAACAGGGTTGTGGTGGAGGGGTGGAGGGGTTGGAGGAGGGATGGGTTGAAGGGTAGAGGGGTGGAGAAAAGGGCTGTTCAGGTGTGGAGGGTTTCATGTAAAACATGCTGGCTGTACAGAAACAAAGCACTGTTACAGCAAATAAAGGCCCTGCACTGCAGCATTGGGCTGGGTTCCATTCACTGTCATGCAGTGCAGAAACACTTCATGAATTGGACCCTGGGTTTTTGTCAGACCATGTGACCTGAACAGGAAAAACTCTAGGCCATATTTATAGCTGAAGAATTGATACTGAAGTAGTGGTGCTAAGCTTTGGAATTCCGATTACGCCGCTGTCCGCTTCAGTGGTGCTGAACCGCCACTAACACTGCATGTTTGTTTAACATCAGACCTTTCATTTCTTTGACAAAGCTACCACAGGTACTGATCTAAAGGAACAGGGAAAGTTTGACGAGAGAGAGAGAGATAGAGATAGAGAGAGAGAGAGAGACTGTGTGTCTCTGAGGTATACTAAAGAGGGAGTGGTTTGTTGAGGGGAGAGAAAGCAGACTAATGGACACTTCCTAATGGCAGCAGGGTGATTAGTACAGGAAAAACCCAGGACCGATGAACCTATACTCTACTCTGAGCCTAATGAACACTGCCTGACATAGAGCAAACACACACACACCCTCATAACAACTCTTGCTCATACTGTACAGTGAGGGAAAAAAGTATTTGATCCCCTGCTGATTTTGTACGTTTGCCCACTGACAAAGAAATGATCAGTCTATCATTTTAATGGTAGGTTTATTTGAATAGTGAGCGACAGAATAACAACAAAAAAATCCAGAAAAACGCATGTCAAAAATGTTATAAATTGATTTGCATTTTAATGAGGGAAATAAGTATTTGACCCCCTCTCAATCAGAAAGATTTCTGGCTCCCAGGTGTCTTTTATACAGGTAACGAGCTGAGATTAGGAGCACACTTAAAGGGAGTGCTCCTAATCTCAGTTTGTTACCTGTATAAAAGACACCTGTCCACAGAAGCAATCAATCAATCAGATTCCAAACTCTCCACCATGGCCAAGACCAAAGAGCTCTCCAAGGATGTCAGGGACAAGATTGTAGACCTACACAAGGCTGGAATGGGCTACAAGACCATCGCCAAGCAGCTTGGTGAGAAGGTGACAACAGTTGGTGCGATTATTCACAACTGGAAGAAACACAAAAGAACTGTCAATATCCCTCAGCCTGGGGCTCCATGCAAGATCTCACCTTGTGGAGTTGCAATGATCATGAGAACGGTGAGGAATCAGCCCAGAACTACACGGGAGGATCTTGTCAATGATCTCAAGGCAGCTGGGAGCATAGTCACCAAGAAAACAATTGGTAACACACTACGCCGGGAAGGACTATAATCCTGCAGCACCCACAAGGTCTGCCTGCTCAAGAAAGCACATCTACATGCCCGTCTGAAGTTTGCCAATGAACATCTGAATGATTCAGAGGACAACTGGTGAACGTGTTGTGGTCAGATGAGACCAAAATAGAGCTCTTTGGCATCAACACAACTCGCCGTGTTTGGAGGAGGAGGAATGCTGCCTATGACCCCAAGAACACCATCCCCACCGTCAAACATGGAGGTGGAAACATTATGCTTTGGGGGTGTTTTTCTGCTAAGGGGACAGGACAACTTCACCGCATCAAAGGGACGATGGACGGGGCCATGTACCGTCAAATCTTGGGTGAGAACCTCCTTCCCTCAGCCAGGGCATTGAAAATGGGTCGTGGATGGGTATTCCAGCATGACACACGGCCAAGGCAACAAAGGAGTGGCTCAAGAAGAAGCACATTAAGGTCCTGGAGTGGCCTAGCCAGTCTCCAGACCTTAATCCCATAGAAAATCTGTGGAGAAAGCTGAAGGTTCGAGTTGCCAAACGTCAGCCTCGAAACCTTAATGACTTGGAGAAGATCTGCAAAGAGGAGTGGGACAAAATCCCTCCTGAGATGTGTGCAAACCTGGTGGCCTACTACAAGAAACGTCTGACCTCTGTGATTGCCAACAAGGGTTTTGCCACCAAGTACTAAGTCATGTTTTGCAGAGGGGTCAAATACTTATTTCCCTCATTAAAATGCAAATCATTTTTTAACATTTTTTACATTGTTTTGTTGTTGTTATTCTGTCTCTCACTGTTAAAAAAAACCTACCATTAAAATGATAGACTGATAATTTCTTTGTCAGTGGGCAAACGTACAAAATCAGCAGGGGATCAAATACTTTTTTCCCTCACTCTATATCCTGTAATATTGAACAAAATAATTTCATTCAATATTCTACTGTTAAGTTCAATGTTCTACTGTTAAGTTCAATGTTCTACTGTTAAGTTCAATATTCTACTGTTAAGTTCAATATTCTACTGTTAAGTTCAATATTCTACTGTTAAGTTCAATATTCTACTGTTAAGTTCAATGTTCTACTGTTAAGTTCAATGTTCTACTGTTAAGTTCAATGTTCTACTGTTAAGTTCAATATTCTACTGTTAAATTCAATGATCTACTGTTAAGTTCAATGATCTACTGTTAAGTTCAATGATCTACTGTTTTGTTCAATAGTCTACAGTTTTGTTCAATGTTCTACTTAGATTGATTCATGCAAAAAGATAATCATATCACCCTCAATTGAAAATAACACCTTAAAATATGATATTGTGTCATAGTGATGGACAATCTGACAACGCACACCATACATAAATACATTAGAGTTGACAGATGCATTTATTATCATACTTGATTTGTTTTCCAAATCAGGGCTAAGGAAAGGGCTTTGTTCAATTTATCCTCTCACAACATACAGATGTCTTAATTACTGCTTATTATTATGACATCCGGTCCTGAGACTTGGCTCTAGCACAGCTCTCTACGGGGCTTTTCCTCTGTCTTCATTAAGGAGAACATCAGGTGCAAATTTAGCAGAATAACTTGTCCCTAATATAAACATGGCCCTTTGCCAAACACAGTATCTGTGTGTCTATCAATGATGTGTATAAAGCTTGGATGACTGACAGGGGGCGCTGTATTGAAGCCAGCGTGCAGCCATTTTGGAACTCCTCCATTGTAAAAAAAAATTGACAAGTTTGCGAGATCTTACACATGTTGTTCTATGAGATAATATCAATCAGTTAACAAGATCTTTATGAATTATGAAGATTTTATGTGCTTTATGTACTTTTTTGGTTACATAAATTATCTTATAGAACTAAACGTATAAGATTTCCTAAGCCTGTTTACCACAGACCTTATTTTCAGCGTTTATCCAAAAACCCTTACAAAAATTACATTCATTTCCCCATAGGCTTGTGCTTACAAAAATGCACCATTACTGTTGCTCAATATCTTGGCTTCAATCCAGGGTTTCTATACATCGTCGATCTCTGTCTGCCATCTGGTGGGGAAAGGGGACTGGTGCAGGGAGGACTGTATGGGGAGAGGATGTTGAAAAGATGACAATATATCTTGAACCAGGTCAATGGGAGCAGGCAGGTGTGCACAGGTCCAGTCCTCAAGGGCTGCAATCTACCTATTTTAATCTGCCTTCTAATTAGGGACTGATTTCTGATATGGCTGATGGGAAATCAAGTGCCTTCCTTAAAACCCTATGCACCTCCAAACCCCTTCAAACAACCTCTTGAAATTGCTTATTTGACTGCCACCTTCTGGTGAGAGGTGACTGGTGCATGGAGGACTGCTCATCCAAATAATCTCTCTTCAAATCCTTCCAGACCCCTTCTATAGGATATAGTTACAGTGCCTTCAGAAAGTCTTCAGACCCCATGACTTTTTCCACATTTTGTTAGGTTACAGCCTTATTCTAAAATTGATTAAATAATCCCCCCCCATCAATCTACACACAATACCTCACAAAGATAAAGCAAAAACTGTTTTATAGAAATGTTTGCTAATTTTAAAAAAAGTGAAATATCACATTTACATAAGTATCCAGACACTTAAGTACTCAGTGCTATGTTAAAGTACCTTTGGCAGCGATTACAGCCTCAAGTTTTCTTCGGTATGACGCTACAAGCTTGACACACCTGTATTTGGGGAGTTTCTCCCATTCTTCTCTGCAGATCTTCTCATGCTCTGTCAGGTTCGATGGGGAGCGTTGCTGCACAGCTATTTACAGGTCTCTCCAGAGATGTCTGATTGGGTTCAAGTCTGGGCTCTGACTGGGCCACTCAAGGACATTCAGAGACTTGTCCCAAAGCCTTGTCTTGGCTGTATTTCCTAGGGTTGTTGTCCTGCTGGAAGGTGAACCTTCACCCCAGTCTGAGGTCCTGAGCGCTCTAGAGTAGGTTTTCATCAAGGATCTCTCTGTACTTTTCTCCATTCATCTTTGCCTCGATCCTGACTAGTCTCCCAGTCCCTGCCGCTGAAAAACATCCCCACATCATGATGCTGCCACCACCATGCTGCACCGTAAGGACTGCAACAGGTTTCCTCCAGACATGACGCTTGGCATTCAGGTCAAAGTGTAAAATCTTGGTTCCAAACTTCTTCCATTTAAGAATGATGGAGGCCACTGTGTTCTTGGGGACCTTCAATGCTGCAGAAATGTTTTGGTATCCTTCCCCAGATCTGTGCCTTGACACAATCTCTGAGCTCTACGGACAATTCCTCAGACCTCATGGCTTGGTTTTTGCTGTGGGACCTTATATAGACTGGTGTGTGCCTTTCCAAATCATGTCCAATCAATTGAATTTACCACAGGTGGACTCCAATCAAGTTTAAGAAACATCTCAAGGATGATCAATGGAAAAAGGATGCACCTGCACTCAATTTTGTGTCTCATAGCAAAGGGTCTTAATACGTATGTAAATAAGGTATTTCTGTTTTTGGGCTTGTTTTTGGGCTTGTGGGAGTTGTTTTGAGGGGTCATTGTTCTAGAAACTTCTGCTTAACCTGGCAACCCTGGACAAAAGGCAAAAATACCTCATGACAACATATAAAACGGCAACATGAAAATGGATATCCTGTTAGGGACAGATGTTCCGCTAGCGGAAAGCCTCACCAATATCCAATGGTATAGTGTGGCGCGAATTACAAATACCTCAAAAATGCAAAATCTTCAAATTTTCAAACATATGACTATTTTACACCATTTTAAAGACAAGACTCTCCTTTATCTAACCACATTGTCCGATTTCAAAAAGGCTTTACACCGAAAGCAAAACATTAGATTATGTCAGGAGAGTACCCAGCCAGAAATAATCGCACACCCATTTTTCAAGCTACCATATATGTCACAAAAACCAAAACCACAGCTAAATGCAGCACTAACCTTTGATGATCTTCATCAGATGACACTCCTAGGACATTATGTTATACAATACATGCATGTTTGGTTCAATCAAGTTCATATTTATATCAAAAACCAGCTTTTTACATTAGCATGTGATGTTCAGAACTAGCATACCCACCGAAAACTTCCGGTGAATTTACTAAATTACTCACGATAAATGTTCACAAAAAACATAACAATTATTTTAAGAATTATAGATACAGAACTCCTTTATGCAATTGCGGTGTCCGATTTTAAAATAGCTTTTCGATGAAAGCACATTTTGCAATATTCTGAGTAGATAGCCCGGGGCCATCACGGCTAGCTATTTTGACACCCACCAAGTTTGGCACTCACCAAACTCAGATTTACTATAAGAAAAATTGGATTACCTTTGCTGTTCTTCGTCAGAATGCACTTCCAGGACTTCTACTTCAACACCCAATGTTGTTTTGGTTCCAAATAATCCATAGTTATATCCAAATAGCTCAGTTTTGTTTGTGCGTTCAAATCACTATCCGAAGGGTGACGCGCCGGCGCATTTCGTGACAAAGAAATTCAAAATATTCCATTACCGTACTTCGAAGCATGTCAAACGCTGTTTAAAATCAATTTTTATGCAATTTTTCTCGTAAAATAGCGATAATATTCCATTGTATCTGTTCAAACACTGAAATAAGAAAATGGAGTCTTCACATGCACGCGCACACCAGTGTCATTGTTCTCAGAAGGACCACTCTCCAAAACCCCTACTGTTTTTCGCCCAGAGACTGCAGAGTTATCATTCCACGTTCTGGCACCTTCTGAGAGCCTATGGGAGCCTTAGAAAATGTCACGTTACAGCAGAGATCCTGTATTTTCGATAAAGAGGCTACAGAATGCCAAGAAATGGTCGGACAGGGCACTTCCCATATAGAATCTTCTCAGGTTTTGGCCTGCCATATGAGTTCTGTTATACTCACATACACCATTCAAACAGTTTTAGAAACTTTAGGGTGTTTTCTATCCAAATCTACTAATTATATGCATATTCTAGTTTCTGGGCAGGAGTAATGACCAGATTAAATCGGGTACGTTTTTTATCCGGCCGTGAAAATACTGCCCCCTATCCCAAACAGGATATCTGCTTTTTCTTACTTGCTTTGTTTGGTTCTCAAGCATTTTATGGAATTTCTTATAAAGCATTGCTTGTAAACATGGTTGAGATCCTTTAAAATGTCCATAAATAAGAGAGCGGGTGAAGTCTTCCTCATTAGGTCCTCTTTAGTATTCATCATTTGTCTTCATATTACAACAGCACTCAAGTTGATTCAAATCTATACTGTTGCAAAAGCAAGCAGTGATTTCCTGCAGGAAGTTATGGGCAGGACCTAACCCTTGTTTATTTCATGCAAAATGGACCCCATAGCCTAACATACACTTAACTAGATAAGTGTCTGTACTATGTGTGTGTGTGTGTGTGTGTGTGTGTGTGTGTGTGTGTGTGTGTGTGTGTGTGTGTGTGTGTGTGTGTGTGTGTGTGTGTGTGTGTGTGTGTGTGTGTAGGCTATGTGTGGCTCTTAGATGACCAATTAGCTTACCCCTTGGAAGGAGCCCATTCAAACCCATAGCCTCCGAGAAATCTCTCTGGGGACAGACAGTCACAATGTCACCACCACAGCCTAGCCCTCCATCCCTCCACCTCCTATACCTCTCCACCTCTACTCATCCACCCCTCCATCTCTACTCCTCCACCCCTCCACATCTGCTTATCCACCCCTCCAACTCTACTCCTCCACCCCTCCATGCACTCCACCCCTTCTAGCCCTCCAACTCCACTCCCTTGTCTCTCTTCAGCTACACTACCTTCCCTCAATCCCCTATTGTCTTGTCTCTCTTCAGCCACACTACCCTCCCTCTATCCCCTATTGTCTTGTCTCTCTTCAGCCACACTACCCTCCCTCTATCCCCTATTGTCTTGTCTCTCTTCAGCCACACTACCCTCCCTCTATCCCCTATTGTCTTGTCTCTCTCCAGCCACACTACCCTCCCTCTATCCCCTATTGTCTTGTCTCTCTTCAGCCACACTACCCTCCCTCTATCCCCTATTGTCTTGTCTCTCTTCAGCCACACTACCCTCCCTCTATCCCCTATTGTCTTGTCTCTCTTCAGCCACACTACCCTCCCTCTATCCCCTATTGTCTTGTCTCTCTTCAGCCACACTACCCTCCCTCTATCCCCTATTGTCTTGTCTCTCTTCAGCTACACTACCCTCCCTCAATCCCCTATCGTTTGGGGGCTCCTGAGTGGTGCAGTGGTCTAAGGCATTGCATCTCAGTGCTAGGCACATCACTACAGACACCCTGGTTCAAATCTAGGCTGTATCACAACTGGCTGTGATTGGGAGTCCCATAGGGCGGCGCACAATTGGCCCAGTGTCTTCCGGGTTGGCCGGTGTAGGCTGTCATTGTAAATAAGAATTTGTTCTTAACTGACTTACCTAGTTAAAAAAAAGTATAAGTCTTGTCTCTCTTCAGCCATACTACCCTCCCTTTATTGTCTTGTCCCTTAGCACACTCTTTCCTGTTATTCTATAGCCTCATTCCTTATCACAACCCATTTCTCCTTCTCAGCCCCTCTCACCACCACTGGGCTACTGTGTTTATCACATTATGATACGGTGGGACAGTGATCACACCCACATGCCTGTGTTGCCTTATGGTTGTCATTGAAAATGCATGTGAAAATGCATGTGGTGTTGGCATAACTGGAAGTGTTGGTCTGATGTGTGAACAGACCCAGCGAAATGATAATCACACACACACAGACACACACACACACACACACACACACACACACACACACACACACACACACACACACACACACACACACACACACACACACACACACACACAGGGAGGAGGCGCTGTGTATGTGTGTGTGTATGTGTGTGTGTGTGTGTGTGCGTGTGAGTGTGTGGTAACCCCTTTAGCTCTCTAGGGTGTAGGGGATTAGAAGCAGTCTCTCTGGAGGGGTCATTAGACGCCACTGATTATCTAAGAACCCCTGACCCCCTCCACCACCCCCAATTCCCCCCACGCTAACCCAACACCACCCCCACAGTACCTCATGCTACCCCCCCCCACATCCCCTCATCTCCTTGGGGCCCCGGTGGGGGTGGGGGTGAGGTGGGGGCTGGAGAGGTGTGTCATCTGATATGATGAGGAGTACAAGACTGACCCTATACAGTGCCTTCGGGAAAGTATTCAGATCTTTTTTTATTTAATCCATTTTAGAATAAGGCTGTAAAGTAACAAAATGTGGAAAACATCAAAGGGTCTGAATACTTTCTGAATGCACTGTATACATAAATACGACAGGAGAGTTTGAGGGATGAAAGTTGGATGGAGGATCTCGAAATGTCTGTGCAAGAAACACTTGACAAACTTTTTTAAAAGAATGTTAGCCTATTTTCTGGCAACTGTGCCTTTATTATGTGTTATTAAGACTACAAACGTTATAAATGGCCTATTTGCGAGATTGACTTTTTATTTCAATAGACACTGCTACTGACTAAAATTTGGGTTTATAATTGCAATTTAACTTTGCCATGGTTTGCTGAGCTAGATGCAGGTAGCCTATAGCCTCTGATAGGCCAACATCTAATTTCAGGGAAATGTCCACGATGAAATTGACATTAAATGCAGAGAATGATACATTTGTGATAGAGCTGTGACCATGATCTCAATTGATAATTTTTATTGATAACTTCCAATGTAATCGTTTAATCGTACTATACCGGTTCTGACACTCGTCGGATATGGCAGAGCTTGCAAACCATTAGACTACAAAGGGTAGCACGGCCACGAGCTGCCCAGTGACACAAACCTACCAGACGAGTTAAATTTCTTCTATGCTCGCTTCGAGGCAAATAACACTGAAACATGCATGAGAGCACCAATTGGTCCTGGACGACTGTCTGATCACGCTCTCCGTAGCCGATGTGAGTAAGACCTTTAAACAGGTCAACATTCACAAGGCCGCAGGGCCAGACAGATTACCAGGACGTGTACTCGAACATGTGCTGACCAACTGGCAAGCGTCTTCACTGACATTTTCAACCTGTCCCTGACTGAGTCTGTAATACCAACATGTTTCAAGCAGACCACCATAGTCCCTGTGCCCAAGAACACTAAGGTAACCTGCCTAAATGACTACCGACCCGTGGCACTCACGTCTGTAGCCATGAAGTGCTTTGAAAGGCTGGTCATGGCTCACATCAACACCATTATCTCAGAAACCCTAGACCCACTCCAATTTGCATACCACCCTAACAGATCCACAGATGACGCAATCTCTATTGCACTCAACACTGTCCTTTCCCACCTGGACAAAAGGAACACCTATGTGAGAATGCTATTCATTGATTACAGCTCAGTGTTCAACACCATAGTGCCCTCAAAGCTCATCACTAAGCTAAGGACCCTGGGACTAAACACCTCCCTCTGCAACTGGATCCTGGACTTCCTGATGGGCCACCCCCGGGTGGTAAGGAACAACACATCCGCCACGCTGATCCTCAACACGGGGGCCCCTCAGGCGTGGTTGCTCAGTCCCCTCCTGTACTCCCTGTTCACTCATGACTGCATGGTCCGGCATGACTCCAAAACCATCATCAAGTTGGCCGATGACACAACAGTGGTAGGCCTGATCACCGACAACGATGAGACAGCCTATAGGGAGGAGGTCAGAGACTTGGCCGTGTGGTGCCATGACAACAACCTCTCCCTCAACGTGATCAAGACAAAAGAGAAGATTGTGGACTACAGGAAAAAGAGGACCGAGCACGCCCCCATTCTCATCGACCGGGCTGTAATGGAGCCAGTTGAGAGCTTTAAGTTCCTTGGTGTCCACATCACCAACAAACTATCATGGTCCAAACACACTAAGACAGTCGTGAAGAGGGCACGACAAAGGCTATTCCCCCTCAGGAGACTGAAAATATTTGGCATGGGTCCTCAGATCCTCAAAAGGTTCTACAGCTGCACCATCGAGAGCATCCTGACTGGTTGCATCACTGCCTGGTATGGCAACTGCTCGGCCTCCGACCGCAAGGCACTACAGAATGTAGTGCGTATGGCGCAGTACATCACTGTGGCCAAGATTCCTGCCATCCAGGACCTCTATACCAGGCGGTGTCAGAGGAAGGCCCTGAAAATTGTCAGAGACTCCAGCCAACCCTAGTCGTAGACTGTTCTCTCTGCTACCGCATGGCAAGCGGTACCGGAGCGCCAAGTCTAGGTCCAAAAGGCGTCTTAACAGCTTCTACCCCCAATCCATAAGATTCCTGAACAGCTAATCAAATGGCTACCCAGACCCCTCTTTTACGCTGCTGCTACTCTGTGTTTATAATCTATGCATAGTCACTTTAACTCTACCTACATGTACATATTACCTCAGACTAACTGGTGCCCGCGCACATTGACTCTGTACCGGTACCCCCTGTGTATAGCCTCACTTGTTATTTTACTGCTGCTGTTTAATTATTTGTTACTTTAATTTTCTATTTTTTTACTTAACACATTTTTATTTATTTTCTTAAAACATCTTAAAGCACTGTTGGTTAAGGGCTTGAAAGTAAGCATTTCACTGTAAGGTCTACTACATCTGTTGTATTCAGGGATGTGTGAGAAATACAATTTGATTTGAATTGAATTAACTGAACATGGCCATTAATAATTGCATAATAACACAAGGCTACAACAATAGAGTTATATGCTGTTTATTAAAGCTGTTTGCCAGCTTCAGGTACGCTACACAACTGGCACAAACTGATTTGCGATGACTCCAGTGATATATTTATTGTATCAAATAGTAGGCTACAGTAGCCTACAATGGCATATAAATTAATAGTCTATTTGATGGCCAACTGAGGAAAATGTAGCCTATCATTCTCCACATTTAATGTAATTTTTATTGTGGACTTTTTCCCATAACAGAAGCACGAGTTCCGTAACTTCCATTTCCAATTTCCACACGCGCAGCGCTCCAGACCCTAGAACGGTGTATGAGTAAAACCCTTTACTTTACGCCACCACTGAGCGAATTTACCTAAAGAGCTCTAGTGCACCTGTTGGGTTTTATTTCACTTATTAGATGTGATGCATTACCATTTACAGTAGATGTAGGCCTAAGTATGAACGGACTGTAATGCACTAAGAGGTTTATATTGTATTAACATAGATTGAGCAACATATAATAGACATGACTAACTGGAGGGTTGCTGGCTAGTAGTGTAGGCTGAGTAGACTCGTGACACACACACACACACTGCCTGGTTGTGGGGCTGCTCAAGGACAGGTGTATGTGAGGAACTGATAGAGGGGAGAATGGCTGTGGCACAAGAACAGGCACTGTCCTTGGGTGTCTGACTCTCGGTTACACACACGAAGATAAGCTAGAAGACAACTATGCTTGGCAACAAAGATGCGTCTAGAGGCTGGGACCAGCCTGCACGCCAACGATAGGATGAGTAAGTTTAAACCACGCTCATCCTCCCTCTGACAGGCCAGCAGTGAGCGGGAACTCTCTCTGTCAGAGTATTTAATGAAGAACTTATGATGTCATTTTCAGTTCTCTGTCTGCCCTGCGAGGTGTTACAGTGAACCCGTATATACGAAGATTGCATTTACCATTTATTCTGCTTGACTAATTTTATTAATAAACAGCTGAAAATATATTCAGTAGCCTAGTGTTAAATTTTGTTCTGATACCAGAATTGAATTGACGCAGCCCCAACACGCCTAAAGTCCTTTTCAAATTCTTTGTCGCTGTTATATCAGTTCTAGGGCATTAATATGTTTTATGAACATATTAATAAACACACCCATCTGGCCCGCCCCACCATTCACCCACTCACTCACTCACCCAATAACAGCATGCTCACTGCCTGATATATATATATAGCATATAAGAGAAATGGCATGGCGGCCGCGGTGAAATTGAGAAGTAGACCAAAAACTCGCCACAAAGACATTTTCATTTGCGACATCGTTTTCAACGTAGACCAATTCGCAGAAAAAACGCGGACATGGCAACTTTGCTTTTGTCACAAGATGCAGAGATGCACAAGTGCAGAGAGGAAAAAAATGACTCAGTTTTGTGGTTGTGGTGCCAAATGTTGAAAGAAAATTCATGCTTCTGCTTTCTCTGTCAGTTAGGTATTTGACTTAGATTGGGACTAAATGGAGCTGGCAGAAAGGTGCAGCATTCCAATGAATGATTATGAGGATGGCACATGTTTTCAGACCCCAGGTGCAGGGACACCTACAACAGATAACATCTACCAGTCTCTTCGGTCTCCAAACATGACGTCAATACAGAGACAGGCCAGTGAGTACTTTGTTCATATTTTCTAGTACACTCAAATTAAATTGTTCAGTTGTGTCTTTAAATGGCTAAATACGTAGGCCTACATGACTGATAATCAAGTATGATTGACAAGACAGTATTAATCTAATTTTGTCACTTCTGTATTTCAGAGCCACATAACAGGATGCAATGGAAAATGTTTGTGTCCCCTCTACTCCTCTTCAATGCACTTTTACTGATTATCATTCTGGTAATTGTTGGAGTTCACTGTAAGTAATTGAATCAACAATGCACTACTGAATATTTGATTGTTGTGATGATTATTATGTGAGGTCCTAAAGATTAAGTATAGCTGGAGTTTGGGTGTAAAAGACAGCTATGTCTGTCACTAACCACTGTTCCTAACCAGTGTTCTACTCTTGTAGTTCATACTCTGAAACCTGAATACTATTGGTTGGTTCAAACTATGCAAGACCCAAACCTGTTCAACCTATTAGTCGTCTCAGGATGAAATATATATTTTTAAAAGAGCAGCTTTCTTGTTATTTTCTGCTAGATTCCCATTTCACCGGGGTACTGTCATCTAAAAATGGAGGTGGGTGACTTCATATGGCTACTGTACTGTATAAGTTAAATAAATCACACAAATTACCTCTATTTAGTAGATGAAGATGAAACACAACATGTGGAACGTCTTGCTGTAGTTTTAGTTGTTTAATTAGAAAGTACTGTGTTCTATTTCATTACCGGCGAATCCCAACTTCCAAGTCACATTTTCACTTAGTTTCTCGTTGACATTAATGCATGATGTAAAAAAATGGATTTAACTGGAAGTTAGGATTCACCACTAACATTATAGATTCACCACATTGGATGTGGTTACCTTTCACACTGGAATATTTCAACAGCATCGATGAACCCTAACTGCCAATACTACTATGCTTATGTTCAGATTTCAGACAGAATGAAGAAGTGTGGCATCTCCATCACAATGGGTTCTATCTATTCTGGCAGAGTGTGGGGGATTGCTTAGCTGCTGATAGCTTCTGTCAGCAGAACAATGCTACTCTGACCACATTGCAGCCACATAACACGGTATGTCAGTATGTATACTCTGTCTGTGAAATAGTATACACTTGCAGTGTAACTATATAGAATACAATTAACTTTCAGTATCCGGTCATACATTTTCAGTTCAAAAATATGTATACTGAGCTAAAGGTGTAAAATGCATAAAGATTAAACACATGAGTTTGAATACATAGGTTTGGTTGTTGGCCAGGGCCAGAGGACAGCAGCTTTGGGTCCTTGAGCTCAGGGATACGACCGACGGGTCTGCAGATGGTGCCACAGAGGTTCAGAATAATCCAATCTCTCATAATCCTTTTTTTGTATTATGTACAGTACTTCATTAAGAAAATGTTTTGTAATAAGTTCATTTTAACCTTTGTTTGATCCTCCTCAGGATGATTCTGAAAATAATGCTGATTGTGCCCTCTTGACTGGTGATCCCACCCAGCCCTCAATGAGCCCAGAACACATGAAGAGCCAGGGGTGGGTGTGTGAGAGGAAGGCCTCTCCACCACATGTCTCTGGAAATCAATAAGATCTAATGTATTCCATTCAGGAAGGAAAGCAGCTTTTCCTTGAATATTTTCACTTTTTGTCACGATATTAATCGTTTTATTAATCTTTTTTAATTCCTTGAACAATGTCCTTGTTTTAATCACCAAAATGTCTTGCTTAATTTTGGTAGTTATATGCTTTGATTCTATCCTGCATTTCAGGGCAACCGCTTGTGTCAGTGAACACAAGAGGGTGCTATGTAATTGTAAAGATTCAATAAAGTCTTCAAAGAACATTTTGTTCACAGGAGAACATTAATGAAACATGCACACGTTTTCTTCACATGACCTGTAGATAAAACCATAAGCTTGCTAGGCTTCTCATCATCATTCAAATGATGGCTGAAGCACTACAAAATGTAGCTGAAACATCTGTTTCAACAACATATGTAAAAAAAAAAAAAGAATAGTAATTTAGCTAGGCAAGTCAGTTAAGAACAAATTCTTATTTACAATGACGTCAGCCTACCCCACCCAAACCCGGATGACGCTAGGCTAATTGGCTGGATGTGATGCAGCCTGGATTCAAACCA
Organism: Salmo trutta; assembly: GCF_901001165.1. Classification (NCBI taxonomy): domain Eukaryota; kingdom Metazoa; phylum Chordata; class Actinopteri; order Salmoniformes; family Salmonidae; genus Salmo; species Salmo trutta. Next base: position 34,603,074 of record NC_042975.1, read on the forward strand.
CGGACTACAGTGACACCTCTAGCACTGAGATGCAGTGCCATAGACCGCTGCGCCACGCGGGAGCCCAACACTTCATATATATTCTCACCTAAAAATTGACTTTTATTGTAGTCCAAACCACAATACAGACTGTATGAAGAAATATAACTGTAAATGTTGAGACATTTATTCAAATTAGTTTAGCCAAACACACTTTACATAAAAATGTATCTTTGTGAAATGTCTTCAGAAAGACCTGAGCTAAAACATCAGCGCTGAAACATTAAACAGTCTCAATTATAATCTCCTCTTCTTGTTTTTCCTATTGTACAACTTCATCCATAATCCCAGTTTTATATTTTATGCTTAAATCACATTAAGTTCCACTCAGATAGTGGTATTAGGTGGTTTGGGAAGAAATAGCTGTGTATCTGTGCGTTCCAACCCCCCTTACATAGTCCTTACCAACACTGTGTGTATGTTGGGAGGATTCGGAAGCCTCTGATGCCATGAGATGGCATACTGTATGTGTATAAGGTGGAGGAAGGACTGTGACTGTCTGTGTTTAGGGAGACTGGGATTATACAGACAAGCAGCACCCCCTCTGTCCCCCAGGCTTAAAGCTAATTTATGCATGATCTGCAAATGTGGTCGGAGGCGCAGTACGGATGGCGTGAGGCAATTGTGGAGCCTCGGGAGGCATGCAGAGGCCAAATTGAGCTCTGTACCACATTGCTGTGTGCCTCTCACATTTTGTAACAATACAGAGGGCTCCGTATAGCTCCGCAATGACATGATTGGTTGATGGTAGGTAGAGGCGGAAGGTCCTGTATAAACACAAACTCACTTTGTTGACAACTTCCTTCTCAACAGCTCTGCACTGCTCGGCAAAGTGCAAGAAGAATGAATGCCCTGACTTCTGCAGAGGCCATATCACTGTAAATGCTGCACGGCCAATGCAGACATCGGATTGATCATCCAGTGCCTTTTATCCTCCCTTCACGGTCTACTCACTGATGGCTTATTAGAGTCTAGGCCACTTGTCAAACTCATTCCATGGAGGGCTTAGTGTCTGCAGGTTTTCACTCCTCCCTTACTTGATTGATGAATTAAGGTCCCTGATTAGTAAGGAACTCCCCTCACCTGGTTGTTTAGGTCTTAACTGAAAGGAAACACCAAAACCCAGCAGACACTAGGCCCTGCATGGGAGGAGTTTGAACCCCCCTGGGCTAGACTGAGTGAATGCTTTGTTTGTTTAGTGAATTCTATCATTCATTAGATCTGAATAACACTGTCATACATCTAGGAAACAGACATGTGAAACAAAGTTTGTTCATTCCATTTCATTTCTTAGTTTTTCAAAAGAAACAAAGTGACATTGTTTACATCACAGGCAAGAATCATCAACATTATTCTGTTTTGAACAGAAATCTTTTCCATAACATTTCCATGAACCCCATGCCCATATCCCTCCCCTGAAGCCTACTCCCTTATACACAGAATACTGTACATACCCATAGATCCTGCTCCTTCTCCTCTTTACAATAGAATACATCATACATCAGTCAGTCATAGTATTATTAATAGCATTAAAATAAGTACACAGCTCTCTCCTAACAGGAACCATTACCCTGATTGTACTTAACATACCTTTTTCCCACAACAACAGGTAGAACCTTTCATACGGTGAGAGGTCTCAGTATATAAAGTACCAGTCGAAAGTTTGGACACACCTACTCATTTAAGGGTTTTTCTTTATTGTACTATTTTCTACATTGTAGAACAATAGTGAAGACATAAAAACTATGAAATAACACCTATTGAATCATGTAGTAACCAACTTTTTTTTAACAAATCAAAATATCTTACATTTGAGATTCTCCAAAGTAGCCACCCTTTGCCTTGATGACAGCTTTGCACACTCTTGGCATTCTCTCAACCAGCTTCATGAGGTAGTCACCTGGAATGCATTTTACTTAAAAGGTGTGCCTTGTTAAATGTTAATTTGTGGAATTTCTTTCTCATGAGGACCACCCCAGGAAAGGAAGACGCAGAGTTACCTCTGCTGCAGAGGATAAGTTCATTAGAGTTACCAACTTCAGGAATCTGCAATTAACTGCACCTCAGATTACAGTCCAAGTAACAGACACATCTCAACATCAACTGTTCAGAGGATACTGCGTGAATCAGGCCTTCATGGTCTAATTGCTGCAAAGAAACAACCACTACTAAAAGGACACCAATAATAAGAAGAGACTTTCTTGGGTCAAGAAACACGAGCAATGGACATTAGACCGGTGGAACTCTGTCCTTAGGTCTGATGAGTTCAAATTTGAGATTTTGGTTCCAACCGCCATGTCTTTGTGAGATGCAGAGTAGGTGAACGGATGATCTCCGCATGTGTGGTTCCCACCCTGAAGCATGAAGGAGGTGGTGTGGGGGTGCTTTGCTGGTGACACTGTGAGATTTATTTAGAATTCAAGGCACACTTAACCAGCATGGCTACCACAGCATTCTGCAGCAATATGCCATCCCATCTGGTTTGTGTTTAGTGGGACTATCATTTGTTTTCAACAGGACAATGATCCAAAACACACCTACAGGCTGTGTAAGGGCTATTTGACCAAGGAGAGTGATGGAGTGCTGCATCAGATGACCTGGCCTCCACAATCACCCAACCTCAAACCAATTGAGATAGTTTGGAATAAATTGGGCCGCAGAGGGAAGGAAAAGCAGCCAATAACTGCTCAGAATATGTGGGAACTCCTTCAAGACTGTTGGAAAAGCAATCCAGGTGACTACCTCATGAAGCTGGTTGAGAGAATGCCAAGAGTGTGCAAAGCGGTCATCCAAGGCAAAGGGTGGCTACTTTGAAGAATTTCAAATTTAAGATATTTTGATTTGTTTAACACTTGTTTGGTTACTACGTGATTCCATATGAGTTATTTCATAGTTTTGATGTCTTCACTATTATTCTACAATGTAGAAAATTGTTAAAAAAATTAAGAAAAACCGTTGAATGAGTAGGTGTGTCCCAACTTTTGACTGGTACTGTATGTCTCATTTCTACATCCCTTTGTACACGGCTCTGCAGTTCACCAAACGAAGAATCTTCAGACTTGTCAGAATTCTGGTTATTCTAGAATGCAAAGCGCCTTTATACAGCTGCTGTGTGGTATTATGTGAGAGTTAATATTGAAAATAATAAGGCATTAAAAGATGGTCTAACGATACCCAGTCCAACCGAAAGACTCTTAACTGGACTTGGCCATAGCCATGGTAGTTAAGTGAACCAAAATGTAGGGGACCCTTCTCAGACGACCTTGGGGGATATAAGACCAACTGTTACATCTGTTCAAATTCTCTAGACATGATTATGAGGTAAGAGAAGCTCATTAATGAAAATACCCAATTAATAATAATCATTTTAAGAGAATAAAAAAAGAAAGGTATATTATAAAAGTCACATCAAGCAATGCCATTGGCCTGTATGGTGAGACAAACTTAAGATTAAAAACAGAGTAAGTCTACCATAGTGAAGTATGAGTAATCCATTGATCTATGGCTGTGTTTACACAGGTAGCCCAATTCTGATGTTTTTTCCACTAATTGGTCTTTCGACCGATTACATCAGATCTTTTCACATCAGATTTTTTTCATAGTTGATCTGATTGGTCTAAATACCAATTACTGAAAAATATATTAGAATTGGGCTGCCTGCGTGAACACAGCCTATGTAATACAGGATTTTGGCACTAAAGTTCTCTGCATTAAAGCACAAGATACTGGCAGTAATGGGCTATGTTCAAATGATTAAAGGGATTTCATAAAACTGAATCACCACATCAAAAATACCACTTGTTTTTTTCTGCAAGAATATCTAACTGGTACGGGAAGGGAAGGGGGACATAAGGGAAGGGGGGACCTAGTGAGAATGAGTGAGGGTAACCGTTAGTGTGGACACCAAATAACACAGGCAGCCAGGCACTTGAGTGTGTTTTTCGGATGCACAGAGGACGTAGCCTGGTGCCTGATCTGTTTGTATTGTCTTGAGTTGGCAAGAAAGAACAAACCGATTTCGGACCAGGCTACAGGGGATGTGTGTGTGATATGATTTTCAGTCACTGTGGTTATAAAGCGTGAGGGAACCTTAACAAGTAAGTGAAAGGAATGAATATTATTATTACATAAATAAAAATTACCCTGTTGATCATTGTGGGATGCCATAATGTGGTCTGGAAATATCTTCATTGACTGATATCCATCACCACTGTAATCATGCTCTTTCTCGAGCACCTGCACGCACAGCATTCTTTAATCACATTGATCAGACATTCAATACCGTTCTCAGCCTGTTAGTGTCATAATATTCTGGCAAACACAGGTAGTAAATGTGACGACTATCAACCTCACCTACTCAGCTGAAACACACGCATGACTATTCAAATGTGTGTGGTTGGCATTATACAGCGCTGGTTTTTGGCTTAGCTCCAGCTGGTACTGGTAGAGGTCAGGCAGGAGTGTGGAAACTAGAGCTTTCACTGTGGCTGAAGCGTGAGGCACAGCATAAAGTAAAAAGAGGCTATTCTTTTAGTACGTTTCACAAACACAGTAAGGCAGTTTGATTATGCTTACTATATAACTAAAACTCTATGTTTTCTGTCATTTTCAACATATTTACAATATTCTTAACACAAAATTACATTTGAGACATAAACATAGTTTTCCCTCTCACAGACCAGTTCCAGATTCCCTGTGTAAAAATGTCTACAAACAAAACATTAGGCACTTTTTAAAAAGTATAATATATATATAGATGTATTTATTTATGTAGCTTTCATCAACATATGTATACTATATACTTTTTAGTATGTACCTTTCTACTATTTCACATTTGTATAACAATTTCCATAAGTTTATGTTAAGGAAAAAGAAACAAATGTAAACTTGATTGGCTATATTCTTCTACCTCAGTGAACCCTGTTGTGTTGGTTTGGACCAGTAGTCTTTTGGCACACATTAGTATTGGATAGCAACAACTGGACAGGATGACAAAGAGTTAATGATGATTTGATGGGTTTGCCTTCACCTCTGTTACTCCTCTTCCAGTGAGAAAGGTCAGTAGGGAAACATACTGTTGCCAACCAATCCCACCATGGTTAGTTAGGACAGCGCTGCTCAACCCCAGGAGCAATGTCCCATGAAGACGGATCATTAACATTCTGAAAGAAGAGAGGAAATATAGATGTTAACAAACAAATCATAACAAAACCGACAAGGAGAGGTCTGGATCTAGGATTTACACCTCCGTAGCCTAATGGGAAAATCTCTTTCTTTGTCTCCATCTCTCTCACATGTGGCTGTAACTGTAATGTCAATCAATAGAATGCGTTTCTTGTCTTCCTCGCTGTCTGTACACAGGCCATTTAACAATGCCACTAGAATATTTTTCAGTCTGTTTGAGAGTGAGCTAGACTGAATCCCCTCTCTCCCCCACCCATTTCATTATGTGACATTTTTGAAAGCTGTAACAAATAATGCTATTTTTGTGTTGGATTTAGCATTATAAAAGCATGGGTTTTGAAAGCTAAATTAACATTACATCTGTGAGTGTATCACTGACGTAACGCAGGTTTAATTAACACACAAATTGCACACAGCACAATAGAACATTCAGGAAGAAAAGAGAATCCTCACAGGGCCATTGTGACGAATGATCTCACATGGAAGTGTTTAAGTGGATGTTTGTGGGCATCACTGTAGAGTAAGTAGAACGACACAGAAGGATATCAGGGTTCTGCTTGGGAACATCCAGCTTGGGGATGAGGATTGGAGCCAAACAGGGCAAAGGGAAGTAAACACAAAACGCTTGGCATGCTTGGGCAGTGTTTCAGTGGTGGCAACAACACAACACATTCCACTCTTGCTACACTGGATATGAGTCAACAATAAAACAACAGCAGACCCCTTATAATGTGGTCAAATCAAATAATTATACATTTTGAAAATAACCAAATATTTGTAGAGTCTGAAGAAACTGTTTTTAAACAGGGTAGCCTACGGTCCCTCACTACTCATCTACAGCACAAGAAGCACATACAAAAGACCTCATGAATCCACCTCAGATCGGAGTGATTCTGGTCTGTCCTGCCCACCAGCCACATCGGTCTCCTCCACTGTTACAGTTAATGCTTCTGTAGTTCCCTTAGTCAGCGCTGGAAACTCTCAACACAAGCACGTGTGTAAAGAGCTGAAACAAGGACTTCTCCTTCCTTCTTACCACACTCCTCAAGAGTTCTCAGCACTCTTCTCTCTCCAATTCCTTTTGATAACAAAGTGTAACACGCGGGATATGAACCCAGGTCTTCCACAGGAGCAACCCGATGGCAGACACTGGTTTCGAAGTTTGCAGGCATAGCTACCTAAACAAGTGACCATGTCCAACTCATGTCCACTACAAAATCATCTGCATTCTGTTGCCATAATTCAATATTTCAACATCCACAACTAAATACAAATCATTCAGCCCCAACTATTCATATCTCAATTTGACGGCAGTAAAGAAAATGTCAATGACAATCCATAACCCACTCTCATCTCCTGCATCTCCTCTATTCCAATGCAGGTTTTGTTCCCTTTAAAAAAACACATCCAGTCAATGGATCATGTATTCTGGGATCCATCTCTATAACATGCAAACACAACTTCTTACGGTATTTGCCATGTGAAAGCCTATAGACAACAAGACACCCACACATTAACACAAACACCTGGCGACAGTCCTGACCCCTCCACCTCCACCCATGTGAAATGGCTCATTACCAGCAGACAAATCAATTGGCTTCGCTCTCTGAACACCCACTTGTGAAAATGAGAGACTCTCTTTATACAACCCTCAGCCTGGCAGGCAGCTATACAACCCTCAGCCTGGCAGGCAGCTATACAACCCTCAGCCTGGCAGGCAGCTATACAACCCTCAGCCTGGCAGGCAGCTATACAACCCTCAGCCTGGCAGGCAGCTATACAACCCTCAGCCTGGCAGGCAGCTATACAACCCTCAGCCTGGCAGGCAGCTATACAACCCTCAGCCTGGCAGGCAGCTATACAACCCTCAGCCTGGCAGGCAGCTATACAACCCTCAGCCTGGCAGGCAGCTATACAACCCTCAGCCTTGCAGGCAGCTATACAACCCTCAGCCTGGCAGACAGCTCAACACTTCTTCTCATAGACCGGAATCCAAGCTGCACATCAGACATGGCTGAAAGCTTTAGGGTGAAAACAAGGATCCATAGATCAAGTGTATTTGGCTGGCTGAGACTTGAATGTTGCACTGAGAGGAGTAACCACTTTATGTTTGGTGATTGTTGTTACCACACAAGAGCTGTGTGGGCTGTTTAATAACACACTAAAGGATAAGCACCTTGGGGTTGATGAAATGGCTTCATAACAATGAGGAGATGAAGAAGAGAGTGTGAAAATAGGTTGTGAAGGTGAAAACAGCCTGGGTGGAACAGGGCAATTTGGCAAGGGTGGGTGGGGGCAGAAGGATCGCAATAAAAACAACAACACTCAGTGGCATCACTAAGGAAACGAAGCGAATAGGACTTCCTTTGACGTAAGCAAAATCAAAGAACCAAAAATACCTGTCTCCTTTCTCCAGGCTCTGTAACATACTGCACATACTGCTGACACAGGGCTCAGGGTAATTATTTGACATACGCTGACAGCAAACAATCTCTACCACAGGTAATGAAGACCACTGACACTGGTCAGGGCCCAGGGGATGACATGGTCCTACACACAGCCTGCTGACCACCAGACATGTCATAGTTTATGGTTCAACTTCAGTCATATGGTTCTAAAGGATGATATCATGTAACCTAACCTGTATTTCACATTTCTTTATACATGGCTTACGGTACATCACCCTAAATGGTCTCCTTGACCTGAGAAGTAGTCATTAATTATACCAGCAGTAAACACTGTAGAAAATGGTGTCCTTGCAACAGTAACAAAAGCATTTATAAAGGCAATCATCATGTAAAGCAGCTAAGAGGGTAAAGGTTACAACAAAACAAACAGTCAAACTTTTTTCTGTGTGTTACTCCAGAATTAAGAATTCATTAATTGTATTTGGGTAGAATTAAGGGGGAGGTAAATATTGTGTGTATTTCTCCCCCTCCCCAATCAAATACCTGTGTAATCCAGAGGAGGTGGGGCCAGGGTAGGCCTTTATCAGGTTGTATAAACTAAAACCATCCTAGTTTACCACACACAGCATCTGCTGTGTTATTAGGCTATTAATGCTAATAACTCTACATAATAGTTGGGAGCCAGTGCCAATCAGATGTACTGCAACTCCTATACAATGGAAGCCATTATTTCTCCAGCAATCATTGGGCTAGATTTTAGCTTTCATAAGCCAGCACAATCCATTGTCTAGACAACGTCTGAGAACATCCTGATCTCAGAGCAATTCGTATTATTATGTACGTAAATCTGTGACTCCCCATTTACTATGCTATGTTACGTTTCGGATGATATGTATTACTTTGTGGATGTCCATCACCCATTCATATGATATGTTACGAATTACAATTCCTATTTTATGTTACGAATTTGCAAAATGTATCATATGTTACAAATTCTAGGTAGCTGGCTAATGTTACCTAGGCTATGGGTTAGGGGCTAGGGTTAAGTTTAGGAGTTAGATTAAAGGGGTTAAAGTTAGGGTTAGGGGAAGGGTTAGTTAAAAGGATTAAGGTTGGGGGAAGGGTTAGCTAACATGCTAATTAGTTGTAAAGTTGCTAATTAGCTAAAATGCTAAAGTTATCCACGATGAGATTTGAACACGCAACCTTTGGGTTGCTGGACATTTGCGTAATAGCCCACCTATCCACCCCAATTTAGTTTTTTCCTTAAGTAACCATCTGTTTTATGTATCCATATCAAACGTAACATATCATACTCATTTGAGTGTCCCGGGTTTAAGTTTACTATGTTACGTCTATTCTAGGAGACCAGGCAGCTCAGAGAAGGACAAAAAAATGACAGGGTTTATTTGAGAAAGGAGTATATGTGTTACATGCTTCCCTCTGTGTAAAAATGACTTTGCCCTTGCAAACTCTGATGGTGATATAAGATGTTTTTTCAACTCAAGGGAGGCAGAAGTCATTTTAAGTAAGGATGCCAGCCAACACCTCAACTCTGTCATTTTTTGTATACATTTTTTTAAGGGCTTGTAAGGAAGTAAGGAAGCACTTCACAGTGCATGTGTAAAATTGTATTTGATTTGAAGAAATTGTGTGCAGGAAATGTACTCCATCACACAGAATAACAAAGATTTCGGTAACACTTTATCTGACACCCAGCATCATAACAGAGAGTGTGTAAAGCTGTCATCAAGGCCAAGGCAGACTACTTTGAAGAATCTAATATAAAATATATTTTGATTTGTTTAACACTTTTCTGGTTGCTTCATGATACCATGTGTTATTTCATAGTTTTGATGTCTTCACTATTATTCTACAATGTAGAAAATAGTCAAAATAAAGAAAAATCCTGGACTGAGTAGGTGTGTCCAAACTTTTGACTTGTACTGTATATATATATTTTTTTATTGATCATATTAAATTATCATTGTAATTACGCAGAGCTGCTGATGACTGGGATGAACGCAGGAGCAGATATCAGGAGTAGAACAAGACACCCTCTTTTTGACTAATGACTGACATAAGGGCATGTACGTGATAGGCCTATCTGGCTTATATGATTATGATGGTCATAATGCTTCTTGACAGTGTCATAAAGTGTATTTTCTTCAAGTTATTTAAAATATGATGACTGTAAAGAATTAATTACAACAACAACAAAGGATTTAACAAACAAACTTCAAACAAAACTAAACTTCTTGGCAGGGGAAAAAATCATTTGAATAAATGTGGGTTTTGACACTTATGTAGGTGTCATAACCAGCCATAAAGGTACACAATATATGTCACAATAGGTGTAAATATATGGGTCATGACAGTGTTATGACCATATTATGACAGGTTATGACAAGTTGTCAGCTGTTATGACATATTATGACATGATTATGACTGTGTTATGACACTGGGTGTCAAGTAAAGTGTTACCAAGATTTCTACTACAGAAAAACAAGGATTTCTACTAGTAATCAAAACATGATTTGGATTACTAACATACACATTTCTGTGTGCTTTGAGTGATAAAACAGAGAGAGAATAAGTGTTGAGTACCTTTACCTTTTCCATCTTTCCTGCTGCTCTTGTGAAGTGCTCTCAGCTCCTCTGATTTGTAGAAATCAATACTGGCGTAGCCAGGGTTGTTCCCCAAACCAGTCATGTCTCCCATCATGACTCCCCCACCTGCCCCATTGTGGACTGGAGCGAAGATGTTATGGGGGGCAGTGGCTCCCCCCTCCAGTTCATTCTGACAGCTGTCCTTATTAATGGCCAGGTCCAGATCAATGTAGTTAAGGCCTTGTTTAGCAGACCCAGAGGATGAAGCCTGGGCTGCGGCTGCATCTGCCTGGGCATTCTCCCATGGTGAACCCCTCTCCAGTCCTCCTTGTCGATGAGGTGCGGCTGCCTGGGCATTCTCCCATGGTGAACCCCTCTCCAGTCCTCCTTGTCGATGAGGTGCGGCTGCCTGGGCATTCTCCCATGGTGAACCCCTCTCCAGTCCTCCTTGTCGATGAGGTGCGGCTGCCTGGGCATTCTCCCATGGTGAACCCCTCTCCAGTCCTCCTTGTCGATGAGGTGCGGCTGCCTGGGCATTCTCCCATGGTGAACCCCTCTCCAGTCCTCCTTGTCGATGAGGTGCTGCTGCCTGGGTATTCTCCCATGGTGAACCCCTCTCCAGTCCTCCTTGTCGATGAGGTGCGGCTGCCTGGGCATTCTCCCATGGTGAACCCCTCTCCAGTCCTCCTTGTCGATGAGGTGCTGCTGCCTGGGTATTCTCCCATGGTGAACCCCTCTCCAGTTCTCCTTGTCGATGAGGTGCTGCTGCCTGGGCACTCTCCAAGAACAGGGAGCCTGAGGAGGACAGCTGGAGGGGGAGAGGGGGAGGAGTAATGATGAATGTCTCAGAGCGGTGGCGTCTCCGTCCCAGTTGGTCGCACCTGCCAACCCTGTCTCTGGCCAGCCTGCTGCTCTGGTTCTGGTCAGGAGATGAGTAGGACCTTGCTGAGGGGAAGTCCAAGCCTGATTCCTGCTCCATTGATGAAGCTTGGGCAGCATGCATGACGGGCGCTGCAGGGCTAGGCTCTGAAACTATGCTGAAGGCCATCTCTGTGTAGTTTGTATATGAAGTGGGTAAGTCTGTTGGCACTGCTGCCCTATGCCCACCTACATTGCCCTCTGCTGCCCTTGGAGAGGGCCTACTACGGGCCACAACTGGGGGCTTGGGGGCAATAGCTGGGGGCGTGCAAAAAGGTGATTTAACAGGGGTCCCAGTGGAGGGGCAAGGGGAGTTTCCCATCCCCAAATCCATGTTGACGTACTCTGTAGAGGCAGCCAAGGCAGCGGAGGTGGCCAGCGGTGCAGAGAAGCTGCGGGGGAGGTTGGTGGAGCCACCATGGCAGAGGGCTGGACGGTGCCGGGGCCTCTGGGTTCCATGGGCCACTGACAGTCCGTGCTCTGGCCCCCACTGGCCCCTTCTCCTACCCCCCACGTCACCACCCCTGAACACTATGCTGACATACTCCCCTGGGCTCTGAGGCTCTGTGGGGAAGAGGTTCTCCTTAACCCTAGGCAGGGTGTTAGCTTTAGACATGTCCACTGACACACTGAGGGGACGAGGCTTCCTCTGCTGGCCCCCTGGGCCATGCGATGCACGTTTCTGCTGATAGGATCCGTCCTTAGAGCATGCTCCCCCGTTCCTGAACCCTGGCCCTGTTCTTGTTAGTCGTAGCCCTCCCCCAGCTGCCACTGATATGGGCCGATCCTCCAGGCTCTCACTGCTAGCTGAGCTGGAAGAGAAGGAGGAAGAGGAGAGGGAGAGTTGACAGCCTCCTGCAGGGCCAACTGTGGCTGTGTCCCTCTTGCTGTAGCCCACTTGTCCACCCCGATTTCCAGCACTGTCTTGGTCGCTATGACCCCCCTCCTTCCTTTTCCCTTGATCCAAGTCATCCTCAAAGCGTGTGGAGAGCGTGTGTTTGTAGGATCGTGGCAGAGAGAAGTAGGAGTAGACCATCTTGTGTTGTAGCGGGTTCTGTTCAGGTTGTGAGGGGGGTGTGCTGCAAGCCGAGCGGATACTGATAGGAGACATGTTCATGTAGTCACTGCCAGCCCGGCTCTCCATGCTGCCCCTGCTCCCCCACATGGCCATTCCATGCATGTCTGGGGAGCAGCTGCTGTTGGGGGACATAACCATGTAGCCCTCGGAGACAGGCAGACTGATGTGCTGGGGGGGGGACACGCTGCTGTTGGGGGTCATGGCCATGTACTCATCATCAGCCCCAGGCTTGGCGCTGACGTCAGACACAGCCACAGACAGGGAGAGGGAAAAAGGAGGAGCCGTCACTCCAGGTAACATGGACATGTAGCCACTGTCCACTGGTCCCCCTCCTCCTCCTCCCACCTCTCCTCGAACCACATCAACCCTCGCCTGGGTCTCCCCAACCACGGCCCCCGCTTCCAAGCCCCCTGCTGCGAAGCCTCCTGATCCGCGCCGCCGCGACACAAAGGCGTCCCTGCTAACACTCCGTGACATGACGGCGTACTCTTGGTCCGTATCCTCCTCTTCCTCCTTCCTACGAGGGGCCAGGCGTTCGTGGGCAGTCAGGGGCAGGGAGGCCCTCTTGCTGAGGAGTCTGCGCTCTGCCTCACACTCCCTGCTGGAGGAGCGCCGCAGCATCCTCCGGCCCTGAGGACGCTGATGGGACCCAGGGAGGCTCTCTCGCTGGCCCATAACTATGTAGCTGGAAGAGCCCTCTCCATGAGCATGGTGTCCCATTCCACCATTGGACCCTCCAGGTAGACTGGGGACCAGTAGAGAGTGATCTCCAGGGCTGGAGCCATACTCATCTGAGGAGCCGTAGTCACTAGGGGAACCTGACACAGATACTCTCTGAGGGACGCGGGTGTAAGAACAGATCGCTACACCTCCCATTACCCCTCCGACAAGTCCACACTCTGAGCCATGACCAGAGCTGGAGGAGAGGCTTGGGGCTGGGGAGGTGGCTGGGTTGGGGGTGTAGCGGGCCAGGCTGAGAGTGATCTTAGCTGGGGTTGGAGCTCTGGTGGGCTTAGGTCGCAGGGTGGGTGTAGTGGAACAGGATCCGTTCAGGCTGGGACTGGAGCTTGCCCATGCCCCTCTGGCTCCACCTCCACCCTCCTCCGTCCTTCCCCCGATGCTGGCTGTGCGTGCCCTGGGGAACCCGTGGCGTGGTGTGGGTGAAGTGCTGGTGCAGTTGGCCCCACCTGCTCCAGGGGTCTCAGTCCGGGCTCGTCTGCCAAAGCCCACCTGGCTGGGGGGCAGATTGGGGTGGTGGCGGCGGGTGGGGACACTGATGGGGTTGGAGGCGGTGCCCCCGCCGCCTGTAGCGCCCACAGACTGAGACTTACTGCGCTGGCGGAACTCCTCACTCAGAGCCTTCATGGCCTCCAGCAGGGTCTCATGCATGTTCTGGGCCACCACCGAGTCCTCCACCTGCATCCAGAACTCCCCAGGCCCCGTCATGGCCGAGCGGCCCACCTCGATGAAGAAGAAGTTCTCTGAGTGGCCGCAGCGACGCACGTTCATCAGTTGTAGGACCACGGCGGCCACGTCAGAGTTGAGCTTGACAAAGTTGACCGTCTTGTCGGTCAGGCACAGACGGTGGATGCCCACTAGGTTTCTGGCCTGGCCAAGCCCTTTAGGCCACACCTTGACCTGCCACACCTCCTTGAAGGTGGGGCCTGGAGGAGAGGGGAGTCCACACTCTCCACCACTACCACAGTCCTCTGGGTTTTTATCTGCAGAGAATCACAATGAAGACATATCAATAAACAACAAGACAGAAAACTATGCAAATAGATATAGAGACAGAGAAAATGTTGGAAATAGAATAGACAATATTCGGAGGAATCATGGGGTAGCACAAGACGAGAGTTGACAGTCAGGAGACCAAAATATTGTATACAATATTAATATATTATCAAGGTTAGAGTGACCGTCAGTTGTAGCACATTCAGACTGAACTCTGACTGGTTTAAATATGTGACGAGCCTCATCATTCATGCATGCAGGTTTTGTTTCATGAACGCATTCATTATACACATTAATTGAAGACTATGGTGTAACAAAAAAACATCCTGCTGCATGATGGTTTAGAGCGTGTGGTGGATTGACATTTGATATTGTGTGAATAAGGCCTTTCTTCAACACCATTTCTTAAAGAAATATTATTGGGTTGGTACAATAAAGACTGTTAATAATCATGAAAATGATCAATCTTTATAACCTACAACGTGTAAATACTCTGTAACTACAGATTATTACAAAAGGTAGCCTAGCGGTTAAGAGCCTTAGGCCAGTAACCGAAAGGTTGCTGGTTCAAATCCCTGAGCCCACTAGGTGAAAAATATGTCGATGTGCCCTTGAGCAAGGTACTTAACCATAATGGCTCGAGTAAGAAGAGAGACAGCTAAATTACTAAAATGTCAAATGTAAATATAAAATACTTACCCTCGCATTGTAACTCCAGATGTGTTTCATTTAGCAACATTGTTGCTCCCCTGAAGAAACCCACATCTATACCCAGGCCTACTGTTTCATTTGTGTAAAGGCTGTAGTCTATAGACGTTAATGACATTGGCCTATAAAAATAAATACCATAACTAGAGGTGTAAAATAAAGAAGATGGAATGTTGAGGAAATGTTGCGCAAATAATACAAATCATATATGCAATAAAATATATCCACATTATTACAATCATTATTAAGATTATTGATTCCATATTACTACTGAAACGATAGCAGGGCTGTGGTTAGTGTTACAGCATAACAACCTAAACACGAGGGAAACCGATAGAAACCAGTTTTCCAATGAAAGCACGCAGACGCTGCGGCTTTCCTCCCTGCCAGGCAACGCCATAGCACAGAAATGTAGGTTACGCGCACGACATGCAGAGGGACGTGTAGAAAAACAAAAACAGAGAGCACTCGGGTACATGGCTGCGTCCTCTGCAGTATACGCTTTGAATGATGGTGTGCTGCAGCCTATTTGGTCGCGAATACGAAGAAAAAAATCATATTGATTCATGCACGTTGCAATAATTTTGTAGGCTAACATGCAGCAAAATGAAAATGGTCAAAAATATTGGTTAATATAACAATAAATGATTCAGATAAGCTACTGCTCAGACTGCATGCAGCAGTGGTCCACCACCTCTCTTGAACTGATATGCAACTGTTCATTGGATAGGCCTATATGTTGATTTATAATAGCAATATCCTGTATTTAATGTACTATACGCCTAATCTCTACAAAGAGCATCGCACGTGTGATGGGCTATACAAAAGAAATAACATGTTATCGCGTTACAGATCTGAATGTCAAATGGATGTCAATCCAGAATGGCTAGCTAGACCACCATTGGCCAATGCAGACTGAATGTGCAAGGGGAATATTGGGCATAGTAAACCCTTGTATGACTTACATTTCCACTGAAGGTCCAGCATGGCCTGGTACCATTCATTCTGGACATCCTCACTGTCTGCTGCAATGGCAAAGCTCTCCCCGCGGGTATACATCACTATCATGTGCTTGTTCTTGGAATCCGCCCGCTTGTTAATGTTGAAGCAAGTCTCCAGATTCAGCGCTTTTTTCGGGACAGGTGACTTGCTTCGGAATTTCTTCTCGTTCTCATAATATTCTAGACGGGCAGGGCCCTCTTCCGAGGCTTCCCTCAAAACGAAAAATCGCCGGTGCATAGATTTCTGCTTACGGAGATACCCGCTTTTCCGAACGTCCTCGTAGCTCTGCTGCTGTTGTAGCAGCTCTGCTGCATGGTTCTCCATTACTAGACAGGTCTCTTGTTTTGCTTGCTTAAAATCTCCTCACTAAAACGAGCAGGCTATTAATTAATTATAGCCACATTCCTCTTCTCCTTCTCATATTATCCATAGAGTGAAGCATCCAACTTGCATGCCCGGAATAAGAGAGCTAATTTGAACATGTGTTATTTATATAAATCAGCTTTTTCCATCGTCTGCGCGCACACACACAGGCGTGCACATGCGGCGAGCGACGTCTGCACACTGCTCCCTATAGCCAACCTATGCTGCTTGCTGGAGTACTAGGACTACTCCTACTCAGTCTATTTACTGTAGCCTGACCTACTACTCTGCATGGAGTCTCACATTGATGCGCCTCTATGCATGTTCATCTACTGCACAGTGCATGTTTCACCATCGATGGACTGATCAATAAATATCCATACGTTAGCCAATAGGCTAAGTCCTATAATTAGCCTATTTATGTGCTTACAGAAGTACACCTCTTAACTAGCCAGAAAGAGAAAATAAGAGCAGTCATCTACGGACTATATTTTTGCTAGCCATATCACTCAATTTCTAACCCAACATTTTTTATTAAATTATTCAATGCGGAATCCCTTCTCCTGAGCATTGACATATTTATCCAATCATGCTTTCTTCAGAGCGTTTGCGACACCCGTTGGTCACTCCCTGTATGGGTTCATATTTTTGCACATTTTGTGGGCTATACATCAAGCAGACTGCATTGATCTGCCCGGGAGAAGCTACAGGCAATACCAACAGTATCCCTTTTTGGGCGCATAAGTAAACATTCAGCACCGTGAACAGCCCCGCCGTCGGCGCTGAAAGCAAAAAGATTAACGCTGATTCAGGAACCACATCCGTGAACAGCGCTGCAGTCAGCTTTTCAACACCACCGACGTTGACAGCGCTGCAGTCAACTCTTCAGCACCATGACTGTGAACAGCGCCGTGGTCAGCGCTTCAGCACCACATCTGCGGAGAGGGCCACAGTCAATTACTCAGCACCTTGCCACAGAGCTTTCAAACTACATACACAGTTTACAGCAGGTATAAAGGTGCAGCGAAATGCTTATGTGCTATCTTCCTCAACAATACATTAATCAACAATAACAATGAAACGAGTCAAGTAAAAAGTAGCAAGTAGTAGAAGTAATAGAAGAGGTAGTTTGCATAGTAATAACGCTTTATTTACAAATACAAAAAAGTATGAGGACACCCCTTCAAGTTAATGGATTCAGCAATTTCAGCCACCGGTTTGTCGTATAAAATCGAGCACACAGCAATTCAATCTCCATAGACAAACATTGGCAGTAGAATGGTCCATACTGAAGAGCTCAGTGACATGTCATAGGATGCCACCTTTCCAACAAGTCAGTTCGTCAAATTTCTGCCCTACTAGAGCTGCCCTGTTAAGTGCTGTTGTTATGAAGTGGAAATGTCTAGGAGCAACAGCGGCTCAGCCGCGAAGCGGTAGGCCACATAAGCTCACAGAGCGGGACCGCAGAGTGCTGAATCGCGTAGCGCGTATAAATCGTCTGTCCTCGGTTGCCACATTCACTACCAAGTTTCAAACTGCCTCTGGAATCAACATCAGCACAATAGCTGTTCGTCGGGAGCTTCATGAAATGGGTTTCCACGGCTGAGCAGCCGCACACAAGCCTACGATCACCATGCGCAATGCCAAGCGTTGGCTGGAGTGGTGTAAAGCTCGTTGCCATTGGACTCTGGAGCAGTGGAAATGCGATCTCTGGAGTGATGAATCACACTTCACCATCTGGCAGTCCTACGGACAAATCTGGGTTTGGCGGCTGTCAGGAGAACGCTACCTGCCCCAATGAATTTGGAGGAGGAGGAATAATGGTCTGGGGCTGTTTTTCATGGTTTGAGCTAGGCCCCTTAGTTCCAGTGAAGGGAAATCTTAACGCTACAGCATACAATGACATTCTAGACGATTCTGTGCGTCCAACTTTGTGGCAACAGTTTGGGGAAGGCCCTTTCCTGTTTCATCATGACAATGCCCCTTGCACAAAGCGAGGTCCAATAAGAAGTGGTTTGTAGAGATTGGTGTGGAAGAACTTGACAGGCCTGTACAGAGCCCTGACCTCAACCCAATCAAACACCTTGGGGATGAATTGGAACGCCGAATGCAAACCAGGTCTAATCGCCCAACATCAGTTCCCGACCTCACTAATGCTCTTGTGGCTGAATGGAAGGAAGTTCCTGCAGCAATGTTCCAACATCTAGTGGAAAGCCTTCCCAGAAGAGTGGAAGCTGTTATAGCATCAAAGGGAGGACCAACTCTATATTAATACCCATGATTTTGGAATGAGATGTTCGGCGAACAGGTGTCCACATACTTTTGGTAATGTAGTGTATTAAGTTTGTCGTGGAATCAATAGTATATAATAGAATAGCAGCATTGACTGTGTGTGTGTGTTTATGGGTGTTTGTGTGTGTAAGGGTTGGGTGTGTAGTCAGTGCAAATAATTTCTAAGGTGCTGATAGTCTCTTCGATGCAAATAGTCTGTGCAGGACTAAGGTGCAGGTCTCTGCAGAGAGACAGCTAGGTTTAGTCTGATGGCCTCCTACCAGCAGTCTGATGGCCTGGTGGTAGGAGTTGTCTCTGAGCCTTTTGGTCTGCGACCCGATACTCCGATACCTCTTGCCAGATGGTAACCGAGTGAACAGTCCGCGGCTCGGGTGACTGGAGTCCTTGACTGTCTTTTGGGCCTTCCTCAGACACCGCCTGGTGTAGATGTCCTGGAGGGCAGGTCGCTCGCCCCCAATGATGTATTGTGCCGTCCGCACCATCCTAGGGCCTTCTGGTTGAAGACGGTGCATTTGTCGTACCAGACGGTAATACAGCCGCTCAAAATGCTCTCGATTATGCAGTTGTAGAAATTCTTTAGTGTCCGAGGGCCAATGCCAAATTTCTTCAGGCGCCTGAGATTGAAGAGGTGCTGTGATGCCTTCTTCACCACGCTGGTGGTGTGATTGGAACATGTCAGGTTCTCTGTGATGTGCCTGCCGAGGAGCTTTTGACCCTTATCACTGCAACCCTGTTGATGACAATAGGGGCGCGCTCCTCTACGTTTCCTGAAGTCTACAATCAGCACCTTGGTTTTGCTGACCTTGAGGTAAAGGCTGTTTCCCCGGCACCACTGTGCCAAGGCTCTAACCTCCTCGCTGTAGGCTCTTGTCGCCGTTGAAGATCAGGCCCACCACCGTTGTGTCGTCGGCAAACTTAATGATGGTGTTGGAGTCAAATCAAATCAAATCTTATTGGTCACATACACATGGCTAGTAGATGTTATTGCGAGTGTAGCAAAATGCATGGCCATGCAGTCATGAGTGTACAGGGAGAAGAGGAGAGGAATGAGCAAGCACCCCTGAGGGGCCCCCGTGTTGAAGGTCAGTATGGTGGAGGTGTTGTTGAGTCTCAGCAGACTCGACAGACCAGACTTAGTTAAGCATAGCACTTGGGTGGTGCTTAGAGGAAGCAGCTCCACAGTCATCTTTTTCTGTGTTTTGGGGACATTTTACAACTCAAACTATGGATTTTATCCATGGGTGGCATAGGTGGCACTTAGTTTATAGAAGTAACTAAATCCTATGAAGGGGATGGATTAAAACCTCAGTCCTTTTACTAGCCTAATGGCAGACAAGCCTGGGAAAGTGGATTTGTTCAATGGAACGAGGGTATCAAGTTATCTTATTCCTATTCCCATGAAGAGGGCCAAAGGATTATTACCACCACCTCATTGCTAGATGAGATGACAGCCACAGAGAATACTGGAATGGACTTAAACAAGGCTTACAGAGACTTGCAACACCTTATGGAGAAAGACACCAAACTTGACCTCAATTCTATCACCTTGTCTGACTATTGGAGGAAAGGCCTAATCCCCAGAGGACTCCGTATTCTGAAGTTTCCAGCTAATGAAGCACAAGGTAAAACTGAATTTAGAGATACATGGGAGGCTATTCTCAACAAGTGTTCTTTTGACCTACTGCTACTTCTAATAGAATAATCTAAAAAGGACAGACAAGTAGTCCAAACAGAAATTGAAGTAAAAAGGAAAATCACAGAACAGTGACAATTCTAACAAAGCACAATGTGATGAGATCTTGAAAGAGAAAGTAGACACATTCACTCTGACATTGAAGCAAGACAAGCTAAGAACATTTAGAAGAGATGAAGTAGACTATAGAGATGGCAAGGTCTTTGCCTGGAGAAAACCAACGCAGAAGAATTCAGAATCACATCCGCAGAGGAAGCCTAGATCTGTTTCTTTCAACTTTACGAGCAGTGACGATGAGGATCACCCCAGACACTCAGAGGCCAGCTCCTCCCAAGATGTTTTAGATCAGGAAGAGGAGCCACGCAGGTTCCTCAACAAGAGAGGGAGGATGCGGAAGAGGACAACACGGAGGGGGAGGAAGAAAGCAAGACTATCCAACCACACGGACCAGAACAAGGCTGTGATCAACATTTCTGGAGAACCCCTTTCTGATGATTGTGTAAGGGTCTTGTCTAAAGGACTGTCCTTTGCCCCCACATACTCAACTAATGAATTTAATACAAAGATTGGCCTATTTCGTTTCTACATCTGAAGGTCTGGTACTAGCTAAACATCTCTCCAAGTTCAATCATTGTCCAAAAATGAACGGGTTGTGGTTAAAAAAGCAGACAAAGGTGGCGCTACAGTAGTGTGGAGTAAAGACAAATATGTGACAGAAGCCTACCGTCAATTAGACAATGATGAATTATACCAATCTCTTACCTTCAACCATACAGAGGACCTAAAAACTGAATTGAAAGGGATCCTCACAGAAGCTAAGGAGAATGGCTACATTTCAGACAATGAGTTCAAATTTATTTTCAATGACAGTCTGCATATGGCTTCTTTTTACCTTCTTCCAAAAGTCCACAAGAATCTTGAAAATCCCCCAGGCAGGCCAGTCATTAGTGGTAATGAAAGTCTGACAGAACCCATCTCTAAGTACATTGATTACTTTATTAAGCCTTTTCTGACGTCACTCCCAGCCTATCTTCAAGATACCACAGATGTGTTGAACAAAATTAAGGAATTCAACAATATAGGTACAGCTTCCTTTTTAGTCACCATGGATGTGGAGTCTCTATACACCACCATTGAACATGAACAAGTTTTGGCAGCTATGCACCATTTCTTGAGTACCCGGCCTGAAACTGAGATGCCTCCTACAGAATTCATTGTCTCACTGACTGAATGGACTCTTAATCATAACATCTTTATCTTTCAGGACCGTATTTTTAAACAGGTCAAAGGTTGTGCCATGGGAGCTTGCTACAGCCCTTCCTACGCTGGTTTGTACTTAGGTAAATGGGTAAATGACTTCATTTTGGATCCTTCTAATAACCATTTCTTTGACCGGATTATATGGTGGGGACGCTATATTGATGATGTTTGCCTTTTTTGGTCCGGCTCAGAAGATGAACTTATTTCCTTCCACCAATACCTTAACAGCATTAACCCTAACATCAAACTAACTATGGAGTACAGCAAGGATAACATACATTTTTTGGACCTCGACATCAGTAAAAATGACAAAGGTTGTTTGCACACATCAATCTTTAGGAAGCCTACAGATGGGAATACCATTCTGAGGGCAGACAGCTTGGCTAAAAGAGAACATTCCATATGGCCAATTCCAAAGAGTCCGCAGAATTTGCGATCAGGAAACAGACTACTGTATCAAATCTGCTGAATTGGAGAATCGCTTCTTGAAATCGGGGCTACAGCGTTCAAGTCCTGAAAGGTGCCGGTATAAAGGCTGGATTACATGACAGAGAGAACTTGTTGCGAAGGGGAGAGCCTCGTGATACATCAGAGAGAGTGTGTTTTGTTACAAAATACAGCACTGAAGCAGAGAACATTAAAAGAATCATTAAAAATAATTGGGGAATTATCCAAAGTGATACGCTACTACACCAAGTCTTTCCTGAGCCACCAGTCATAAGCTTTAAGAGATGTCCTACCCTAAAGGACAAATTAGTCCACAGCTATCTTCCTGGTGACTCTCAAAAAAACTTGGCTTGACCACAAACCCAAGGGCTCTTTTAAATGTAACCAGTGCAACCATTGCAGAAATATTGCACAGAAAAAGTATTTTGTTGACACAGCTTCTAAAATGGAGTATTACGTCAAGCATTTCATTAACTGCAAAACCACTCATGTCATCTATAGATTGGAATGTCCACAGTGCAAGGTGTTCTACATTGGACAGACAAAGAGACGCCTTCAGGACCGCTTAGCAGAACACAAGTACGCCATACGGATAGGGACTTGAAGACAACCCCATGGCAACGCACTACAAGTCCTTACACCATGGCAACCTTGCCTCCCAACAAGCTATGGGTATTGATCATGTTCCGGCCTCAATTAGAAAAGAGGACCGTCTTAAACAGTTAAACCAAAGGGAAAGTTTTTGGATTTACAAACTACAGGCCACTATTTACCCTGGTTTAAATGAAGATATGGATTTCTCACCCTTCCTGTAGGGTCGTGATAGGTCCATTTGCTGTCATCTAGTGGACATTTTGCTCAATTGCCCTCAGCGATGTTTAGACTGTTGTTGTTCATGTTTTGCTATGTTCTAGTGTAGTATGGAATATATTGCTTTCTTTTTCTTGACACTTCTCCCAGTCATATTTAAGGCTAGAACTACCTTTCTAGGCGTTCTGATACTTCTAGCTTGGAGTTACATTTTTTGATAACATAGCTACAGTATTTCATTTTTTAATGTGTATAGTATTGCTTACTAGGTGTGTCCAATCAATTTTGTAACCACTCCCTCTTCAAATTAGGGCTAATTGGAAAAGCTGTTCAAAAGAGGACATTGAATTATTTCTTTGTACTACATGACGAAGGCCATGCAGCCGAAACGCATCAGATTTTTAAAACTTTGTTTCTATTGAACATGCCATACAAATAAAGGCCTTTTAATTAATTATATGAAGAGTGCCTTGGTCCTCCTTTCTTTTTGATGACCAATTCACCAAAGAGCACCTTCTGTCTACCAAAATGTACTATTGTGTACCTTAGTAGCACTTCCCTTCCTCTTCTTTCTATTAGACCAGACTGGGGTTTGGGAAGTCAATGGGAGAAGTGAAAAATGTACCCTAAATTGTAAATTTTCTCAAAATCTAAGACACAATCTAGATTTGAGTCAATGTCTTAAAGGAAAATTCCATCCCAAAAATATTTTGGGGTATTTGTTTCATTAGTCCATTGTTAATATTGTCCCAAAATGTTTTGCATGTCAGCAGGAGATCTAACTTTCTAAATACAGAAATACAACCGACTCTATTTCTGTATTTAGAAAGTTATATCTTGAAAACTTAGTTACAAACCCACACATTTGAATGTCCATCAAAAACAACTTTTTAGTGAAGTAGTGCCTTTGATTTGATGGCCTGCACATGCACAGTTCGGTGCAACATAACCATTAGGCCCAATGACGTCTTTCCGTGCATGAGCTTAGCTAGCATGTTGCCATGACATCACTTACAAGCATGTTCAGGGATTTCTATTGGAAAAACAGTTTCTGTATAGGCTCTTTGACCAGCACCGTGGTCAGCTCTAAATGACCTGTGTTGTTGTGTGGCAGCAGGTGGGGGGCCTGTTGACTCTTTGAAATTCCCCTTAAAGCTGGAATCCATAATGGTGAAACTTTCACGTCCGTTTGTGATATTACAACAACAATCATTGCACGCACAATAGAACAACAGCATATTTTTTACCTTGATGCACAATGCTCCCCAGCTCTACTTCATCAACAAAACAAAAACATTGAAAAGGCCTTGGTGCAGACAGTGCCTACTACAGATTCCATGTTTAAAGAGAAATTTCAAAATGTTTAAACTTTTTATTCATCATCTCCAGCACCACCCCATCAACATGTGTGAAAATTGTGCATTTGTATATTTTGTAGTAAAAAAGATAGAGTAAGATAAGTGTTTCCAATGACATTGGTGTGCATTGTGTGTTTTTAACCAATTATGAGTAGGCATTGCCTACTAATTGGTTGATGATGTCATTGGAAACGCTTATCTTCCTCTATATGTTTTACTACAAAACATAGAAACGCACCATTTTCACATATGTCGATGTAGGGATGGTGCTGGAGATGATGAATATGAAGTAGAACATTTTGAAAATGTCCTTTAAGAATTGTAAAATTAAAATACTTGGTAACATTACTGCAAGGTGTAAGGAAACGTGCAAGAAAACTCAAATGTGGTTAATGACAACAACAACATCCTTAGGCCTACAAGCAGCAACAACAACTACATAAATTGCTCATCATCCTCCACATCAATCAATCATACAATAAATAATAGCATTTTCTCGAACAAAGGCATAAGACATTATGTAGATTTTTAAAAGTCCTACGCCCTTTAAAATGCATTCATTCCTCATTTATTTAACTCTTTCCCCACAATGATCAAACTAATAATGGTTTACTCACTAATTTGCCAGTAGTCATCATTTCAAGCAAGGAAGGAAGGATACATTTGGCGAACACGTATTCGAACAGGGCCATTTAATGTGAAATAGATGGCCAAGTAGGACTCAGCCCAGAGTTTAACATTGCATGTTTTTCACATGACTTGATAAACACATAAGATTCATCGTGTATATTCTAAATTCGGAGTTTCTATTAAACGTATTATAGTTACATGATCTATTATATATCCTCTTGAAATATATTGCTGTTGTAGTCTACAATGTGAAGGTTCAGACACCGGTTGGCCCTAACCGCAAACAGGAAGAAGAAACTTCCGCTTAGAGTCGAGGAAAGATACGAAATGGAAAGCGTGCACTAATTATTTAAACGTAACTTGAAATGATAGTTTCACATTCTTTTGTGACTAAGTGTTAGTCTAAACGCTTTACTCGCTAGGTAAGTAAAGTAAACAAGCGAAGGGACAGCGTTTAGTCCGAGGCAAGGAGTGATTATAGTGCGTATACTCCCTGCCAGATAGCTGCTTAACATGCAGGCCTATCTATGTAACTAGCCAAGCTAACACACGTAGGTAATAGTTAGCTTGTTTACCTGGTTTGAAAACATCTCTGGACATCAGTATTTTTCATACGTAATGACTTCGGAGGTCAGCATTTGACGAGGGTAACACGAAAATGTCAGCAAACGTGAGTCCTCCAAACACTGCTTTAGTAGCGGAATTATCTTTCTCGTTTCAGGATGAATTGACTTCTACTATTCAAAATGCATTAGGAGTAGCAGTGGAGATAGCGGTGGTTGAGATTACAAAACTAGTCGGCCAAGTGTTGAGGGACGTGCGGGATCAAATGCACGAGACTCTGCGGGACAATAAGTCCCTAAAGTTTCGCTTGCAAGCAGCCGAACTTGAATTATGTGCAGCGCGAGGAGAGGAGCGTCAAGTACAATCAATAATAGGGGAAAAAAACAGCACCAATAGTAGAATCCAACAGGTTCATCAGCAGCTGAATTCTCTAAACGTCTCACAAAATAAAATAAAATCAGGAAGCGAAGGAGAGCACAGAGTTCTTGAATCCAATCAGTCTCTTGGTACAACAAATGTTGAGGATAGGTATGAAGAATTTGAATCAGAAGTTGTAGATAACCCTGCATTTCTTAACGAATCGTTTTGTGAAATCCGTGAGGATGGTCGGGTGTGCACTCAAGATATTAAACCGGATTTCTTTACTTTAAATCAGGAAGATGAAGCTGGTAAGTTGGGACTGTCACTCACTACTGTTGATTTATATTTAAAATGTTCTGTAACTTATTATTTCAGCAAAGCTATGATGCATGTTATCTATATCAATATTTATTTGCAGGGACTAAAGAAGAGGTTGTCTCAAACATGTACTCAGACAACCATGAAGATTTTAACCGAGCATGCACAGAGCCAACCATGGGACATGATACATCAAGAGCCCATGCTGACGGCCATCCCTTCCCTGAAGGTACCATGAAGGATGCAGCTGTGAAGTGTCTGGTTGAGGTGAAGGTGGAGTCTGTAGACCTGGGAAGCAGTAGGAACTGTGGTCCCAATACTGGAGGGGGAGAAGAGGACTACTGTCCAGACGGTCTCTCTTTGGCTCAAACCAGGCTGCTGGAGGACTGGAGGCCAGAGGCACTGCAGCTCCCACTCAGTGACCCAGACTCATTCACCCCCTCCACCAGCCACTCACTATGTAAGTCCTGCACTAAGAACCAGTTTCCTGCACACAAATTAAGCCTAGTCCTGGACTGAAAAATCAATTTCAATAGAGAATGTTTAGTCCCGGACTAGCCTTAAGTTGTCTGGAACCCCAGCCCAAGGAGTTCTGTAGTAAATTGGTTTTGATCTCATGTCAGTGATGATGATAGAATTTCAAGTGGTTAATGGTTAATACATTTTCTCTTCTTTGACTTTGTAGCGGACTCCCCCATCTTCACCCCAAACATACCAGACTTGGACATCCTATCGTCTTCTTCAGCTACAGGTCTCCATGCAGGCTTTGGTAAACAACAGCAGTACCCACCCAGAGAGACTGCTGGGGCTTCCACTTCTCACTCACACCAGATGTACAGCCCTCAGACAGGTGACGTGAACAACATGGCTGCAGCACAGCACATCTGCAAGATCTGTGGAGAGAAGTTCCATCTGTCTGAGGAGCTGCGGCGACATCGTAGTCTTATTCACCCAAAGGATATGAACAAGCTCCCCAAGCGCAACCTCTACCCCCCTGGGCGGAGCCCGTACCACTGCTCCCTGTGTGGTCGAGACTTCAACCGCATGGAGCACCTGAAGATCCATCAGCGTATTCATACTGGAGAGAGGCCTTATGCCTGCACCGTGTGCAACGCACGCTTCCGTCACTCTTGGGCTCTCACAAGACACTTCCGTATTCACACAGGAGAGAAGCCCTACACTTGCAGCCAGTGTGGCAAGACTTTCCGAAACTGTGGGGGGCTGCGCTTTCACCAACGCACTCACTCAATGGGAGGGCTCGGCTGATAAGGCCTTCATGATGGACTGTAATGGATGGAAAGACGGGGAGCAAGAAATGCACTGGGGATATACGCAGAGGGGGAAACATTTACTGTTATCAAATTCTCACATGCACTGAATACAACAGGTGTAGACCTTACAGTGAAATGCTTACTTACAAGCCCTTAACCAACAATTCAATTAAGAAAAATGTTAAGTAAAAAATTGTTAAAAATACAAAATAATTAAAGAGCAGCAGTAAAATAACAGTAGCGAGGCTATATACAGGGGATACCGGTACAGAGTCAATGTGCAGGGGCACAGGTTAGTCGAGGTAATATGTATATATGTAGGTAGAGTTAAAGTAACTATGCATAGGTAATAAGCAGAGAGTAGCAGCAGTGGAGAAGGGAGGGTAGACCTTTGATTAGCTGTTCAGGAGTCTTATGGTTTGGGGGTAGAAGCTGTTAAGCCTTTTTGACCTAGACTTGATGCTCCGGTACCACTTGCCATGCGGTAGCAGAGAGAACAGTCTATGACTAGGGTGGCTGGAGTCTTTGACCATTTTTAGGGCCTTCCTCTGACACTGCCTGCTATAGAGGTCCTGGATGGCAGGAATCTTGGCCCTAGTGATGTACTGGGTCGTACGCACTACCCTCTGTAGTGCCTTGCGGTCGGAGGCTGAGCAGTTGCCATACCAGGCAGTGATGCAAACCAGTCAGGATGCTCTCTGCTGTTATGTATTAAAGCTTACTGTAAATGTTAATACATTTATCCTGTGTTTTACTGGAAGGAACATAAATAATTGGAGTCAAAGGAGGCAGAACTTTGAGTGGAGCACAGTTGTTAGTCCAGTTCATTCAAGGTGAGATGAGATGGATCATTGATGTAGACTAATGTAGGACTTGAAATATCCTGTTAAATGACAATCTATTCCCAGACACATGAAATCAACTGCTGTTGTACTATGGCCTCGCTTATTTTACTGTAATGAAGGAGTCCCAAGGAGATTGACATGTTTATGTATTAATACTTCACAAAACAGATTTTGTATTCTGTCTTTATTTTCTCATGCTAGATGTATTCTGTCAAATCAATCGGATTTCAATACAGAAACATGATCTTTAAACATTTCTAAGGGATTTCCCAAACTCTGTCCTGCCCATCCCCCCCTCCGACCCCCGGGTACACATTTTGTTTTTTGCCCAATCACTACACAGCTGATTCAAATAATCAAAGCTTGATGATGAGTTGGTTATTTGAATGTGTAATGCTAGGGCAAATACCAAAACGTGCATCCATGGGGGGTCCCAGGACCAACTTTTGGAAACCCTGATTACTGAGATCTACTGTACTGATCTGGGAGTTTCTCAATGATTCAGCTTTAGTTGAGGATCTAAATGCCTCAGCATGTATATGGAAAAGGTCTCCTCCCTAGTTTTAATCTATAAAGGTCAGGAGAATTATAGGATCCAGCTAATACCACCACCAGTTGAGGCTCCTCAGAGGAGGACAAATTGCAAATTTAAGAAGTTATATTTTTTAGATGTAACTATACTAAATATATTAATGTCACCTAATAATTGATAAAAACACTTTTTTTGCAATGAAGATCTACAGTAGCCTCAACAGCACTCTTTAGGGCAGCACCATGGTGTTGCCGGAGGACAGATAGGTTCCGTCCTCCTCTGGGTACAGTGACTTCAATACAAAACCTAGGAGGCTCATAGTTCTCAACCCCTTCCATAGACTTACACAGTAATGACAACTTCCAGAGGACGTCCTCCAACATTTTGTCCACCCAATCAAAGGATCAGATAATGAATCTAGTAGTGAAAGCATAAGCTACAACTAGCTAGCACTGCAGTTCATAAAATGTGGTTAGTAGTTGACTCGAGAGAGAGAGAGAACGACAATAGTTTAACAGTTTTTAACAAATTAATTTCTTCCAAAATGGAGAAGCAAATTAGTATTTTTTTCACTTTCAGTTTCATTTATTTAGCTAGCAAATGCAGATAGCTATTTTAGCCTACTGAAAAACCCTGCTCAAACAGAGGGATGCTATGTTAGCTAGCTGGCTATGACTATCCAACACAACACTGGAACTCTTCCAAGTTAAGGTAAGCTTTCGGTTTTACAAATGTATTGCCACGGGGCCCGCCGGTGTAAGTGCTAAACTGCTTACTGACACATTTCAGTTGAATGCATTCAATTGTGCAACTGACTAGGTATCCCCCTTTCCCTTAGCGGGTTTACTAGTGTTACAGCGTTAGTTCTATTAGCTATGCTGACTATGCCGTTACAACGATGTAGGCTGTATGTAGCGGTTATGATATGGTTTGGCTTGGAAAGGTTTTTTCACCTTGTCACCTACATTTTTAAATTTTATTTCACCTTTATTTAACCAGGTAAGATAGTTGAGAACAAGTTCTCATTTACAACTGCGACCTGGCCAAGATAAATCAAAGCAGTGTGACACAAACAACAACACAGAGTTACACATGGAATAAACAAGCATACAGTTAATAACACAATAGGGAAAAAAAGAAAGTCTATATACAGTGTGTGCAAATGGCGTGAGGAGGTAAGGCAATAAATAGGCCATAGTAGCAAAGTAATTACAATTTAGCAGATTAACACTGGAGTGATAGATGATGATGTGCAAGTAGTGAAATTGGTGTGCAAAAGAGCAGAAAAGTAAATAAAAACAATATGAGGATGAGGTAGGTAGATTGGGTGGACTATTTACAGATGGACTGTACAGCTGCAGCGATTGGTTAGCTGCTCAGATAGCTGATGTTTAAAGTTAGTGAGGGAAATGTAAGTCTAAAGCTTCAACGATTGTTTTTTTTGTTGCAATTTGTTCCAGTCACTGGCAGCAGAGAACTGGAAGGAAAGGCGGCCAAAGGAGGTGTTGGCTTTGGTGATGACCAGTGAGATATACCTGCTTGAGCGCCTGCTACAGGTGGGTGTTGTTATCGTGACCAGTCTTTACCTAGCATAGAATTATAGATGACCTGGAACCAGTGGGTCTGGCGACTAGAGCATATAGGTCGCAGTGGTGGGTGGTATAAGGGGCTTTGGTAACAAAACGGATGGCACTGTGATAGACTGCATCCAGTTTGCTGAGTAGAGTATTGGAAGCTATTTTGTAGATGACATCGCCGAAGTCGAGGATCGATAGGATAGTCAGTTTTACTAGGGTAAGTTTGGCGGCGTGAATGAAGGAGGCTTTGTTGCAATATAGAAAGCCGATTCTAGATTTGATTTTGGATTGGAGATGTTTAATATGAGTCTGGAAGGAGAGGTTACAGTCTAGCCAGACACCTAGGTATTTGTAGTTGTCCACGTATTCTAGGTCAGAACCGTCCAGAGTAGTGATGCTAGTCGGGTGGGCGAGTGCAGGCAGCGAACGGTTGAAAAGCATGCATTTGGTTTTACTAGCGTTTAAGAGCAGTTGGAGGCCACGGAAGGAGTGTTGTATGGCATTGAAGCTCGTTTGGAGGTTAGTTAACACAGTGTCCAAAGAAGGGCCAGATGTATACAGAATGGTGTCGTCTGCGTAGAGGTGGATCAGGGAATCCCCTGCAGCAAGAGCGACATCGTTGATATATACAGAGAAAAGAGTCGGCCCGAGAATTGAACCCTGTGGTACCCCCATAGACTGCCAGAGGTCCAGACAACAGGCCCGCCGATTTGACACACTGAACTCTGTCTGCGAAGTAGTTGGTGAACCAGGCCAGGCAGTCATTTGAGAAACCAAGGCTATTGAGTCTGCCGATAAGAATACGTGATTGACAGAGTCGAAAGCCTTGGCCAGGTCGATGTGTTAAAACTGATGTGTTCTGCATTGAAGTCCACAAGCGAAGGGAAAAGGTGAGAGGAGGAGAGCGCATTGATGCAAGAAGGAATACAATGTGGCTGCTATGAAAGTGAACTGTCTTTACGCATGATCAGGGGTGTATTTATCCCATCAATTCTGTTAAAAAAAATACATCTTAAAAGGAAGCAAACAGAACGAAACAGGGATAAACATACCTGAATTTGTCCAATAGAAACTGTTGGACTAATGGTTACACCCTAGATCAGCAAGATGCAGGCAAGAGTGTGCAAGGCGGTATTGAATGTGTCACTATCACCACAAATTTCTCTCGAACCTTTGTGCACCTATATTGTAAACTTTCAATTTGAGTATCATGTAGTAGCCTAAACCTATCGCTGTTACATTGAACTGGGTGAATGTCATAGATATTCCAGTCATTGAATATGCTGTAATAGAAATAAGGCCTTGCTCGTCCTCCCTCATCTTAAACGGCACTGACTGCCACTGACCACCACCAATATGCATCTATTTGTATTAGGCTCAGAAAGTTTATTAAAAGTATTCTTATTCTTAAAATGCAATAA
Source organism: Salmo trutta (assembly GCF_901001165.1). Classification (NCBI taxonomy): domain Eukaryota; kingdom Metazoa; phylum Chordata; class Actinopteri; order Salmoniformes; family Salmonidae; genus Salmo; species Salmo trutta. The sequence continues at coordinate 34,634,496 of NC_042975.1, forward strand.
TTCAAGTGTTACGTGGTGAATACCTGCCTGCCTGCTTTTGGGTTTAGAGCAGGAGAGACCAGTAGAGCTCCTTATCCTTACTGCACTCCTCACTGGGCTGTAAGCAGATGTAACAGAAGTGGTACTGTCAGCTGAAACAGCTCAGGTATTTACATCCAGATGTGTGCATTATCAAATCAAATTTTTTTGGTCACATACACATGGTTAGCAGATGTTAATGCAAGTGTAGCGAAATGCTTGAACTTCTAGTTCCAACAGTGCAGTAATATCTAACAAGTACTCTAACAATTCCCCAACAACTACCTAATACACATAAATCTAAAAGGGGTCAATGAGAATATGTACATACAGTTGATGTCGGAAGTTTACATACACCTTAGCCAAATACATTTAAACTCAGTTTTTCACAATTCCTGACATTTAATCCTAGTAAAAATTCCCTGTCTTAGGTCAGTTAGGATCACCACTTTATTTTAAGAATGTGAAATGTCAGAATAAAAGTAGAGAGAAGGATTTATGTCACCTTTTATTTCTTTCATCACATTCCCAGTGGGTCAGAAGTTTACATACACTCAATTAGTATTGCTGGTGTAGCCGAGTCAGGTTTGTAGGCCTCCTTGCTCACACACGCTTTTTCAGTTCTGCCCACACATTTTCTATAGGATTGAGGTCAGGGCTTTGTGATGACCATTCCAATACCTTTACTTTGTTGTCCTTAAGCCATTTTGCCACAACTTTGGAAGTATGCTTGGGGTCATTGTCCATTTGGAAGATCCATTTGCGACCAAGCTTTAACTTCCTGACTGATGTCTTGAGATGTTGCTACAATATATCCACAAAATTTTCCTCCCTCATGATGCCATCTATTTTGTGAAGTGCACCAGTCCCTCCTGCAGCAAAGCACCCCCACAACATGATGCTGCCACCCCCATGCTTCACCGTTGGGATGGTGTTCTTCGACCTGCAAGCCTCCCCCTTTTTCCTCCAAACATAACGATGGTCATTATGGCCAAACAGTTCCATTTTTGTTACATCAGACCAGAGGACATTTCTCAAAAAAGTACAATCTTTGTCCCCATGTGCAGTTGCAAACCATAGTCTGGCTTTTTTATGGCGGTTTTGGAGCAGTGGCTTCTTCCTTGCTGAGCAGCCTTTCAGGTTATGTCGATATAGGACTCGTTTTACTGTGGATATAGATACTTTTGTACCTGTTTCCACCAGCATCTTCACAAGGTCCTTTGTTGTTGTTCTGGGATTGATTTGCACTTTTCGTACCAAAGTACATTAACCTCTAGGAGACAGAACGCGTCTCCTTCCTGAGCGGTATGACGGCAGCGTGGTCCCATGGTGTTTATACTCACGTACTATTGTTTGTACAGATGAATGTGGTACCTTCAGGCATTTGGAAATTGCTCCCAAGAATGAACCAGACTTGTGGAGGTCTACAATGTTTTTCTGAGGTCTTGGCTAATTTCTTTAGATTTTCCCATGATGTCAAGCAAAGAGGCACTGAGTTTGAAGGTAGGTCTTGAAATACATCCACAGCTACACCTCCAATTGACTCAAATAGCCTATCAGAAGCTTCTAAAGCCATGACATTTTCTGGAATTATCCAAGCTGTTTAAAAGGCACAGTCAACTTAGTGTATGTAAACTTCTGACCCACTGGAATTGTGATACAGTGAATTATAAGTGAAATAATCTGTAAACAATTGTTGGAAAAATTACTTGTGCCATGCACAAAGTAGATGTCCTAACCGACTTGCCAAAACTATAGTTTGTTAACAAGAAATTTGTGGAGTGGTTGAAAAACGAGTTTTAATGAGTCCAACCTAAGTGTATTTAAACTTCCAACTTCAACTGTATAAGTATATGGATGAGCGATGGCCGAGCGGCATAGGCAAGGTGCAGTAGATAGTATAAAATACAGCATATACATGTGATATGAGTAATGTAAGATATGTAAAACATTAAAGTCGCATTATTTGAAGTGGCATTGTTTAAAGTTACTAGTGATCCATTTATTAAAGTGTCCAATGATGGCTATTTAACAGTCTAATGGCCTTGAGATAGAAGCTGTTTTTCAATCTCTGTCCCAGCTTTGATGCACCTGTACTGACCTCGCCTTCTGGATGATAGCGGTGTGAACAGGCAGTGGCTCGGGTGGATGTTGTCCTTGATGATCTTTTGGCCTTCCTGTGACATCGGGTGCTGTAAGTGTCATGGAGGGCAGGTAGTTTGCCCCCGGGGATGCATTATGCAGACCGCACCACCCTCTGCAGAGCCTTGCGGTTGAGGGCGGTGCAGTTGCCGTACCAGGCTGTGATACAGCCCGAGAGGATGCTCTCGATTGTGCATCTGTAAAAGTTCGTCAGGGTTTTGGGTGACAGGCCAAATTTCACCAGCCTCCTGAGGTTGAAGAGGTGCCACGACTGTATATTCAGCCATATCTCCAGACCTCTTTCCATGGTTAAATGCGGTGGATCGCGCTTTCAGTTTTATGCGAATGCCGCCATCCATCCACGGTTTCTGGTTAGGGTAGGTTTTAATGGTCACAGTGGGTACGACGCCTCCAATGCACTTATTTATAAACGCACTCACCGAGTCAGCGTATAGGTCAATATTTTCCTCTGAGGCTGATTGGAACATAATCCAGTCCACGTGATCAAAACCATCTTGGATGTGGCTTCCGATTGTTCAGACCAGCGTTGAATGGTTCTCGTCACTGGTACATCCTGTTTGAGTTTCTGCCTATAAGCCGGGACGAGCAAGATGGCGTTGTGGTCGGATTTGCCGAAGGGAGGGCAGGGGAGGGCTTTGTATGCATCGCGGAAGTTAGAGTAGCAGTGGTCGAGAGTATTATCCCCTACGTGTCATGCAATCAATATGCTGATGACATTTCGGTAGCATTGTTCTCAAATTTGCTTTGTTAAAATCCCCAGCTACAATAAATGCAGCCTCCGGATATATAGTTTCCAGTTTACATGGAGTCGAGTGAAGTTCCTTGTGGGCCGTCTTGGTGTTCGGTTGAGGGGGGGATGTACACAGCTGTGACTATAACTGATGAGAATTCTCTTGGTAGGTAGACTGGATGACATTTGATTGTAAGAAATTCTAGGTCGGGCGAGCAGAAGGACTTGAGTTCCTGTATGTTGTTATGATTACACCAAGAGTTGTTAATGCATGATGCATGGAGAGGCCCGGTGGCTGAACCAATTCCAACAACATATCCCGAGAAAGCCATGTTTCCATGAAACAGAGAATGTTACAATCCAGTCTCTCTGGAAGGCAACGCTCGCTGGAATTTCGTCTACCTTGTTGTCAAGAGACTGGACATTGGCGAGTAGTATACTTAGGAGCGGAGAGCAATGTGCCCGTTTTCGAAGCCTGACCAGAAGACCGCTCCATCTGCCCCTTCTGCGTCACCGTTGTTTTCGGTCAGCTGCTGGGATTAGATCCATTGTCCTGGGTGGTGGTCCGAAGAGACTATCTGCTTCGGGAAAGTCGTAATTCCTGGTTGTAATGTTGGTAAATTGACGTTGCTCTTATATCCAATAGTTCTTCCCGGTTGTATGTAATAAGACTTAAGATTTCTTGGGGTAACAATGTAAGAAATAATACATAAAAATAACAAAAATACTGCATAGTTTCCTAAGAACGCGAAGCGAGACGACCATCTTTGTCGGTGCCATTAGGATCATTATCAGACTGTAGCACCTGGGGCAGGCACGGAACTCTGGGCAGCCCCAAACATGGCTCTTGGGGTCTGTCACCAGACAACAGATGAGGAGAGTGGACACTAACTGGCAGGACCTGTTGCTGCAGCATCCAGATGTAGCTTCAGTAGTAGAGTGCCAGGCCCAGGGGGATAGGCAGGACCAGCAGACTCGTGGAGATAGAGGGCACTGGGGACACTGGGCGATCTGACTGGGGATTCCAGGAGGTCCAGGAGGTGAATCAGAGTGGAGGAACAGGATAGGCACTAGATTACAGGGAAGGAGGGTGTTAGGGTTGAACTGGCTATTTGTTTGCATAACCTATATAATATACCGGGGAAACTATGCTACAATATTAAGTATATAAACTACGGATAAGTCAACTGCTGAAGACAAGAACTACACCCGGCAACAGGAAGTGCGTCACGAGGCTGGGACCAGCCTGCACGCCGAAGATAGGATGAGGAAGTTTAAACCACGCTCATCCTCGCTCTGACAGGCCAGCAATGAGTGGGAACTATCTTTGTCAGAGTATATAAGGGAGAACAAAGGATGTGTCGTTCTCTTCTCTGTCTGCCCTGCGTGGTGTTACAGTGAGACCGTATATACGAACAACATATTTCCCATTCAAGTGTTTGCAATAATTAAAGAACAAAGAAATCATGAGATACTCTTTGCTAAATAATTTGTTCTAATACCAGATTCGAATTGACGTGACCCGACAATGGTTAGAAAGGTTGTGCAAACAAAGTTATTTTTGGCCAGACCCGACCCTATTTTTTTACTTTCTTGATATGAATAGGGAAATTGCCAAAGATCAGATTACCCTATTGCTTATCTTCTTGTTTAGATCAGGATGCTCCACCATTCAATGTCTCTGAACCCCCTGAAACAATGTGTTTAATGATTACCTGAAGTGCTTTGATGTTGTCACTAACTCGTCACCTTGCACATTTGTCACCCTGTGAAGTTCAAAATTATATATGTGATCTGTAGTTTATTAAACTGCATGCTTTCCTGAGTCCTAGTGGAAGTGATTTTTGTAATGCGTTAGGTAGGCCTAATACATTCACATGAAATGGTTGGATGGAAACGTGGTTAATGACAGCCCTGCTACACTACAGCAGAGATTGACAAGATGGCCTTGTCATGGCCGTGTCCCAAAGGCGGCAAGACAGGCGGTCTGCTTGTCGTGGACAGATTTGGACGGGAGTAACCCCACTCCCGCTTTGCCTCTTCCTCTCTGACTATAGCCATCGGGCATCCCGCATAGCCATCAGCTATATGCCATTAGGGAATGCTTCCTTTGAAATCAATAAAAGCTGCTACTGCTCGCGTTGCGTCCAATGGCAGCATCAAAGCACAAGAATCACCAAGGTTCAATTCTCGATGGCTGACGCGCGCGTACATTCGATCTTGTGAATTTAAATAATGCGAAATTAAGTTAATTCTGGTTAGGTTCTGTGTAGCAGGTAGAACGTCACATTGATGGCGATGCGTGTTGTGTAGCTGATGTGGGTGAGTTGGATAAAGGAGAGGCAGTAATGTAGGCCTAAGCCAAAATCAAACCCCCCAATTATTTTTATTTTTATAAGTACACGCTGGTATTAGAATCCATGTTAGTGAATGAGTCATGCGCATCAAATTAGAAGGCAAATCTACTTTTCCGGCATCTACGCGAAGCAATGTTGGTAAAGTGAGCAGATAAATTGCCAGAAGATAGTCTGTTTGTTCATTGTTACGTCTAGAATTGTGTCATGTAAAGTTAATGTCTATTTAGTGTTGATACGTTTAGCTGCCAGTGCCAATAATAGGCTACATATTTTAAAACTAACTTTGTGCCTGCCTTTGTTGATTTTGAGCACAGGCATATGTCTTGCTTTGTACAAAATAATAAAGTGCCGTATAACAGGATATTTCTAAACGTAGCTCTTTATTAGCTAGCTACAACTGGTATGTTCACATGTCTCATACAATGATCAACAGAAGATGACCTCACCACCTGGGTGGTCTGAACCAATCAGCGCAGTATGATACGGCTGTAAAATGCATGCAATTACAATTCAATATGTTTACACATGAATATTACATCCCCCTTCTTTTAAAACAAAAATGCAAATGTTTTACATATTCTAAGCATTTATTTTGAATACATGCTCTGTAGTTTTAACACAAGGTAAGTAACCATTTATACTGCACCAACTGAATCAACATAACAGACTCTGAAACAATGATTCAGCATACAGTTACTTTTAGAATGAAGGTTTCTCAGCAACTCAGCTTTCACTGTAGCAATGACAACTTAACATTTCAAACAAATACAATACCAAAGCATTTCAAGTCAACTTTTCAATAACAAGTTTACAGTCTGGAACTATTTTAGGGCAGCGATCCGCCTACACCCTTTGACATTTCACAGGTCTAGGACAGCTCTGGGCTTGACTGCTCTTCCTGACCTTGTGTGATATGATGCTGAGCATGCTTCTATGTCAGTCAACAGCTCTTGTGGTGTTGCAGGTAAGTATGGTGTATGTTGTGCTGTGTGTGTGTTTAGTCCATCACATTCTCTCTCAAGGGAACAGTTCATCTCGTCAGTGTATTGTTCTTTTGTGTTCAGTAGGTTACGATGATTGCGGCAGTACACCGCTCCTTCTGCGGTGCGGACGTGATATGAATGTTTAGTTTCAGCTGGCTGGATGATGACTGCTGGCTTCCAGAGGCCATGCTCCTGGATTTTAACTGACTCTCTGTCGTTCAGTGGTGGCAGTAGTCTCGCTGACCTGTTGTAGTATTGCTTTTGTTGTTGTTGTCGTCTCTGCACATTTTTCATGCATTTCCTTGTAGCTGACGACCTCAGTTTGCAGCTGCTGGTTGGTGCTGGGAAGTGTTGAGCGAAGTCTGCGGCTCATCAACAGCTGGGCTGATGATTTGGTGGTTGGAGACATCCCTCTAGTGGTGTGGGGGCTGTGCTTTGGCAAAGTGGGCGGGGTTATATCCTGCCTGTTTGGCCCTGTCCGGGGGTATCATCGGATGGGGCCACAGTGTATTCTGATCCCTCCTGTCTCAGCCTCCAGTATTTATGCTGCAGTAGTTTATGTGTCGGGGGGCTAGGGTTAGTCTGTTACATCTGGAGTATTTCTCTTGTCTTATCCGGTGTCCTGTGTGAATTTAAATATGCTCTCTCTAATTCTCTCTTTCTTTCTTTCTCTCGGAGGACCTGAGTCCTAGGACCATGCCTCAGGACTACCTGGCATGATGACTCCTTGCTGTCCCCAGTCCACCTGGCCGTGCTGCTGCTCCAGTTTCAACTGTTCTGCCTGCGGCTATGGAACCCTGACCTGTTCACCGGACGGGCTTGTTGCACCCTCGACAACTACTATGATTATTATTATTAGACCATGCTGGTCATTTATGAACATTTTAACATCTTGACCATGTTCTGTTATAATATCCACCCGGCACAGCCAGAAGAGGACTGGCCACCCCTCATAGCCTGGTTCCTCTCTAGGTTTCTTTCTAGGTTTTTGGCCTTTCTAGGGAGTTTTTCCTAGGGAATTTTTCCTAGCCACCGTGCTTCTTTCACATGCATTGCTTGTTGTTAGGGGTTTTAGGCTGGGTTTCTGTACAGCACTTTGAGATATCAGCTGATGTACGAAGGGCTATATAAATACATTTGATTTGATGATTTGAAGTTGTCAACTGGAGTGTTGCGGTATTCAAGGAGACTGAGGTAGGGGTCTCTTGTCTGCTTTTGCTTTGTTCATGAGTGATTTATCAATCTGCACAGATCTTTCAGCAAGGACATTACTTTGAGGGTAATGTGGGCTTGTGGTGACGTGTGAACTCCCATGCTTTTGTGAAGGATTCAAACTCATTTGATTTGTAACAGGGGCCATTGTCAGATATTAAAGTCTCTACAATGCCATGCCTGGCAAAGATTGCTTTCAGCTTGTGTATCACAGCTGCAGATGTGGTGCTGTAAAGCTTGTCGAGTTCGAAGTATCTGCTGTAGTAGTCCACTGTTACGATGTAGTCCTTGTTGTTCCAGGTGAACAGATCGGTTGCCACGACCTGCCAGGGTCAGTCTGGGATACAGTGAGGTAACATTGGCTCTTTGGTGGTGTTTGAGGGGCATCGCTCAAGACAGATGGCGCATTTACCAACAATGTCCTCCATTTGTTTGCACATTCCGGCCAAAACAAAATGTCCCGTGCTCTCTGTTTGCACTTTTCCATGCCCATGTGTCCAGCATGGATCTTTGTCACAATCTCTTCTCTGGGACTGGCAGGAATTATGATTTTCTCTCCTTTGAAAATTATTCTGTTGATCTGTGATAGTTCATCACGATGGTTCCAGAACTCTGAGACGCTCTGAGGGCATTTTCTCCTCTCCTCAGGCCATCCATCCTGTATGACTTTCCTCAGCTGTGTGAGTTGTAAGTCCTTTTCGGTTTCTGCTCAGATCTCCTCCAGGTTTGTGTCACTAAATGGTAAGTTGCTGTACACAGTGTGCACTTGCATGTCCATGCCTTCAGTGAGTCTGCTGTCCTTGTAGGTAAGAAACCTCCTGGAGAGTGTGTCTACGACAGGAATGTCTTTGCCTGGACGGTGAGTGATTGTGAAGCCATATTTTTGTAGTTCTCATTCTCTGTAGCCTTGGTAGGGCTGTGGCTAGCGGTTTCCTCATGATTGACTCGAGGGGCTTGTGGTCGGATTCCACAATGACTTGTCATCCGTATACGTACTGATGGAAACGCTTACATCCGAACAGAATGACGTACAGCTCCTTTTCGTTTTGAGCGTAGTTGATTTCACAGTCTGAGGGATTTGGAAGCGTAGCCGATGAGCTTTCCTTCTTGCAGGAGCACTGCACCTAGTCCATACTTCAACGGGTCTACTTGGAGTCTGAGCTCTTTGTTGGGGTCGTAGTAGGCAACGATTGGTCCTGGTTCTCTAGTGATCAAGTCTTTCATTCTCTGGAAAGCAATGTCTTGTTGCTTGTCCCAGAGAATCTCACTGGACTGCTTTAGCAGCTTAAGCAGGGGTGCATTAGCATTGGAGAGGCTGGGTGCGAACTTGGCTAAGTAGTTAACCATGCCAAACATTGTTTCTAGCTCTGCACGGTTCTTTGGTGGCTCCATTTATTTTATGGCTGAGATCTTCTGTGGATCTGGCTTGATTCCATTCGCTGTGAGAAGATGTCCGAAGTAGCTGACATCTTGATCGCCGACTGTGCTCTTCTCGGGGTTGAGCCAGACTCTTCTCTCGCAGGACCTTTGCAGCATTACGCGGTGGTTTCTATCATGTTCCTCTTTGGTTCAACCATAGAAAAGGATGTCGTCCACAATTGCCACAACTCCGTTGAGGCCTTCGTACACTTCGTCGATCATTCGCTGAAACTCATCCTGGGCTGAGATAATCCCAAAAGGCAGGCAACGAAACCTGTAGCGTCCAAACGGTGTGTTGAACGTTGTGAGCTTAGATGACTCTTCTGTGAGCTTGATAACCCAGTAGCCTGATCTGACGTCCATGACACTGAAGTAGTGTGCTCCCGCTAGCTTGTGTGTGATGCCATCTAGCGTCGGTAAAGGGTAATGTGTGATAGCCTTGTTCAAGTCTCTTGGGTCGAGACATACTCTGAGCTTGCCTGTGCGTAGTTTCTCCACCACCACTAACGCTTTTACCCAATCTGTCGGTTCTGTAACCTTTGTGACTATGTCAGATTGCTCCATGCTCTCCAACTCTTTCTTCAGACGGGCACGGAGAGCAAGGGGAATCTTTCTTGGTGGGTAGACTACAGGGGTTGCGTCTGGGTCAAGGTGAAGGGTACATTCTCCTGGGAATAATCCTATTCCTGTAAAAACATCAGCAAACTCCTCCAGTACATTTTCTGTCTCTACTGGTGCTGTCACTGATAAACTAGCTTGATGAGGTCCATGTCTAAAAATGCTTTAAGACCTAGCACTGCAGGTGCTCAAGTGTCAACAATGTAGAAGTCCAACATCATGTCACTTTCCTTGTATTTACATTTGAAAGTGCATGTGCCTTTTACTGGGAGCTGTTCACTGGGTGGGTGCACTGGGTGGGGTGTAGCTCACACTCAGATGTCAAGCTGAGGTACTTATTCCTAGGAATAATGTTTACTTGTGCACCAGTGTCTAGTTGGAACTTTAGCTGTGTCCTTTGTGTTCCTATCTCAATGTCAGCAAAGGCTTGCTCTGTCTCTGATATTTGATGTTTCTGTGTCACTGAATCAATAAACAGTTCATCAGCATTTGATGGACATTTCATCTTCACTCACTGCATGTTCTGTTTTTTCATGGTAAGCTATGATTCCATTTTCACATAGTACACTGTTTGCCTTTAGTTGGGCAATTTCCCTGTTCGCCATACACTTTGTATTCACGTTTTAGGGCGTTTTGAGTCTGTGTCGCTCTGTTTTGGAGTTATGTCTCTCTCCGTTCTGAAGCGCACTCTGGGCACCAGAGGTGGGCTTTGATGTCTGCCTGACTGCGTGCACTGTTCACCTGATGAAGCCCGAAATGGTTTTCATCTGAACCTGTGCTAGCTCTCGAGATCCAGTGTTGCCAACTTAGCGATATTTAGCGAGTATTCAGACCCCTCTAGCGACAAATGTTTTAAAAAGCGACTAGCGACAAATCTAGCGACTTTTTCTGGTGTTATTGGAGACTTTTGGAGACTCTGACGTGAACGTAGCATTCTTACTCTTCTCAACGAGCAGCGGGTGCTGCCGTGGGCCCCACCCCCATCCCAAAGCACTCACAGGTGGCCCAGTCCTCGCGCAGCAGTCCCTCCCTGCTGCAGCCAGAGCAGATGTTCACCCCTCCCGTCCAAATTAATCGCTTATGCGGGAATCGCGCATGGCTGATCCCGCCCTGGCTTACATAAAACATTTTTTTTACCTGAATTAGGGCCAGACTAGTTACCATCATTTTCTCACATTTCCATTAACAGTTTTTTCTATTGTCTCTTTTTGGTCCATTTAGATTGTATATAAAAAATGTTATAGTTAAAAATGTTCGTTTTACTGTGACTGATCCTAAGTGGATCATAAGGTTAAAAACCAAACCAAATTAAGAAAACTAAACTAAAAAACTAAAGAAAATTGTTTTTAAATAAAATAAAAAATTAAGTAACTCCGCTAGAGTGTCTCTTTTGGGTCACAATCTGAGGGATTTGGAAGGGTAGCCGATGAGCTTTCCTTCTTGCAGGAGCACTGCACCGGTCCCAAGCCCGGATGAAGGAGGGTTGGAATTGTGACAAAAAAAACAAGAATCGACAGAAAAGTTCATTTGTAAGTTCTAAACATATTTAGGGTGTTTTTTACTCACTTTTTGTCTCTCCCACGACGTTATTCCTCTCTCCTACAGCGTCCATCACAATTACATGTACATGGCCAATTATGCAAATTAGGTGATGACGTCATTTAGCAACTTTTAGGACAGCCAATAGCTACTTTCCTTACTGAGGAGTTGGCAACACTGGACTCTGGTTATGTCGATAGCTTTGTCCAGCGTTAGCTCAGACCCAACATTCAAAAGTTTCCCTCTCACTCGCGGTGAGTGTATTCCAAATACAATACGGTCCCTGACCATCTCATCCTTGTTTGCATAATTAGTTTTTCACAAGCAGACGCAGCTCAGTCACAAACTGTTCAAACGATTCGCTCGTTCCCTGTACTTTCTCATGGAATTTGTACCTAGCGAAAATCGTATTGGTCTTCGGCACAATATATGCTTCAAACCGATCGCAGTATGTTTCCAGTACCTTTGATTCTGCCTCGGTAAGTGTCCATGTGTTGTAAATATCTCCCTTTTTCACCGATCCAGAGGAGCAGGTAGCTGCACTCTTCCTCTTTTCCTCTGAACATTAGCTCCACATGCTGTTGAACTTGCGCCATGCATCGGGTTAGTTTGTAGACTCCCAGTCCATGCGAGGTGAAGGAACTCCAGCAAAATCCATATTTTAGTCCTTTTACTCTGACACCATGTCTTTCTTTGTACAAAATAATAAAATGCTGTACGACAGGATATTTCTAAACGTAGCTCTTTATTAGCTAGCTACAACTGGTATGTTCACGTATCTTATACTATGATCAACAAAATGTGAGTCAAAAGGAACACAACAATAATTCACAAGGTCTACATTACGAACATAACAAACTACAAATGTTTTATGGATTTTCATGACAATGAAATTGGCATACACTGCAGTGTACGTGAATTGACGCCCTCTACTCTAGCACAAATGTTGATGCCGTTAACGTCTCTGTGTGGTGTCAGAAGTGTAGTGAAGGCATGCACACAACATGGTAGGTGTGAACAAGAATAGCTTACTTGTAAAAACGACTTTAGGATAAACTTACTTCGGGATAGACAATTCCACTCTGGTTGTTCAGATCAGAAGAGTGGTTTAGCTGAGGTGAATATTCAACATTGGCCATGCTGTCAATCCAGCATGATTTCTGCGCACTCAAAACAACTGTTAACTCAGAACTGGGAAATCTGACTTCAGTGAGTCCAAGACAACTGGGAACCCGGGGGAAAACGAGCTCTGACTGGGAAAATACGTTTTGAACGGTCATCCAACTCAGAATTGTAAGTCGGAACTCGGGCCTGTTTCTAGAGCTACGACCTGAAGATCATAATTCGACCTTGTTTTTTTCTGAGTTCCCAGTTGTCTTTAAAGCACCATGCATCCAGAGAATGCCAGACTTTGATGACAAAATTTACCCACGAAGGACCACCGCACCACCTTCCTGTTCAAGTGAACACAGCACAACAAGGTGAGTCCAAAAATGTATTGTATGCTGCTGCATAAATTACGTAATATGCAAGAGAAAATACTGTAGCTAAGAAAGTAATACTAAGTGTATGTTGTGTAGTAAGCTGTTAGTAGCCCATGTGCCTCACCTCAATAATTTGGTCCCTTTCCCCTCATAATTTTGCCTACTATTCTGACTTGGTGGTGCACATATAACCTGTTTTAGAGAAATGCAATCATCGAATAGTGTAAGACCTTTCATTGTCTGCTTATATGCCCCCTTTATTTATCCTATGGTTCTGAATTGGTGTACAGGGAGAACACTGTAAGAATGGCCAATGTTCTGAATTCTATCGCTGTACATTTCAAAAGTGCTGAACAAATAGCTATATTGACTACGTCCGTCCTAGCTCACTCATGTCTTAATCAAAATTACTGATTGCCTCTTATCAAATCAAAAACAAATCAAATGTATTTATATAGCCCTTCTTACATCAGCTGATATCTCAAAGTGCTGTACAGAAACCCAGCCTAAAACCCCAAACAGCAAGCAATGCAGGTGTAGAAGCACGGTGGCTAGGAAAAACTCCCTAGAAAGGCCAAAACCTAGGAAGAAACCAAGAGAGGAACCAGGCTATGAGGGGTGGCCAGTCCTCTTCTGGCTGTGCCAGGTGGAGATTATAACAGAACATGGCCAAGATGTTCAAATGTTCATAAATGACCAGCATGGTCAAATAATAATAGTTTATTATGCCATAGTTTGTACATCTCAATTGTCAGTAGAAACCACATTTATTTAAGCAAGTCAGCCATATCAGCTATGTTTTTTTAAAAGGCAGTAAATGAGGCTGATTAACGGTTTCGCTGCCAGACAAGGCTCTGCTGATAGCCAGGTGTAGCAGTGGTAAGATGTTGGGACTCTGCTGTTGGGACTCTGCTGTTGGGATAGCTTTATGTAGGCCCTAACAGTTTGTGGGCACCGTTTGTCACTGTTATAGTGCAATAAATGTATTGTTTAGTGTTGTGCAGTGTCTTTGCTGGCTTGCATCCCCCCCAAAAAATGTGTTTGCCACACCAAGATTAACATGCTAAAATCGCCACTGGTTATTGGTCGGCAAAATAATAATATTATATATTATTCATGGATTATGTTTTAAATCATCATAAAAGTGTGGTAAATGTGTACATTTTCCTGTTTCAAAAATATGTTGTTCAAAACAAGCTGTTCAGTTACTTACTGCCCCTCAGTGACTGCCAGCAGCAGCAGCTCTCGAACATTGCTTTGTTTTGCCAGCAATTTGCACTGAGGGGGAACTGCCCCAATGAAATCGCAGGATTTCATAGCATAAAATAAATTATAACAGTACAATGTAAATGGACCAGCCTGGGGCACTTAAATGTGCGTACAGTCAGAACTTTTGGGTCTGCTATAGTCTCTATACCAATGAGTCTTTCGGACCAGACGGCTTACATGATGGCTCTAAAGAAAATTGTAATTAACTTGTAAATAAATAATCACAACATTCATGGGAGCCTTTGACCTACCTCCAACAAGAGTGGAAGAACAGAGGGATACACTAGCAAGAACCTTCTCATTGCAGATCTGATAGGACAAACAAGCATGACAGTGGCTTATTGTTTCCCCCCACGTTGTTCAGCAGGTTCTACTGTTGGTGACAGGTGACATGTGTGGACTAAAACAGCCTAAAACCGGGTGTATCGCAAAGCATGATCCAATGAATTAGCCAGCTACAGTAATTTTGAGACACATTGAGAAATAGTTTGGTCAAATGAACCAGTTATCTACCTTTGATAAGCTTGCTAGCTTGTGAGCTCCCATGCCAATTTCAAGTCTTTCTAAAGTAATATCTGACTGACTCAGAAATAAAAAGTTCTTTCAGAATGAAAGTTAACTGGCTAGCGCATCATGCTTCGTGATGTTATGTTAGCTAACTATCCCCAGTTAGATAATGTATTTTCACTTATTGCATCTGCGTACTTGTTGCGTTCTCCCTGGTGCACTCGTTTGATCGTGAGCAGGCTGCTCGTTCTCAATAGTATAATCTAATCTGTTCAAAACAGTGTCAGCATGTGCAGCAGTGGTCATTCGGTGTTTGACATGCAAAAGTAAAATAGGTGTATTTATGCTGCTGTTCAAATGCAGAGATCACTTTATATATCTTATCAAATAAACTACCGGTAGTTCGAAAACTTGGCATCGTATTTCTGTCATGGGCCCGGGTATTCAGCCAGTCAGCAGCCACCACTGGTCCACCTTGGAATATCGCCATTCTTTCTGTGATGGAAAAAGTACCCAACTGTCATACTTAAGTAAAAGTAAAGATACTGTGGCTTAATAGAATATGACTCAAGCAAAAGTGGAAGTCACCCAGTAAAATACTACTTTAGTAAAAGTATTTGGTTTTAAGTATACTTAAGTATCAAAAGTAATTTATAATTACTGAAATATACTTAAATACCCACAGTAAAAGTATAAATCATTTCAAATTCCTTATATTAAGCAAACCAGACGGGACACAGGCCCCCTCAGATTTGTCCTGTACATTTTTTATTTACATTTGTTTTTCTGTAATACTACTTGCCCTCTGTAATACTACTAGCCAATTTTATGATGGCTTTAGCTAGCCCAGATAGGTTACCAATCTCCTAACCTCATAACTAGCTAGCAAGAAGCAAATTCAGGCTATTAATCAAGTTGGAGTAGCTAGTTTGTCGAACTATCTTAGCTTGCATGCCTGTTGGCAAAGTGGTACAGTGCATTCGGAAAGTATTCAGACCCCTTGACTTTTTCCACATTTTGTTAGGTTACAGCCTTATTCAAAAAATTGATTACATAAATACAAAATTCCGAATCAATCTACACACAATACCCCAAAATGACAAAGCGAAAACAGGTTTTTAGTAATTTTGGTAAATTTATACAAATTAAAAACTGAAAAACCTTATTTACATAAGTATTCAGAACTTTTGCTATGAGACTCGAAATTGAGCTCAGGTGCATCCTGTTTCCATTGATCATTCTTGAGATGTCCACTTGTGGTACATTAAATTGATTGGAGATGATTTGGAAAGGCACACACCTGTCTATATAAATTCCCACTGTTGACAGTGCATGTCCGAGTAAAAACAAGCCATGAGGCCGAAGGAATTGTCTGTAGAGCTCCTAGACAGGATTGTGTTGAGGCACAGATCTGGGGAAGGGTACCAAAACATTTCTGCAGCATTGAAAGTCCCCAAGAATACAGTGGCCTCCATTCTTAAATGGAAGAAATGTAGAACCACCAAGACTCTTCCTAGAGCTGGCCGCCTGGCCAAACTGAGCAATCGGGGGAGAAGGGCCTTGGTCAGGGAGGTTACCAAGAACCTGATGGTCACTCTGACAGAGCTCCATAGTTCCTCTGTGGAGATGGGAGAACCTTCCAGAAGGACAACCATCTCTGCAGCACTCCACCAATCAGGCCTTCATGGTAGAGTGGTCAGACGGAGGCCACTACTCAGTAAAAGTCACATAACAGCCCTTATGGTGTTTGCCAAAAGGCAACTAAAGACTCTCAGACCATGAGAAACAAGATTCTCTGGTCTGATGAAACCAATATTGAACTCTTTGGCTTGAATGCCAAGCATCACGTCTGGAGGAAACCTGGCACCATCCCAACGGTGAAGCTTGGTGGTGGCAGCATCAGGATCGAGGGAAAGATGAACGGAGCAAAATACAGAGAGATCCTTGATGAAAACCTGCTCCAGAGCGCTCAGGACCTCAGACTGGGGTGAAGGTTCACCTTCCAACAGGACAATGACCCTAAGAACACAGCCAACACAATGCACAAGTGGCTTCGGGACAAGTCCCTGAATGTCCTTGAGGGGCCCAGCCAGAGCCCGGACTTGAATCCTATCGAACATCTCTGGAGACCTGAAAATAGCTGTGCAGTGAAAGTGTATAGAGTAAAAAGTACATTATTTTCTTTAGGAATGTAGTGGAGTAAAACTTGTGAAAAATTATAAATAGTAAAGTACAGATACCCCCCCCCCCCCCCAAAAAATGACTTAAGTAGTACTTCAAAGTATTTGTATGGAAGTACTTTATACCACTGCATTATTTGAATGGAAAATGCCATCCCATATAGAAAAAATACTGTAGTATATTATGGTATAAATACTACAGTATTCACTGTAGTGTTTTTGCAGACATTACTGTAGTATTTACTATAGTATTTTTTGTTTTATCTTTGACATAGCAGTGGAAGCGATCTCCTTGAGGAAACCTACTGGATAAATACTAAAAGAGCACATTTTCTATAACCTGTACAGTGCCTTGCACAAGTATTCATACCCCTTGGATTTCTTTAGCATTTTACTAGTATTTACTTTGGTTTAAAAAGTTTTGATTTTGCAGACTACTGTTTTTGGAAACATTACTGTAGTATTTACTATAGTATTCTACGGTATAATACAACATTTACCATAGTATTCTACAGTATGCTACAACATTCTATATGTACTACACATGCTCGAGGGACACTACATTTTGTAGTATAGTATTCTACATTTTACTACAGAATGCTATGGTAAGTACTGTAGTATTCCAGTAAACGTAAGTATTTTTTAATGTGGGATGACAGTGATGCCACATTGTTTACATAAAAAGCATTTAGTTATGGTCTGGACTGGTTTACTTTAGAACTTTTAATGTTATAGGCCTAGTTCTTAATCATAGCCATACATCACTATAAATCATTTTGTTATGTGCCCCCCGAGTGGCACAGTTGTCTAAGGCACTGCATCACAGTGCTAGCTGTGCCACTAGAGATTCTGGGTTCGAGTCCAGGCTCTGTCGCAGCCGGCCGCAACCGGGAGACCCATGGGGCGGCGCACAATTGGCCCAGCGTCGTCTGGGTTAGGGAAGGGTTTGGCCGGCAGGGACGGCGCACTAGCGACTCCTGTGGCGGGCCGGGCGCAGTGGACGCTGACGCGGTCGCCAGGTGTACGGTGTTTCCTCCGACACATTGGTGCGGCTGGCTTCATGGTTAAGTGGGCATTGTGTCAAGAAGCAGTGCGGATTGGTTGGGTTGTGTATCGGAGGACGCTTGGTTCTCGACCTTCGAATCTCCCGAGTCCGTACGGGAGTTGCAGCGATGAGACAAGACTGTAACTTCCAATTGGATACCATGAAAACGGGGTAAATTAAAAAAACGAATAATAATTTTGTCATTATGTTATCGATGGAAAGGATGAGCTCTAAATAATCACGGTTGTTTTCTTGGAAATTTCTAGATGACGCTGTAGTGTATAGTATGAACTGAAAAGAATGTGACACTTGTAAGTGTAAAGCATTTGTTGGAGATGTAAAGTAGAGTCATCTTTACTAGAAAATCTTTAATGCACACAGAATTGAAAACGAAGTTTAAGAAAAGTTTAAAGTTATTTCTAGACAATACAATCAATAATATATATATAATTGTCATGGTAAAAAAGAAACATTAAAATACAAAGCATAAAAACATTAGATAAGAAATTATAAAGAAGCATGTGTTGTTTAGCAGCATAAGCCAAAAGTTAAAGGTTTTATAGGCACCCAAATCTAGATAATTATGTTGAAATATTGGAACAGGCAGCCATCTCCAGTGAACAAGGTGCTGATACCCCCACTTATTAATGTTTCTGCCAAAAACAGCTTGTAAACAGGAAAACATTGGCATCCCTTTTAAGGAAAATAAATGAAAGCCTAATTCTCAACTACAGTAATACAAAAATGTATGCACTGCATTGCATTTCAATCTAATTCCTGACATTTTAATTTTAACAAATGGCTCATTTCCTTGTTCTATCTCATCTAATGTGTACCTCCTCCTGGCAAATTAACCCATAGGTAAATAAGGAGTTGTAAGACCACCAAGAGCCACTGCAGGTCAGTTTTTCACATTGAGAGCTTAATTCCTAAACTGAATTATGAATGAAGCCCTTAGCTAAAGTGGTTTGTTTGTAGTCAGTCACTTAGGTCATCAAGATTAACACTGAACACTCAAAACAACCTCAGTGGAAATCTTATCAGGTGACCAATAATTTGTGGAGAAGCCAGCCCTAGTCCACGCCTGTGTAGCAAGTACTGAAGTAGATGCACCGTTTTTAAGATGTTCATTGTTGTCAGCTGTACATTTCCTTGGTCAAGACATCAATGAGGCTTCTGAAATTATATGACACACATGAGACAAGATTCATCATTGTTTGATACACAATTTGATCAGTTAAAGAAGGATTGTCACATATCCAGAACATTTTCAGGGTAGTACAGATTCACCTTTTCTCTGTGACTCTTCTGGTGGATCCGCAATTCCTCTGGATCTGAAAACATCTTTTGGCAAAAGGGGCAGACAGACTCTGGGATGGTTCTCCAAAACCCTTGTCCTAGGTCAGGAGAGTCACTTAGCTTTACTTGGGCCTCTTGATGACTTTGTGGAGTTTTCTTTAGGTCTGCATGCCATTCATCATCACCAGCTGACTTCCTATTGCTCTGATGGAGTGGGCCCGCTCCTCTGACACGCCTCATTCCAGCAGCCCAAGATTTGGGATTAGAGAACTTTTGAGACAGCTGATCTGAACACACCACCTTATGGCGAGCCTCTTCCCCCTGTGAGCTTAATGCGGGCCTGGTTCCGGGTGGACTGCTCAAGCGCAGCTGAAGCCGCTGAGGCTTATGGGATGCCTTGTTTGAGGAGGTCACACACTGGATGGAGCCGGAGTCAGGACCAGGAAAGGGGAAAGCAGTATACTTGTCCTGTTTGTCCTGATTCTCCCTCACAGAGCTGGGCTGAGGGTTGGTGGATCCAGGTCCACCTGTCACCCCACACCCTGACCTGGCCAACCCCGAGCTCCAGCTCTGCAGAGGCGGCACAGACAGCTGCTGGATGCAGTGGTGCAGAGAGGGATAATCTACATACCGAAACTTGGGAACTCTCTCCTTGGAAGTGACAGGGGTGTGTCCTCCAGAGGGTCTTCCCAGAGCCAGGGGAAAGCCCTCCAGCCAGCTGTCCAGGGGTGGCACAGTGAGCTGCTGGATGCACTGGTGTAGCGAAGGGAAGTCCACGTACTTGAATCTGGGCACTTTGAGGGGCACTTCAGAGAGGTCCTCTTTTTTAACCCTGATGGGAATGGTAGGCTGTTCCTCCTCTCTCACCCTACGAGTCTCTGTGTCTGGCTCAGTTTTGACCACTAAGGGCACTGTAGGGGGAAGTCTCCTGTCCTCCATGGCTGGCCTCTGAAAACACACCAAACACAGTTAAATATAACATTTTGGTTAACCCCCAATTGGTAAAACCAGGCTTCAAATATCGGAAACCATTTCCAAATATATCCAATAATGTTATTGTGGCAATAATGGGGGTTGTTCTACTTTGCTTATATGTACGTCCTGTTTTTTTCCCTAAGATGTGTCAATCAAATACATGTAAATTCACAGCTGTTTGTCTTTTGAATTATCCTCACTTAGAATCGCATGTCCTGTCCAGTTCCTCTCTGCTAAGCAACATGTTAAGTATGCTGTCCTGACCTGACCACAATAATTAGTTTAGGGGTTTCCTCTTCTCAGAAATAGCCATAAGCAGCTGTATAGTACAGATATACACTGAGTGCACAAAACATTAAGGACACCTGCTCTTTCCATGACATAGACTGACTGACCAGGTGAATCCAGGTGAAAGCTATGATCCCTTATTGAACAGACGTCATCAGAGCACGCAACAGTACAGTGTACTGCCTACACTCGGTTTGTTGTTTTTATGAAATAATTGAAATTAAATAGTTTTCAATAATAGCTAAAGTTTTTGCATTGCTACTGATTCTGCGACGCGGTTGGGACCACAAGTTTGTGTCCCGGATTCCTGTTAAGTAGCAGTTAGCTGCTAGCCATCATGAAAATGGAGCAGTGCTAGCCCATAGGTGTTTTTATCCACCGCTGGGCATAAAGACTTAAGGTATGAGATGAGATTTCCACACAATCACAAGATGAAGATACGGTGGAACGGAAAATGGACAGGAATTTGTCTCCCCTAAATGCACCACCATCAAGCATCTTAGGGAAGAGATTCTCTGGCTGTTAGCTCAGCTCGAGAAAAGGAAAACCTGCTTTCTAAGTACACCGACCTTGCTGTAACTCAGGCAAACCAAATCTCAGTTTTAAATTCCTCCTATAGCAAAGCTGTTGATGAGTCAGCGGCGTTGATCTGTCCCAATCCAACAGACAGACGTTAGGCTCAACTCCACGGCCCATGGGAGACTGGACACTCGCAAGGCGTAGGAGATCGGGGAGGCAGTCTGGCCACCCGTCTGTCCAAGAAGATCCGATCCAGCTATCAATCAGCTTTGCCCCACTTCAGACGGACCTACGAGCCCCGGGAGTCAGCAGGTAATTTCCCCATCGGATTCTATCACTACCCCCATCATTGTGGGCAGCCCGATGGTGAGAGATTTTGGCCTGCCTACGGTCTGTGGACTGACCAAGGTCCACTGTTACCCAGGTGCCCGTGTCCATGACATCAAATCTCTCCTGCCCACGGTTCTGGCCAACTACTGCAATATTGAAACCATCGTCACTCACATAGGTTTTAACAACCTTCGTTTTAGGTGATTTGAGGAACTGAGGGAGGACTACATTTTTTTTAAAGACCCTCGTTAGCGCAGGGAAGATAATAGTTATCTCTGCCCCCTCCTGTCCTCCCGGACGTTTCAGCCGACTCTTTACCCTAAACGAGTACCTGAAGAAACTTTGCAACGACAGGAATGTCTCTTTTTGTGACAACTTTGATTTGCTGTGGGAGCAACCAGCACTTTTCAAAAGAGACGGGATTCACCCTAACCGCAGGGGTTCCAGGATTATTTCCAACGACATCGCAAACTGTTTTATAGACTGACAGACAGGGTCTGGTAGTGCTCCAGTTCTTCCTGTCAGAATAAGCAAAAGAGGACTTGGAAACCATATCAACTCCTATAGAAATTGCACTATGGTTGTTGTAAGTAACCTAATTTATGTTCCTTTAACTCTACCTTCTAGTGAGTTTATACAAACTGTCATCTCCTACCATTCTGATTAATTGGAGACTGTCAGAAAATGTGGTTTTAACTTTAATTTGATTGTTATTCCATTGGTTACCTCTAGGCAGATCACTAGAGAAATCACTAGTAAAACCTTTCTCGTGAATGACCTCATTACTGAGCGCAAAGTTGATTTGCATGTCACTGAAACATGGCTGTCTTCAGACTGTAGTGCCACTTTTATTGACCCCCCCCTATCAGAAAAGGGGAAAAGGGTGGGGGGACAGGTTCCATTTTTACTAATGCTCTCAGCTGTAAGGACATTTCATTTCGACTTTGGGTCTTTTGAGCATCATGCTATACTGTTTAAATGTCAGCCACCAGTGCTGGCCATAACTCTGTATAGGTCACCAAAGCACTGCCCCACTTTCTTTACTGATTTTTATTTACTATTGTCTATTGTCCTTGAGAACTATGACAAAATCATTGTGTTGGGTGATTTTAATATTCATGTTGACAAAGAGACTGACTCCAAGGCCATTGCATTTCTGAATATTTTGAGCTCTACTGGGCCCAACCATAACCATACCAATACTCTGGACCTGATTATTACCAAGGGGCTTTCTATTGACATTCTCTATTGTTGATGATGCTTTATCTGATCCCCACTGTGTATTTTGTACTACCTTGTTAACTATAGCACAGGGTAATACTGAACGCATTATTAAGAAACGCTATCTTACCGCTGAAGATCTTACCTCTACAGATTTCATTGAGTGTATGTATGAGCAATATTCCATCACCTATTCTGCCTTCCTGTTTTGATAATTTAGTTGATCACTTTAATAGAAAATGAAGGTCAACCATTGATGCACAGCACCAGTAAAGTTGAAAAAGGCCACATTCAAACGGAGAGCCCCTTGGATGAGTGAGGAAACTAATAGATTAAAGGGAAATTGCAGAATAGCGGAAGTGAAGGAAATCAAAGTTGCAGGTCGATTATGATATTCTGAGAGAGCAATAAAGCAATTAGAAATACCAGATGGGCTCATTTTTCTAACTTGATCACTAATAATCAGAATAATGTGAGTGTGCTCTTCTCGACCATTGATGGCCTGATAAATCCTACCCCCGCAAACTTATGTGAACTTTCTTCCATATCTAAATGTGATGAGTTTGCGGCATATTTCAGAGATAAGATAACAAACATTAGGCTGGGTATCAGTCAAGCAAGACCTAATGAGAAGTTTGATATGTGCCCTAGCCTACCACGCAAAGGCTCTATGGATTTATTTTCCCTGGTTGACACAGACATGCTCAGAAAAGTGATATCACAACTTAAACCTTCTACCTGCCTTCTCGATCCTATCCCCACCACCTTCTTCAAAACAGTTTTCAATTGCATATCTGAAGAAATGCAAGCTATTGTTAATCAGTCCCTGTTCACAGGCACTTTCCACACTGCACCAAAAACTGCAATGGTGAAACCCCTTCTGAAGAAAAGTAACTGCAGAACGACAGATTTTTACCTTGTCGGCTCGGGGATTCGATCTTGCAACCTTTCAGTTACTAGTACAACACTCTAACCACTAGGCTACCTGCCGCCGTGTTCCATGTCTGAAATGTGCTGTATAAAAAAAGCTTAATTTGATTTGAGGAGACAGGTTAAAGAATGATTTCTAGGCCTTGAGACAATTGAGACAAGGATTGTGTATGTGTGCCATTCAGAGGGTGAATATCAATATTAGGAAGGTGTCCTTAATGTTTTGTACAATCAGTGTACAGTAAGGTGACCAATATAGGTTGACTAGATGCTGATAATAAGGGTAAAACTGGGTCCAGTTGAAGATGCTGTGTGCTGCTCCTCCAACCCCAGGGAGATAAATGGCTTTGCAGGTATGAAGTTAGGAGGAAAGTAGGTCAGAGGCAGACTGATCACACTGCCAGGTGGCCAAAACAAAATATATGTCACACAGCAGCACAATCTATTGGCCTTGCAACAAATGCCAAGCTTGAGCCATGATACGTTAATACAAACCTCACCCTGCTCACTGCAATAAGTATGGCTAGATTCAAGGGAAGACATGGAAGGTTAGACGGAGAAGCTAAACTTGACTACGTCAAATGTATGCACGCATGACTTTCTAAATGTCATACATATTCAGCATTTTGATTCACAATATATTTGTTCTTTTGTTTGTTTAAAATACTTTGTTTCTTGCCATCGTCATTAGAGACAGTGAAATAACAGCAATAGGAGGAATCCCAATATAATCTTATATATGCATGATAACCTACTTATTGTAGTGTTGCTTTTTATTACCATCCTGGCACAGTGAAACACAGAAAGATTTGCTCTGGAACTGTGCCGAGCCATGACGAGGGGCGGGGGGAACGCCGTGTTCCATATACACTCGCAAGAGGAATTGGGTCATGCACGGTGGCCTACATTTGGAGGATTTGTTGTCTTCGTTTTTCCCTCCCCACATATATTTGGGCTGGCCCCGCCCTCGTGGGCTCAACAGCACAAAAGTAACTGGACTACAGCAATATCCATATTTGAAACGAAAAAGGACCCTTACAATTTGATAACTTCCATACCCATTTTATGACATTTATACTAGATTCGTAGTAGAAACACAATGACACGTCGCAATAACTGTGGAGGCAAACGGTTGCATTATTTCCATATGGATCACACTGTTTCACTTGTAAATTCATAAATATGCATTTAAAAGCGGGGTCACGACTGTTGAATTCATACCGACAATGTCCAATGGGCTATAAAGCGAGTTCTAGAGGGCGACTGGCGCATATACACATCAAAACATAGTAAATTGACAAATGTATAATTATTAGCAGTACAATAAAATATGTGTCTATGCCATGCGTTTCTTTATCCACGTTTTACCTTTCGTTATAGGTCTTCCTGGAAATCCGTGAAACGCGTAATGAATCTGATTCTTGGTGATGCTGTGTCCTGCATGTGTGCAATGAAATAGTGTTGTTACAAGATGTAAATCAACCAGTAGCCTAATTGCTCAGACGTTTCGGTTTTGCCGCAAATCGAATAGAAAAAAGACCAAGGCTGGATGGCTGACTCTTTGAGCGTGGTTGAAGACACCTGCTACTAGTTAGTTTCAGATTTAAAAAAAATTAGCTTGATCATTCGACGTCAATGACAGCTCACCAGTAACAGTTATTAAATTACGTATCTCTAAAAGCCTGTAGTGCTACTGCTACCATGACTGATAGAGTCTCAAACCAATCAGATTTAGTACAGTCAAACCACGCCCACAGAATCCTTATCTAAATAAAACAATGCAGACCAATGTTCAGATTAGTTACAGTTTAATAGGCGGAGCCTTCGCGCTCAAATTACAGTTCAGATAGTGTCCTCTCCATTAGGATGGGCAATACCACGCATTCACTCATATAATCCTACATCCCAGATTATATATTACAGATGGCAGATAACCACAATTACTTTTAGGTGCTTTATTTATTAGTAATTCTCTATGAGCATAGAATTTGCCTTATTTACCACCGTAAATGGTCGCCATGTCTAAACACATATGGGACACCATTTGAGGGATTTTAAATTATATTATTAGTAACCAATCAGATCAGTAACCAATCAGATCAATAGGACTGTAGATGTTTTCAAAGTGAGGAGAAAAAGACAGGAAATGTTGATATTTTGAGAGGAAACAAAACAAACCTTTAGTATGGTGGCTTTTCAGATTATCCTAACCTTTCTGTGGGGAAACTCTTATAAAGTATCTATCAGCCAGAAAAGACAGATCGTGACATATTGGTGCATCATATCCATCAATATAATGTAATCCACCAATGTAATTACTCATGTATTGCCTTGAAGACACAATTATGGGTTATTTTTAATAATGATATAACCATTTATTCTTTAAGAATATACACTTAATGGATTTGGACTACAACTGCCTAATTACCCTATAATAAGCCAAGGAAAATAGGTGATATTGTCTTTTGTTTGTGTTTTTTGTTGTCAGTTGAGTCAATGTATAGCTTCAAAATATGTAAATATGCTTAACGTTCAGAATCTCATGGATTGTCAGTCCTTGCATCCATTGCTCCAGTCTTTGATTTTGAGAGTGGTTACATTTCTCCAGCCGCATCCCTCAGCTTTATACTAAATCAAGTGGTGGGGCTGCTGTTTGGCTGAAATACTAACTCGGGATTGTAGCTTTACGAAAGATGCTTAGTGTACATCCTAAATAAGCATACTCCAATTTCACTGGGTGGTATAGTTCCTAGCTCTTATCAACTAGTGTTCTGTAGCTCTATCCCACTGTGCAGTCATGACATAGGGCTCTATCCCACTGTGCAGTCATGACATAGGGCTCTATCCCACTGTGCAGTCATGACATAGGGCTCTATCCCACTGTGCAGTCATGACATAGGGCTCTATCCCACTGTGCAGTCACGACATAGGGCTCTATCCCACTGTGCAGTCATGACATAGGGCTCTATCCCACCCAGGACCATCATTTCAACCTCTACGCCTTTTGATAAAACGATATGTACTCCTTGGAGTTGTATATGGTTTGTGCTTTCATATTGTTACTTTATATGACTTTTCTTAAACCAGCCAGGGATTGGAAATGCAGCAAAAATTATGGATGTTTAATGCAGAGAATACAGAATGAGATCATCGCTGATCATGACAACGTATTATACCTTTACTAATTGTAGTCATTCACAAACTATGAACATTCAATTAAACGGTAAGATTTTCTCTAAATCCTAAAACCATCAACCAAGGGGATCAAGGTCAAGGATTTCTGTCCATGTTCATGTGTGCAGTTGGTAATGAGGTCATGTTATGTGTTGTATGTAAAAGTGTTGTATGTAAAACCGAAGTACATTTAGACATAAAACATCACTAAAACCATTATTTATTTACACAAGCACATATAAGACCACACATCAAGATGTACAATTCAGTCATCATAATACCAAACTAAACATTGCTTTTTGGGTTTAATAGACAAAGTCTATATGTTAGACCAAACACATGTAGCTCCTTGTTTGAATAAGTTAATTCCTAATAGGAACCATGTACAGCACAAGCTGGTGTTTACTTTTTTGCCTGACGACTCATCTTGAATTTAATTCCACTGCTCTATTGAACGCTACATACATTTAGTATGAATCTGCTATCATAGAAGTTGTTTGTGTTACGTCATAACGAGGGGCGTCGTACAAAACAAATTCATCAGCGATTGGATTGTCTCTAACAAATCTAACCAGTCAGAGTATCAAAGTTGATATCATCATCATGTAGGCCGGCTCTGGCCCAACCCATCGTTTAATGAGATGGTTTATGCACATTGGTAGCCAGGTATATACCGTGGTTTATGCACATTGGTAGCCAGGTATATACCGTGGTTTATGCACATTGGTAGCCAGGTATATACTGTGGTTTATGCACATTGGTAGCCAGGTATATACCGTGGTTTATGCACATTGGTAGCCAGGTATATACCGTGGTTTATGCACATTGGTAGCCAGGTATATACCGTGGTTTATGCACATTGGTAGCCAGGTATATACCGTGGTTTATGCACATTGGTAGCCAGGTATATACCGTGGTTTATGCACATTGGTAGCCAGGTATATACCGTGGTTTATGCACATAGGTAGCCAGGTATATACCGTGGTTTATGCACATTGGTAGCCAGGCAAGTTTACTCCGGTCTCTGCTCTTGATTTGTAAGCAGTCCCCTATCACTCAAAGGTGTAGAATATGTAGAAATCAAAAAGAGTGCCGGCATTATTTTCCCCCAACATTTTGTTACTTAAATGTAATATTTGAACCAATTCATAGAGCAGAAAAGAGCTTGAGTGAAAGGCAACATGCTCTTGACAAGATCCTATAAGAATTGAGTTTGTAGTTGATTGGCTTTTTTTGATTGGCACTTTTCTACCAACCGAGGTACTCAAAGCACTACATAGTAAGGGAGAAACTCACATCATCCCCCACCAATGTGTAGCACCCACCTGGCTGATGCACAGGAACCATTTTGTGCAAGAACACTCACCACACATCAGCTGGAAAGGTGAGGTTTGATTTATGCCAATTAGGGGAATGATTAGGTGGCCATGATGGAATGGGGCCTACTCTTACAATAAGTGCCATGGGATTTTTTAATGACCACAGAGTCAGGATACCCATTTAACATCCCATCTGAAAGACAGCACCCTACACAGGGCAATGTCCCCTTCACTGGCCTGGGGCTTTGGGATTTCTGTTAGACCAGAGTGCCCCCTACTGGCCCTCCAACACCACTACCAGCAGCATCTAATCACCCATCCAAGGACCAACCAAAACTGACCCTGTTTAGCGTCAGAGGTAAGCCAGCAGTGGAATGCAGGGTGGTATGCTGCTGGTATGAGTTTGTAACCTGAAAAGTTTACAATTTGGTCTCATTTTTTTCATCTAAATGTTTCCAATTGGAACATTTATTCAACCCATTGCTCAGTTGATTTCTTTGTTGTAAGAAAATGCATATCACTTCACGTTAAAACAAATGTACAGTTAAAAAAGTGTGATATACTGCCTATACATGTGAATTTTATTGAATAAGAAAATAAAGTAATAACATGAATGAAGCATGATTTTAAAGAGAGGGGCATAGAAATAGTTTTATCTCTAGAGAGATAAATGTTTGAGTGAACGTTTTTACTAATAATCTGTTTACGTGAAGCTTCATTTTGGGAACAGTGATTTTGCAATACATTTATTTGATTTGAAAATGATTAGATTCATGTTCCAACTGGCAAATGTTTGAAAAAATATAAATGAATTTTCTAATAGGTTGATATTTCTCAAATATCATTCAAACAATCAGAAGGCGTTAATTATTGAAGCCTGACAATAAGGAAATTAAAAAAACAGAAAGCCTTGGACCAGATTCTTCAACAGCCTACCTTATACCTTTAAGGAAATACATTACTTCTAAGATGAATGTATCATTGAGAGAGATTACAGTACCACATTTGAAATAGAGCATGTGCTACATTTTATTATAAACTGGGTGGTTCGAACCCTGAATGCTGATTGGCTGACAGCCGTGGTATATCAGACCGTATACCACGGGTATGACAAAACTTTTATTTTTACTCTAATTAAATTGGTAACCAGTTTATGATAGCAAAAAGGCACCTCTGGGGTTTGTGGTATATGGCCAATATACCACGGCTAAGGGTTGTATCCAGGCACTCCGCGTTGCGTCGTGCTGAAGAACAGCCCTTAGCCGTGGTTTATTGGTCATATACCATACCCTCTCGTGCCTTATTGCTTAAATATACCCTTGTCATATAGTGGAGTATGAACACTTTTCCATACTCTGTCCAATATTTCTACAAAGCAAAAGAGACAGAGTTACATACAGTATATTACACACAATATCATGGTCATTTATAGTTTATGTCAAGCAAAGAGCCAATCTCTTCCCATGTTTGTGTTGTGATGTTTTCATTCTACAGTGACTCCTAAATCAATATATTTGCTATTTTGTACATCATTGTAATACACCTTTATTTATCCCTCCTATTTCCCACATTTGCTAATTTAAAAAAATACTCTGTGCAACAAATGTATTGTGTTAAAGACAGACAGTGTCTCTCCGACTTTGGCTTATTTGTGCAATGTGGATCAGCACTCGACAGGACACATGGGGTGATGCGACAGACTGTCTGTCAGACACACCCCTAACCCATCCTCTCAACCAACCTGGTCAATTCACCTATCTGGTCTTTCACTCCAACAGGTAGGAGGACTGGGCAACACAATCTGTGGAAAAAAATCTGATATATTATCACTTAAAGGGATATCATAAATGCAGCATTCATTGGTACCTGAATTGAGACAAACAAAAAGGTGTAATGGGTTTGTCGCATAAAGCTTACTTCTTTATTACATTTTTGTAATTATTTTCTCTGCATCAGGGATAGCGTACATATGTACCTGAGTTGAATTATTTTCTCTGCATCAGGGATAGCGTACATATGTACCTGAGTTGAATTATTTTCTCTGCATCAGGGATAGCGTACATATGTACCTGAGTTGAATTATTTTCTCTGCATCAGGGATAGCGTACATATGTACCTGAGTTGAATTATTTTCTCTGCATCAGGGATAGCGTACATATGTACCTGAGTTGAATTATTTTCTCTGCATCAGGGATAGCGTACATATGTACCTGAGTTGAATTATTTTCTCTGCATCAGGGATAGCGTACATATGTACCTGAGTTGAATTATTTTCTCTGCGTCAGGGATAGCGTACATATGTACCTGAGTTGAATTATTTTCTCTGCGTCAGGGATAGCGTACATATGTACCTGAGTTGAATTATTTTCTCTGCATCAGGGATAGCGTACATATGTACCTGAGTTGAATTATTTTCTCTGCATCAGGGATAGCGTACATATGTACCTGAGTTGGGATATCATAAAGGGATATCATAAATGCAGTGACATCAGTGGCATCACTTACGTTACAAATCATTTTGGGAAATAAAGTCATTGTAAATCTAGAATATGATGGCTAAACCAGGCGTACCTTACATGCTACTTATTCCTCGCCTGCCGGTCAAGGAATTTCTGTTTTCTATCTGGAGGAATCTCTTCCAAACTGATGCCATGGTTACTTGCCCTGAGGAAAGTCAAAGACAGAAGGCTTAATGTCTTGTTTGATTGGCAGTGCACACTGAGCACTCAGACTCTCTTGGAATAGGCATTAAACATATCAGTCCCAGCATATGAAGCAACAAAAGCCCTGTCCACACTGACAACTGTTTTCATCGACCGCTGTTGACAACCGGGTCTCAGAATGTTCATTACAACTGAGTTTGAACTCTTAACACAGATATAAAATGTTCATCTGGACAGGTCTAAATTAGGCAACAACCAGGGTAATGTGTTAAAACATTACGGCAATGTTTGCTGAATGCCAGGGAGAGCGTTTATCACACATGTAGTGGCAGTGGGAGGGAATGATTAATTAAGTTCAACAGACAGGTGGTAGATGAAGAATTTTACATTTGGGTCAACATGTGAACTGAACTATGACACAAGGGTCAGGTCAGCAGCACATAGAAATGATGATTTATAAAACGTTTAGTTCCAGCCACACAATCTGACAAATGGTCAATGGGTCAGCACATCATCAGATTTTTGACAATTATTTTCGGACATCTTATCCTCTATATCCCCGATGACCTAGATGAAAATCAACTTTGATGTGAACGGGTTTCATCAGTACTACTGACAAGGGGCCCGGGACAAGCAGCTGGCAGGACTGAGAGTCAATAAGAGTATAGTTAGGAGAGACATAAAGTACAACATAAATAGAGCAGGTATGCTTGTTAGGTCTTACCCTGGAGTAAGGTCAGGCGGTCTTGGGAGAATCTTGTCGAACCCAGCTCTCCCAACCAACCAGAATGTGTTTTCAACTCCCTTCCCCTGAAAGAGAAGTAGGGAATAACAGAATGAATGTAAGTAAGAATTTTACTGTTAGTCTACACCTGTTGTTTACAAAGCATGTGACAAATAAAAATTAGATTTTTCTGTGGTAAGTTAAGTGAATTCACTATTTGTGTGTGTGTGTACCTTCAGCTCTGTCATGCCCCTGGTGTCTATTTTGTAGCCCATTTTCAGTTCATGTAGGATATCGACTGTGCTTTGGTTGACATGGATTCTGTAAGCTGGGATATCAAAAAACAACAACAGCAACCACAAAGGCTGCATTAGTCTTCATATATTCTGACAGTTTTTTCAATGTAAACAATTACCATTAGTTATTCATGTCTATAGAGTCTCAACACGTGTGACATCCTACAGTACTCACATATCCTGCATATATTTAGATTTTCATTCATTGGTTGATCATAACTGTATTTAGTATAGAGTAACAAAATATCATTTATTGTGAGCCCATTGACAATACACACGAGCAGTTTTTTGTGTGCAGCAATTCATATGTTTGGCCACTTGGTGGGAGTAGATGTGAGATTTCCTGTACGCTCATGTCACTGACTAGTACATACAGTTTATACTCTGAAATACCCTGTGTTGCTAGCAATCAGCAGTTAAATAAGCATATATTGTTTTGAAAAATTAAAAGATTATGAGGTTGTTTATTCATATCATCACCCCAATGGTTTTTATAATTGTTACATTAACTCATAACAC
Source organism: Salmo trutta (assembly GCF_901001165.1). NCBI lineage: Eukaryota > Metazoa > Chordata > Actinopteri > Salmoniformes > Salmonidae > Salmo > Salmo trutta. Next base: position 34,666,277 of record NC_042975.1, read on the forward strand.
ATACAAATCTCAACACATTATGAAGTTTACCATTGCTGTACCAGCAGAATTGGTGGTGAAAGGATATCTGATGCAAGCCTGTACATGGAGGATATTTTTATTAAACCCTAAATTTGCCCACTAATTCTACTGATAGTCTTAAAGGATTAGTCAGGACTGCTCATCGTAACCCTCCTTAGCCTCTTGTTGCATGCACACAAACGGCAATACACCTGTCCCTATCCTTAGTGACCTCACACGGCGTGATGGGCAAACAGCGAGTGTGAGGTACTCACGCAACCCTGTTGACTCCATTCGAGAAGCCGTGTTGACAGTGTCTCCGAACAGACAGTACCGCGGCATCGTCAGACCCACCACTCCTGCCACCACAGGGCCTGGTGGACACAGAAACACACAGACATGCTGATAAGATCATAAGTAGCATTTTTCCTGATTTATGACTTGTGATTCATGACTTATTCAAAGAGCCTCCAATATCTCACAAAAGTCTCTGGAGAAAAAATTGCAAATTTAGTTTAATTGCTGAATATCCTTTCAAAATTTAGCAGAGATGTTAGAATCTTTTTATTGTATGTCAATTATGTTTTTTTCTGAGCTGTCCTTTACCATACCTAAAATTAGTCACTCCTGTGTTGCTAGAAACATGCAAAACCTTCGATATTAATTGGTAGGGTAGAGTAACGAGAAGAAAGCATTAGGCAGTGGAGACTAATAGGATAACAGGGCTTAGTGGATGACATTGCACCATTCCAGGATTATGTTCCAGACGGGGATCAGGTAAAAATACACTTTTGCTCCAATACTCTGACATTAATGCCATGTTCTATAGAATTCCAATACTCATTCTCAAATTTCATTAAATATAACATATCAAAAGTATAGTTTGCTTATGTATTGAATTGTACTATTCATCTATTGACTTTGTTGCATATGCATGAACTGCAATGTATAGCAGTTGATCTCATGGACTGCCAGTCATTGCATCTATAGCTCCATCAATGAATTTGACAGTATAATTTCTCTAGCCCCATGTATGCATGCATGAGTGTAAGTCGCTTTGGATAAAAGCATCTACTAAGTGGACTATGTTGTTATTATTATATTATCCCCAGCTTAATAGCAAACCAAATGGCGGGGCTACCGTTTAGCTAAAAAACGAATGAAGAATTGTGGTTTTCAAGAGAAAAGGCCAGTCAATTAGTCTACATTATGAATGCTGAGGCAGAGGATGAAAATATGACAAAGAATTTTAGATGGGCCACGCACCAGAGTGAAGGCCGATACGAATCTTGACCTTGACATCAGGCATGTGCCTCATCTTGAAGGTTCCGATACAGTGGAGGATGTCCAGGGACATGTTGGACATCTCAGCTGCGTGGCGTCTTCCGTTCCGGTTTGGAACTCCAGAGGCTACCATGTAGGCATCTCCGATGGTCTCCACCTGAAGGCCACACAATCAATATCTTTATTGTCCCAATTGGGAAATTTGTCAAATTACAAAGGAAGGAGGAGGAGACAAACTCATGCACACTAAGGAATGCAGCCATTTACTTCCAGGATTTGTATTGAAAGTAGAACAAGCTTCCATTGCATCACTAATAGGACACAACTATGTTGCAGCAGGACAGGATTCTCACCTTGTAGACATCATGCTGCCCGATGATGGCATCAAAGAGTGTATAGAGATCATTGAGTAAATCTACCACTTCAATGGGCTCGCTGAGTGCAGAGATGGTAGTGAAGCCCACAATGTCACTGAAGTACAGAGTGACCTCAGAGAAGTGCTCTGGTTTCACAGGCTTGCCTGTCTTCAGGGCCAGGCACACAGACCTATGGTGTAAGATAAGACAAGGGAGTTGATAGAGGGATGTGGATAGAGGATAGGAGAATAAATGACCAGCGGCCAATGAACAAAATTGTTTTTTGCCTTGCACAGTAATACAATTCAATATTCTCAATACAGAGACATTTTTTCTTTTTGATGTTGCAAGTAGAAGTTCAGCTTTTAACGTGAAGTGGGAGGAGTGTGGGGGGGGGGCTGACCTGGGCAACATCTGGGCCAGCAGTTGATCAGTCTTTTTCCTCTCCACCTCCAGCTCCTCTGTCCTCTCCCTGATCAGATCCTCAAGGTTGGTAGAGTACTGCTCCAACATACGCAGCATTGAGTCTATGATGTTGGTCTTCTTTCCCTTGGTTATACTCTTGAACTAAAGTATGAAAGGGAAAAATACAGCATGCAGTGAGGAGGTGAAGTATGTTACATATTACTGTAATATAGTTAACAAAAAGCATGTTGTTTTGAGTTCTTGTTAGCTTGAGACTGAGTTCATTGTGTTCAGATGTGTGCTCATGCATGTCTATGAAAAAAATTGTAGGGTGAATTCAACCCCTCTGTACATCTGGCTGACTGAATACCAGGCCGATCCGAGGTGCCTGGATCCAGCAGAGCTCACAGAGTAGACATCTATCTGTCTGCAACTGCCCACCAACAGCAGAGATGAAAGACAGGAAAGGACCAAATCACTCTCTCCCCCTTCCCCACCACATTCAGGATTAAAGATCCAATGCAGCCATTTGTATCTAAATATCAAATAATTTCTGGGTAACAATTAAGTACCTTTACTGCGGTTGTTTTCAATAAAAATTGTCAAAAATAAACAAAAGTAGCTTCTTAGCAAAGAGCAAGCAAGAATGTTGCTAGTACTGTCTGGGAGTATTCTGAGTGGGAAGAGGAAACGGTTATTGGCAGAGAGGGTTGGAACTGTTTGATGTTGATGTTACCTGGCAGGCCAAAACTCCAACCCTACAAAACAGCCTGAAATTAGAGGCGGTCTTTTGAAACAGCTCTGGCACTAAAAGTGTATTATCTACATTTTCAGAATTTCACAGTATTATTCCAACCTCATAGTGAGGAAATATAGTATAAAGTGGTGTAGTGGTATTTTTTTAGGTGACGGAGCGATAGAAATGTAATTTCCTCAATCAAGGTTTTTACTGACAGATGTAACCAATTCTATCATTATAGAATATGCATGATATGAATCCTCCAATTGCAATGTCTGCCTATGCCCACATATTGTCTCAAGAAAATTTTATACTTATAATACCATCAAACACCAAGTTAGGCATAGGCTACCTAAAAGTCCAAAGTGCATCTCCATGCCAATCATTTGATTGATATCCATCAGCTTCATGGGAATATGCATTTAGATCTTCATGAATTACTGTTTCATGAGCGAATTAGAACAGATGATGTTAACAAACTTTTAGCCTTTCTTGTATTTTGTTTCAATCAAAGCATACACAGTCAGATGTTTACATACACCTTAGCTAAATACATTTAAACTCAGCTTTTCACAATTTCTGACATTTAATCCTAGTAAAAATTCCCTGTCTTAGGTCAGGTAGGATCACCACTTTATTTTAAGAATGTGAAATGTCAGAAAAATAGTAGAGAGAATTATTTATTTCAGCTTTTATTTCTTTCATCACATTCCCAGTGCGTCAGAAGTTTACATACACTCAATTAGTATTTGGTAGCGTTGCCTTTAAATTGTTTAACTTGGGTCAAACTTTTCAGGTAGCCTTCCACAAGCTTCCCACAATAAGTTGGGCGAATTTTGGCCCATTCCCCTGACAGAGCTGCTGTAACTGAATCAGGTTTGTCGGCCTCCTTGCACGCACACACTTTTTCAGTTCTGCCCGCAAATTTTCTATAGGCTTGAGGTCAGGGCTTTGTGATGGCCACTCCAATACCTTGACTTTTTGGCCTTAAGCCATTTTGCCACAACTTTGGAAGTATGTTTGGGGTCATTGTCCATTTGGAAGACACATTTGCAACCAAACTTTAACTTCCTGACTGATGTCTTGAGATGTTGCTTCAATATATCCACATAATTTTTCTTCCTCATGATGCCATCTATTTTGTGAAGTACACCAGACCCTCCTGCAGCAAAGCACCCCCACAACATGATGCTGCCACCCCCGTGCTTCACGGTTGGGATGGTGTTCTTCGGCTTGCAAGCATCCCCCTTTTTCCTCCAAACATAACGATGGTCATTATGGCCAAACAGTTCTATTCTTGTTTCATCAGACCAGAGGACATTTCTCCAAAAAGTGCGATCTTTGTCCCCATGTGCAATTGCAAACTGTAGTCTGGCTTTTTTTATGGCGGTTTTGGAGCTGTGGCTTCTTCCTTGCTGAGCGGCCATTCAGGTTATGTCGATATAGGACTTGTTTTACTGTCGATACAGAGACTTTTGTACCTGTTGCCTCCAGCATCTTCACAAGGTCCTTTGCTGTTGTTCTGTGATTGATTTGCACTTTTTGCACCAAAGTACGTTCATCTCTAGGAGACAGAACGCGTCTCCTTCCTAAGCGGTATGACGGCTGCATGGTCCCATGGTGTTTATACTTGCGCACTATTGTTTGCACAGATGAACGTGGTACCTTTAAGCATTTGGAAATTGCTCCCAAGGATGAACCAGACTTGAGGTCTTGGCTGATTTCTTTTGATTTTCCCATGATGTCAAGCGAAGATGCACTGAGTTTGAAGGTAGGCCTTGAAATACATCCACAGGTACACCTCTAATTGACTCAAACCATTAGCCTATCAGAAGCTTCTAATGACATGACATCATTTTCTGGAATTTTCCAAGCTGTTTAAAGGCACAGTCAACTTAGTGCATGGGAACTTCTGACCCACTGGAATTGTGATACAGTGAATTATAAGTGAAATAATCTGTCTGTAAACAATTGTTGGAAAAATTACTTGTGTCATGCACAAAGTAGATGTCCTAACCGACTTGCCAAAACTATAGTTTGTTAACAAGAAATTTGTGGAGTGGTTGAAAAATGAGTTTTAATGACTCCAACCTAAGTGTATGTAAACTTCAGACTTCAACTGTATCCTGCCTAGTGGTACGCTCTGCATGCACGGACCAACTGGCAAGTGTTTTCACTGATATTTTCAACCTCTCCCTGACTGAATCTGTAATACCTACGTTTCAAGCAGTCCACCATAGTCCTTGTGCCCAAGAAAGCAAAGGTAACCTGCCTAAATGAACCTGCCACATAGCACTCATGTCGGCAGCCATGATGTGCTTTGATTGAAAGGCTGGTCATGTCTCACATCAACACCATCATCCTGGAAACCCTAGACCCACTCCAATTCGCATACCGCTCTAACAGATCGACAGATGACGCAATCTCAATCACACTCCACACTGCCCTTTCCCACCTGGACAAAAGGAACACCTTTTATAGGGCCTCCTGAGTGGTGCAGCGGTCTAATGCACTGCATCGCGGTGCTTGAGGCGTCACAACAGATCTAGGTTCAATCCTGGGCTGTGTCGCAGCCGGCCGCGACCAGGAAACCCATGAGGGGTCGCACAATTGGCCCAGAGTCGACCAGGTTAGGGGATGGTTTGGCGGCCGGAATGTCCTTGTCCCATCGCGCTCTAGCGACTCCTGTGGCGGGCCAGACGCAGTGCACGCTGACACAGTCACGAGTTGTATGGTGTTTCCTCCGACACATTGGTGCGGCTGGCTTCCGGGTTAAGCAAGCAGTGTGTCAAGAAGCAGTGCGGCTTGGCAAGGTCGTGTTTCGTACGAAGCATGGCTCTCAACCTTTACCTCTCCCGAGTCCATACGGGAGTTCCACCAATGGGAAAAGACTAACTACCAATTGGATATCACGAGAAAGGGGTAAAAAGAAAAAAAATAGGAACACCAATGTGAAAAAGCTGTTCATTGACTACAGCTCAGCGTTCAACACCATAGTGCCCACAAAGCTCATTACTAAGCTAAGGACCTTGGGTCTAAACACCCCCCTCTGCAACTGGATCCTGGACTTCCTGATGGGCCGCCCCCAGGTGGTAAAGCTAGGCAACAACACATCTGCCACGCTGATCCTCAACACGGGGGCCCCTCAGGGGTGTGTGCTTAGTCCCCTCCTGTACTCCCTGTTCACCCACGACTGCATGGCCAAGCATGACTCCAACACCATCATTGAGTTTGCTGACAACACAGCAGTGGTAGGCCTGATCCCTTACAACGATGACACAGCCTATAGGGAGGAGGTCAGGACAACAACCTCTCCCTCGACGTGAGCAATACAAAGGAGCTGATCGTGGACTACAGGAAAAGGAGGGCTGAACACGCCCCCATTCACATTGACGGGGCTGTAGTGGAGTGGATCGAGAGTTTGAAGTTCCTCGGTGTCCACATCACCAACAAACTATCATGGTCCAGACACACAAAGACAGTCGTGAAGTGGGCACGACAACACCTCAGGAGACTTAAAAGATTTGGCATGGGTCCCTAGGTCCTCAAAAAGTTCTACAGCTGCACCATAGAGATCATCCTGACCGGTTGCATCACTGCCTGGTATAGCAACTGCTCGGCATCCGATCGTAAGGCGCTACAGAGGGAAGTGCGCACAACCCAGCACATCACTGGGCCAAGCTTCCTGCCATCCAGGACCTATATACTAGGCAGTGTCAGAGGAAAGCCCAAAAAAATGTCAAAGACTCCAGTCACCCAAGTCACAGACTGTTCTCTCTGCTACCGCACGACAAGCGTTACAGGAGGGTCAAATCTAGGTCGAAAAGGCTCCTCAACAGCTTCTACCCCCAAGCCATAAGACTGGTGAACAATTAATAAAATGGCCACCCAGACTATTTACATTGACCCCCCTCCTGTTTGTTATCTATGCATAGTCACTTTTCCCCTGTGTACAAATTACCTTGACTAACCTGTACCGCAGCACATTGACTTGGTACCGGTACCCCCTGTATATAGGCTCATTATTGTTATTTTATTGTGTTACTTTTGATTTTATTTTTTACTTTAGTTTATTTAGTAAAAATGTCTTAACTCTGTTTCTTGAACTGCATTGTTGGTTAAGGGCTTGTAAGTAAGCATTTCACTGTAAGGTCTACTACACCTGTTGTATTCAGCGCATGTGACAAATAAAATATGATTTCATTTGAACAAGTTGAACCAATCTGTGGTGCTGAAGGATTTCTTTGCGCATTTGGCCAGTTCAGGAACAAACAATAATTTGCAGTAGGCTATAGACTAATGTAAATACAAATACATATAGTTTCATATAATTACACTGTTTGCAAGGAGAACTTTATTGTGAGTAGGCATTTCATTGTATTGTGTAGCTTTTACACGCTGTATCATAAATACACTTTGATTAGCTTGAACATATGGTTACAATCTATCTTTTAAAGACAAAAAAACAGAGTTGAACTATCAATTCATATAATTTATTTACATAGATTAAACATGCTATCAAATCAATTGACCAAAGTGAACCTAAATCATTACTACATAGAAATGCAGGAAATTCATTTTAAAACAGCCATAAAATCAAGCTGTTGGTGTGGTGTATTCATGCATCTCAATAAAGCAGTGGCGATTTTAGCATTTAAATCTCGGTGGGGCAAACTCAACAATTTTTTGTTGTTGATGCATGCCTGACTCCACCCTTGCTCTCCATTCAAACTGGACAACATTAGCATTTCACGAAAACAGCGCATAAAGAGCACTAGTAATAGTGTATTTTTGTAGGCACTAACTCCACAATGGCTCTTTGGCCAAAGCTTATGGGAAAATTGGGGTGGCAGGTAGCCTAGTGGTTAGAGCGTTGGGCCAGTAACCGAAAGGCTGATAGATCGAATTCCTGAGTTGACAAGGTAAAAAATCTGTTGTTCTGCCCCTGAACAAGGCAATTAACCTGCTGTTCCTAGGCCGTCATTGTAAATAAGAATTTGTTCTTAACTGACTTGCCTAGTTAAATAAAAATAAATACAAAATGTATGTTTATTTGTAGTTTTGGGGGGGATAAACACCGAAATAGGTCTTGTACATTTTGTTCTATTAGATAATTTTGTGAATTTTGAAGCATTTATGTAATCAAAATGAGCACATAAAGGCTTCAGAATTCATTATGGTTATGTTAACTGACTGATATTATCTCATAGAACAAAACATATAAGATCTCCTAAGCCTGTTAACCTCAGACCTTATTTTCGGCGTTAATTCCAAAACCCCATTCTTTCCCCATTCATTTTCCCCATATGAATGGCTGAATGAACCAGAGGTAACTTATTTCTGGTTTTTAGGACTACAAGCTGGCGAGCTCTATTGCTGCCCAACTTCTGTTTCAAATCAAATAAAGTTTTATTAGTCACATGCGCCGAATACAACAGGTGAGACCTTACAGTGAAATGCTTACTTACGAGCCCCTAACCGACAGTGCAGTTTAAAAAAATACGGATAAGAATAAGAGATACAAGTAATTAAAGAGGAGCAGTAAAAAATAACAATATATACAGGGGGATGCCAGTAGAGTCAATGTGCGGGGGCACCGGTTAGTTGAAGTAGTATGTACATGTAGGTAGAATTAATTAAAGTGACTATGCATAGATGAAAACAGAGTGGCAGTGGTGTGGAGAGGGGAGGGGGGGGGCAATGTGAATAGTCTGGGTAGCCATTTGAATAGATATTCAGGAGTCTTATGGCTTGGGGGTAGAAGCTGTTTAGATGCCTCTTGGACCTAGACTTGGTGCTCCGGTATCACTTGCCATGTGGTAGCAGAGAGAACAGTCTATGACTAGGGTGGCTGGAGTCTTTGACAATTTTCAGGGCCTTCCTCTGACACCGCCTGGTATAGTGGTCCTGGATGGCAGGAAGCTTGGCCCCAGTGATGTACTGGGCCGTTCGCACTACCCTCTGTAGTGCCTTGCAGTCGGAGGCCGAGCAGTTGTCATACCATGCAGCGATGCAGCCAGTCAGGATGCTCTCGATGGTGCAGCTGTAGAACTTGTTGAGTATCTGAGGACCCATGCCAAACCTTTTCCGTCTCCTGAGGGGGAATAGGTTTTGTCTTGCCCGCTTCATGACTATAATGGTGTGCTTGGACCATGTTAGTTTGTTGGTGATGTGGACACCAAGGAACTTGAAGCCCTCAACCTGCTCCACTGCAGCCCCGTCGATGAGAATGGGGCCCTCTTTTTCCTGTAATCCACAATAATCTCCTTTGTCTTGATCACGTTGAGGGAGAGGTTGTTGTCCAGGCACCACATGGCCAGGTCTCTGACCTCCTTCCTACAGGCTGTCTCGTTGTTGTTGGTGATCAGGCCTACCACTGTTGTGTCATCGGCAAATTTAATGATGGCGTTGGAGTCATGCCTGGCCGTGCAGTCATGAGCGAAAAGGGAGTACAGGAGGGGGCTGAGCACACACCCCTGAGGGGCCCCTGTGTTGAGGATCAGCGTGGCAGATGTGTTGTTACCTACCCTTACCACCTGGGGGCGGCCCGTCAGGAAGTCCAGGATCCAGTTGGAGAGGGAGGTGTTTAGTCTCATGGTCCTTATCTTATTGATGAGCTTTAAAGGCACTATGGTGTTCAACGCTGAGCTGTAGTCAATGAATAGCATTCTCACATAGGTGTTCCTTTTGTCCAGGTAGGAAAGGGCAGTGTGGAGTGCAATAGAGACTGCATCATCTGTGGATCTGTTGGGGCGGAATGCAAATTGGAGTGGGTCTAGGGTTTCTAGGATGATGGTGTTGATGTGAGACATGACCAGCCTTTCAAAGCACTTCATGGCTCCAGACATGAGTGCTACGGGTCGGTAGTCATTTAGGCAGGTTACCTTAGTGTTCTTGGGCACAGACACTATGGTGGTCTGCTTAAAACATGTTGGTTTTACAGACTCGGACAGGGAGAGGTTGAAAATGTCAGTGAAGGCACTTGCTAGTTGGTCAGCGCATGCTTGCAGTACACGTCCTGGTAATCCGTCTGGCCCTGCGGCCTTGTGAATGTTGACCTGTCTAAAGGTCTTACTCATATCAGCTGCGGAGAGCGTGATCACACAGTCTTTCGGTGCAGCTGGTGCTCTCATGCATGTTTCAGTGTTATTTGCCTCAAAGCGAGCACAGAAGTAGTTTTTCTCATCTTGTAGGCTTGTGCCACTGGGCAGCTCTCGGCTGTGTTTCCCTTTGTAGTCTGTAATGGTTTGCAGGCCCTGCCACATCCGACAAGCATCAGAGCCGTGTAGTACGATTCGATCTTAGTCCTGTATTGACGCTTTGCCTATTTGATGGTTCATTGAAGGGCATAGTGGGATTTCTTATAAGCTTCGGGGTTAGAGTCCCGCTCCTTGAAAGCGGCAGCTCTAGCCTTTAGCTCAGTGCGGATGCTGCCTGTAATCCATGGTTTCTGGTTGGGGTATGTACGTACGGTCACTGTGGGGACGACGTCATCGAAGCACTTATTGATGAAGACAATGACAGATGTGGTATACTCCTCAATGCTATTGGAGGAATCCCGGAACACATTCCAGTCTGTCCTAGCAAAACAATTCTGTAGCTTAGCATCTGCTTCATCTGACCACTTTTTTTATTGGTCTAGTCACTGGTGCTTCCTGATTTAAATGTTTTGCTTGTAAGCAGGAGTCAGGAGGATAGAATTATGGTCAGATTTGCCAAATGGAGGGCAAGGGAAAGCTTTGTATGCATCTCTGTGTGTGGAGTATAGGTGGTACAGAGTTTTTTCCCTCTGGTTGCAGATTTAACAGGTAAAACTGATTTAAGTTTCCCTGCATTAAAGTCCCCGGCTACTAGGAGCACCGCCTCTGGGTGAGCGTTTTCTTGTTTGCTTATGGTGGAATATAGCTCATTCAATGCTATCTTAGTGCCAGCCTCTGACTGTGGTGGTATGTAAACAGCTACAAAGAATATAGATGAAAACTCTCTCAGAAGGTAATGTGGTCTGCAGCTTATCATGAGAAACTCTTCCTCAGGCGAGCAATGGCTTGAGACTTCCTTAGATATCGTGCACCACCTGTATTTTTGTAAACAACATAGACCGCCGCCCCTTGTCTTACCAGACGCAGCTGTTCTATCCTGCCGGTACATCGTATAACCAGCCAGCTGTATGTTGATATTGTCGTCGTTCAGCCACGACTCTGTGACGCATAAGATGTTACAGTTTTTAATGTCCCCTTGGTAGTTTAATCTTCCCCGTAACTCATCGATTTTATTGTCCAAAGATTGTATGTTTGCGAGCAGAATTGAGGGGAGTGGGGGTTTATTCGATCGTCTCCTACTCCTCAGAAGGCAGCCCGCCTTCCGGCCTCTCTTTCTCAGCCTCCTCTTCACGCAGATCACTGGGGTTGGGGCCTGTTCCTGAAGGTGCCATATATCCTCCGCCTCCGCCTCGTCACAGTTGTGAAAGAAGAAATAGGATTCTGCTAGTCCGTGGTGATACCTCCTGATGAAGTTGGGTAGCTGATATTCAGAGCCTAAATAGCCAAACTGATTATTCACAGGAATCAGGACTAATAATGCCAATGCAACTGCCTGTTTTACAAATAGTGGGCCTACCACATTGATGGGCATTCATCAAATTTCATTGCGGTTGACATGGTAGGCTACACCCAGGGGCGGAAATCCCGGGGGGGACGGGGGGACAGGACCCACCCATCCTGGGAAAAATATGATTTGTCCCCCCCAATATATCCCTGAAACATAACTATGTAATTTAAATAATATTAATAATACGCAATGAAAGCAATTGTGCTCATTATAGACACTTAATAGCGCGTTTTTAAGTTTCAAAAGATTGCAACCCCCCCACCCTTTGCCTCACAATGGTTTGACCCACTGCCAGTTCCTTAGTTGGCAAGGTAACAGAGGGGTCGTATCTACTGTCTGAAAGGCACTCAATGAACGTAACTGACGTGAGGTTAATCCAGTCAATCGCGCCATAGCAATGTTTTGTTTTATGTTGGCAGGGTTCATACACACACTAGCTGAATATGCAGAGCTAGCGCGCAAATATTAACTATTAAGCTAGCTAGTACCTATTCCATTTATGTGGCCTCGTCAAAGATGGAATCTTTGCTATCATCAATTTATTCCAAGATCAGCATGCAGATGATGTAAATTAGTGCTTCAAAGTCCCTGTGATAAGGTTAGCGATAAACTGAAGTCCAAACTGAACAGAACTACACTCTCTTCTACCATTGTCTTAAATATATTTAATGGTGTCGTTACAAAAGCTAAATTGTCGCAAGGGAACTTTTATTTATTTATTTTATTTCACCTTTATTTAACCCGGGTAGCAAAGATTATAGCAAACACCACTGAAACGGAATTGGTGCTCGCCAGCTTTGCAAATTCAGCTATTGTTGGAAGCCAGCCAATATGAAACAAACTATTAAAATTACAAAAGGTTGCAGCATATGTTGTGTAAATGGTGAACTCATACAGCTGTCAACTCTTGTCATTTTAATCCGTTTCACATTTGCTAGCTACCTTTTAGATCGAAGCCCAAATAAAATGATAAAAGAAAAGATGATAGAAGCCCATCTCCTACTGTAAATAACCTACACACTGTGTAGCCAGCCAGCCGGGTAGAAAAATGGCCGAAAAATAAAAGACGGACATCAGAGTATTTTTCAGTACACCAAAACGCAAAGTAAGAACCCTAGTAGCCTAATATCTCAAAGACTAGTTGATAGAATTTCATTTCTTTCTTATGAACATTTTAATGGAAATGTTTCACAATGATGTCATTAGGCAGAGCAGGTAACAGATGGCACACAGACAGCAGAGTTGGGGACAGATATGCAGGGACAGACTGGCAGAGACAGGGAGTCTCAGGTAAGTTTGTTGAGTCTTTGTTTGGCAACATTATGAAAGGTTCTCCATTTTTTTGACTTGTAAAATAGGAACATAATTGGAAAATGCCATGGATACCCCCACTCTCAACTTAAACTGACTGAACTAAGATTTGTTAAAGGCAATGGTATTGCTGTTTTGATTAGTTGTGTAGTTTTGGGTACCGGTAGTTAGGAGTACGGCAAACACCTTATTTCTTTGGTTCCTCAATATACATTTACCATATTACAATGTAGGCTATGTGTTACAGCACTACTTTTGGTGTCCCCCTCAGGAATTGCTCTTGAGAAAATTTAATGTAATTGTCCCCTCCAAAGTTGATATCAGATTTTCGCCCCTGGCTACACCCCAGTAAGCACGAGCCGACGTCTTTTGTATCTTGTCTTTTTTTGTCATTTTTTGTGTTTTACAAACAGTAGGCTTACCACATAGATGGACATTCATCAAATTATATTTCAGGCAACACTAGGCTACACCTCAGTGGTACAGTCTGGACCAGCCTTGATTTCCACATCCATGGACATTGGTTCAGATTTTGTATGGGCCAGACCAAAAACCAATCATAGGATGTCTGTTTGGTTCAGATTTGGTGCAGTCCAGTCAGGACATGAGTTCAACGTCCACGGACATACATTTTTGGTTCAGATTTTGTCCGGTCTGGACCAGCCTTGATTTGGCACAATATAGACGTCTATGAATTACATATTTTCAACTTTCATTCAGAACTGAAAATGAACCTGATTTCAATGTCCGGAAAATATGTACTTTTAAGGTCTGGCCCAGGGCAGCAGGCAAGGACCTACCCTGTATAATTGTAGCTATTTATAGTTTCCTACCAACTACAAAATAGTAGGTGGTGCTCCGACCTTCACAGGTAATATTGTCAATTAATAACCTAATGAATTAGACATGTATCATAGTGTAGCACATGGGGATGTGTGAAACTTACTCCTCAGCCTTATGTGTCCGGCTTGGGTCGCCTCATGAGCTAGATTTTGAGGTGGAGCAATCGGCAAAGCGAGGACAGTCACGTGTGCTAGTAAGGAAGAGGTCCCGAGTTCGCGCCAGGTATGGTCCGAATCGGGAGAAAGTGGTACTCGCTAAGCAAGCAGCATGGTGTCCTTCACAATAGCATATTACACCATTCTTCTACAAAATGTTGTTACGAAACCGATTAACTAGCATACTAATATTGTTGCTCTCTCTAAGTGTAGGGGTCTAAGGCCTAGCTAACTAATGAACCTAATTTAAGATGTACATCTATATGAAAAATCTGTGTATGAATCTAGGTGTACATGTTCCCAGGGGGACAGCAACCTTATCTTGGTCCAGGACCAGCTCTGTCCCTCTTGACCTATTGGTCGGCCAGTCCAAACAGATTATTGATTGGTTCAGATGGTGACAAAAATAAATATATACAAAAAGGAAAACTACAAATGGCATGCCCAAAGTAAAGAATCAAAACCAAACTGAAGGCATTATCGCCACCAAACCAACCAGCAGCCTCACGACTCTAAGCTGGCACTCTGACTGACGATCACCTTTTTTCCACATTTTGTTACATTACCACCTTATTCTAAAATGTATTAAATTGTTCCCCCCCCCCTCATCAATCTACACACAATACCATAATGACAAAGCAAAAAACAGGTTTTTAGAAATTTCATCAAATGTATAAAAAATGTATAAACTGAAATATCACATTTACATAAGTATTCAGACCCTTTACTCAGTACTTTGTTGAAATACTTTTGGCAGCGATTACAGTATCGAGTCTTCTTGGGTATGACGTTACAAGCTTGGCACACCTGTATTTGGGGAGTTTCTCCCATTCTTCTCTGCAGATGCTCTCAAACTCTGTCAGGTTGGATTGGAGCATTGCTGCACATCTATTCTCAGGTCTCTCCAGAAATGTTTGATCGGGTTCAAGTCCGGGCTCTGACTGGGCCACTCAAGGGCATTCAGAGACTTGTCCCAAAGCCATTCCTGCATTATCTTGCCTGTGTGCTTAGGGTCATTGTCCTGTTCAAATGTGAACCTTCGCCCCAGTCTTAGGTCCTGAGCACTCTGGAGCAGGGTTTCATCAAGGATCTCTCTGTACTTTGCTCCGTTCATCTTTCCCTCGACCCTGACTAGTCTCACTGTCCCTGCTGTTGAAAACATCCCCACAGGCTGATGCTGCCACCACAATGCTTCACCTTAGGGATTGTGCCAAGTTTCCTCCAGACGTGACACTTGGCATTCAGGCCAAAGAGTTCAATCTTGGTTTCATCAGACCAGAGAATCTTGTTTCTCATGGTCTGAGAGTTTTTAGGTGCCTTTTGGCAAACTCCAAGCGGGCTGTCATGTGCCTTTTACTGAGGAGTGGTTCAGTCTGACAAAGGCCCTTCTCCCCGGATTGCTCAGTTTGGCCGGGTGGCCAACACTAGGAAGAGTCTTGGTGGTTCCAAACTTCTTACATTTAAGAATGTTGGAGCCCACTGTGTTCTTGGGGACCTTCAATGCTGCAGACATTTTTCCGTACCCTTCCCCAGATCCTCCGACACAATCCTGTCTCGGAGCTCTACAGACAATTCTTTTGACCTCGTGGCTTGGTTTTTGCTCTGACATGCACTGTCAACTGTGGGACCTTATATAGACAGGTGTGTGCCTTTCCAAATCATGTCCAATCAATCAAATTTACCACAGGTGGACTCCAATCAAGTTGTAGAAACATCTCAAGGATGATCAATGGAAACAGATGCACCTGAGCTCAACTTTGAGTCTCATAGCAAAGGGTCTGAATACTTATTTAAATAAGGTATTTCTGTTTTTTATATTGAACAAATTTACACAAAATTAGAACAACCTGTTTTCACTTTGTCATTATGGGGTATTGTGTGAAGATTGCTGAGGAAAACTTTTTATTTCATCCATTTTAGAATAAGGCTGAAACGAAACAAAATGTGGAAAAAGTCAAGGGGTCTAAATTCTTTCCGAAGGTACTGTATGTAGCTTTGTGTATGTTTGTGTACAGTAATGTAGGCTACCTGTTTGAATATCTCCTCGAAGGTGGGTCTCTTGTCTGGCTCCTCGCTCCAGGCCTGTTTCATGACCTGAATCACCTCTAGTGGAGCCTCATCCGTTGACACAGTGGGCCGACACAGTGGTGGAGGGGATTTCAACTTACTGATGATCTCTGTCAAACACACACACACACACACACCTATACTCTCCAATAATTGTACTGTTCATATTGGCATGGAGGCCATTCCTGCTGTATTTGTTTTACATCTGACACAACTAGCCCCATGTATGGTGGTACTGTTTGATAGGAGGTCTAACCCTTGGGAGGCATGTCCAGCATGCAGAAGGGAGCACAGCGGGCAATGACCTCCTGCATAATGATGGCGAAGCTGTAGACGTCCCCACGGAACGTTCCTCTCTTCATCAGCTTGGAGTTCCTTAGCAGCTCTGGAGCCACCCACAGCTGATCTGTTAGGTGGACCATGGAGTTAGGGCACAAGAGCGGAGGGTTGGATTAAGTGATCTGTTAGGTGGACCAAGGAGTTAGGGCACAAGAGTGGAGGGTTGGATTAAGTGATCTGTTAGGTGGACCATGGAGTTAGGGCACAAGAGCGGAGGGTTGGATTAAGTGATCTGTTAGGTGGACCAGGGAGTTAGGGCACAAGAGCGGAGGGTTGGATTAAGTGATCTGTTAGGTGGACCAGGGAGTTAGGGCACAAGAGCGGAGGGTTGGATTAAGTGATCTGTTAGGTGGACCAGGGAGTTAGGGCACAAGAGCGGAGGGTTGGATTAAGTGATCTGTTAGGTGGACCAGGGAGTTAGGGCACAAGAGTGGAGGGTTGGATTAAGTGATCTGTTAGGTGGACCAGGGAGTTAGGGCACAAGAGTGGCAGTTCAGATTAAATGTTTTCACACACAACCTGACTAGGGGGATAAGCAAACAAGTGTCTTTTGTTCTTGTAATTACTTGGTAAATAATGAGGATGATTTGCTGTCTCTGATATGTTGAGTACTCATGTCCCCATGGACTTACCCTCAGGCCTGCCTTTGTCAAAGTTGATGCTCTGGGTGGATAAGATCTCGTTGAAGCCGTACTCAGTCACCTTCAGCACAAAGCGTCCGTCCACCACACAGTTTCGGGACTTCAGGCGCCCGTGGATGACATTCCGGTTGTGCAGGTACTTCATTCCCTGGGAGGGAGGGTCAGAAAAGATTGAGGACAGTGTAAACAACGAGGACAGAGATATGGTCAGAAATGCCTATAAATTTGAGAGTTGTTTTCCTCCTCACCCTGACCAGATCCATCAACAGGGAGGACTTGAACATCCAGTCGAGACGCATTTCCTCGTTGTTGAGAAGGTCCTCCAAGCTGCCCCTGGTACAGTGCTCTGTCACAATACCAAATATCCCTGAGTCAAGGAACAGGCCAAGGAACAGGTTGAGATTCTCATGCCGCATGTCCCTGAGCTGAGAGAGGGGGAGAGGATAGAGAGGAGAAGTAGGTTATGACAGAGGAACAGTGCAGCATTCAGACAGCGCTTCAATGTCTTGTTGTTTTGACTTAGTCAGTCACTCACTCACCTTGGTGAAAATATTTTTGGTGCTATTACTGACACTAGACACAGTGTTTCCATTGGGACATCTCTTCAACCACACCCAGTCACCCTAGTGAACACATAATACAAAGGTATTAGCAAATGTTTATCTGGAAAACCCAAAAAGCTAGGGACAGGGACACTAAACAGAGATGTATTTGTTCATAACTGTTTGTCACCAAGACAGGCAAGAGTAGCAACATTGGGTGTTATTTCTTACATGCAGCGCATCACACATTGGAATATTGGATTGCTATCTCTGTTTGAAAGTAGTTCTAAGTAGATTCACCACATTAACATGTGACCCACCTCGAAGACGGCGACGTTGGAGCTGTCAGGGGTGGAGGCAAAGTAGCTGCGTCCTGACACTGAGTGGCGAGGTGTCTTCACGTCCAGCTGACTCTTCATCATACTGTCCTCATTCAGCTTCTACTCAGAGAGAGGAGAGGAGAGGAGAGGAGAGGAGAGGAGAGGAGAGGAGAGGAGTTACAATGGCTTCAGAATAGACAGTCCATCAAAGATAAGGGACTTCAAACAGAAAAACTCACACACACATACAAATACAGTATTTAGGCTATAATCCTTTATGGTATGATAGGCATCAAGCTGACCCTTATGCTGGTCTGGGTATTGATGAAAATCAGGTCATTCAGATTCAGGACTATTTTTAAGGGCCCTTCTCCTTCCCCTAATCCTCCAAAGCTGGTTTCAATCCGGCCACCTCTCCTGGTCAGACACAAAGGGAAGACCCCAAAACATCAGTAACCTCATTTACAAACAAAAGTTTGTTCAATGCAGAAGACAAAATTAGCCACTGATTGGCACACTCCTCTCTGTGTTTAACTTACTTCATATAGAAGGCAGCTCCACCTCCAACCAACCCACAGAACAGGACAAACAGAAAGAGAATAGTACCCGTATCCATTCCTAAATGCAGAGAGGGGGATAGAGAAAGAGTTATGAAGAGATAGTTTGAGGGAACACAGACCTGATTTTACCATAGGCTACTGGTACATCACTGACCCCAACGCTAGACCACCTACCCCCACCGCAGGTGATGTATGGACTGAACCAGCAACGGGAGTCTGTGCTGGGGCTACTGCCTGCAAAGTGGATGGAGCGCCCATTGTACTTGACCGCCCCAAATTTGCCAAGGGTGTGGGGGGCCTCCAGAGTGTGTGTCATGTAGAGTTTGTCTCCCCCGTCTGAGTCCAGGACCACGTAGCGAGCCAGCATCCCCAACCCATCTTTGTCGGATGAGATGTGCTGGTTGAAGCCCTCAAATTTGACCCCTCCATCGCTCTCGAGCATGGTTTCCCCATCCACCCAGCGCCCAGCTGCCAGCCGACTCTTCTCCACTGCATAGGCCATGTAGTATATCATGTTGTAGATGGTGCCGAAAAATGGAGACACCTACGTCAGGGGAGAAGAGTGGCGACAATGTATAAATCATTTATCTGACCGACTGTTATTGAAGACTGTCTGTAGACTCCTTAGACTGGCACTAAGGGTTTTGATGATGTTAGGCAAGGAGTACAGAAATAGAGGGAACATACCATTACTAAGACAGTGGTACAGCACTGACAAACCACTGGTCATTATCATCAGTAATGAAACATTCCAACAACATTCATATGTATTTGGTTTTAAGGCTGGAGTGGTCCAAAGACCTATAGGTAACCTGTTTGTGAAGAAGGAAAACTCAAGAGAACTGTTGTTCATCCAAAGGTGCTTGCTACTGCATGTCCATGGCATGTGTGACTAATGATGACTAGATGAATATCCCAGGAGCTGTGTTCTGGGATGTCTCACCTGATCTGGTGGGGTGCTGGTGCGGATCTCAAATTTCTCCTGAGCATCTTTGAAGCTCTGATAGAAAGTATTCTCGCCAGAATCCATGGTGATTGTGAGAACTGCGTCGTAGGCTTTTCTCAACAAGCTGTCATTGGTCAGGGCATTAAAGTTTGTGCCCTTGGGCAGTGAGTATGTGAGGGTGTCGTAGGGGATGAAAACGTAGCCACGATCTATCATGCGTATATTCAAGGCAGAGGTTAGGAGCTGATACTGGGCCACACCACCGATCAAAGCTGAGTGCATACACATGATGACCACTGCAGAGGCAGAGGAGGGGGAGTTGGAGAGGAGAAGAGGAGGAGAAGAGGAGGAGGAGGAGGAAGAGAAGAGGAGGAGGAGGAGGAGGAGGAGAGGAGGAAGAGAAGGAGGAGGAGGAGGAGAAGAGGATGAGGAGGAGGAGAAGATGATGATGATGATGATGATGAGGAGGAGGAGAAGAGGATAAGGAGGAGGAGGAGGAGGAGAGTAAAACGTTAGTAAAGTCAGAGATAGGGGACAGAAGAAGGAAATAGTAGAGACAATTATTAGTCATTGCAGTTAGTCAGTGATGTTGTGTATCTTTCCTCTCACCTTTTACCACACACACAAGAATGCACGCATGCACAAACACACACACACTTAAACAAATACACACACACATAAACAAACAAACAAACACAAATGCGCATACACACCTCTGACACGGTCTAACTCCCGTATCCTTTTCAAGGCCTTTGTGGGCCCATCTTTGTCAGGCTCCATGGTGACCACAGTGCTGACCGGCAGGCCCAGGGCCCTCAGAGAGGCCGCCAGCTCGTGTCCCGTAGCCTCCCACAGGTCATCCTCTGACGTCACGATGACCACATGGGCCCAGCGGAAGTACCGCAGCATAGAAAACAGAACCCGGGAGGACAGAGGCAGGGGACGATGAAAGGTGGGATACTGTCCATCCTCCATGTTGGGTTTCAGGCAGCCCCAGGAAAGAAGGGGCTTATTCCAGTTTTTCGCAAACAGGGCGGCCGATGAGCAGTAGCCTGGGTTAGTAGGGCCGAGAAAAGCTGAGCCATAGCCTTCCAGAGAGGTGAAGCGGGCCAGAGCGCGGGATGTTTTACAGTCCTCATTGACCAGAGTATAGTCGTACCAGTAGCCTTTCTTAGTGTAGGGGTCCTTGTTGAGGCGGGCGGTGGCCAGGCGGGCAGCCAGGTCAGGGAGGGCTTTGGAGTACATAGGGTCACATGTCCAGGGCCCAACTACGGCCACAGTGAAAGTGGCGCCCCAGGCCTCACACGGTAGATAGGTGGCCATCAGCAGGGGCAACATAAGCCATTTACCCCAGCAGCTTCTGGAGCGGAGCACTGCAGATTTAGATGTGGGGGTTGTATCTGTATCCTCTGTCCTTCTTTGTCTCCTTCTCTCCCTCATTGAGGGATCTTGTGTCCATCGTGGGTGGTGGGAGAGGTTGATGAGGAAACTAGAGTTTCTGTGAGTTGCCATTGTCCTACAGGGCTTCTATCTAGTCAGACACCACAGATGAGGAGTGGAGGGTTGGAAGTGAGGGTAGAGTTTGTGTGTGTGGATGAGTGTGTGGGAGGGAAGTGTGTGTGTGTGTGTGTGTGTGTGTTCTCACCCCTAGCGCTCTGTAGGGCACTAGCCCAGAGCTGGGAAGGTCACCACTGGACTCCCAGCCATTACTGCTTCCATGGAATATATGAGAAAGAGGGATGGAGAAGGAGAACAAAATTAGACATATTGACGCATGTATTATTTACTGTCTCAATTTTCTAGGACAAAATTCGGTGAGCTACAGTGTCACCAGAGGCTCAGAAATGCACTGTTTCTATAATAATTGGACTTTAACTATATTACCATTAATATAGGTTTATTACATAACATTTTAAAATATAGCTGCCAGCAGCAATGAACAGGGTTCACAGGATAACAGAAAGGACCCAAGATAACAAAGCAAGTTGAATAACAAAGCAGGCAGCCTATCATGTAGAATCTATCTTCCTTTATGTGCAATCATGAGTCTAAATACAACATCTGGAGGGAATTTGACATATAGTTCATGAGGAGAAGATTATTATAACATTTGTAACATATTTTACCATATTAGTGTATGTGCTAATATGCATCTCCTGGTTCATTATGGGCATCTTTGAGTGCATCAATGTTACTTTCTCAAACTCTTTAGGGACTATTGTGATGAGTCCAAAGACAACATTTGGAGTGAATCTGACTTTTAGTCCATGAGAAGAAGATTTTGACTTATTATTTTAAGCTTTAGTGTTACATAGTCACAAAAGTTAATTGTTAATAGTTTCCTTATTTTTTAAGATATCAATGCTAAACTTAACATGGGTTGTCATGGTAATGTATTTGTTGCCTGGCCACCCAAACTCCTTGTTCCGGCAAAACACTACGCCACGCCCACGGACATCAGTTTCTTCTCCACAAGAGTCTAGATCTGAGTACCTCCCTGATGATTTCTAGAATGGAATTGGTCCCAGAAACCAATGCATTGGGCCAGAACCATGACACACATGGGTACAACTGCATTTTGAGAATGTGTCATTGGCTTTGATATTCTGACTGGTTAGAGAAAATGAATTTGCTGATGACTTTGTTTTGTACACCAACCCTCATTTTGACTTTACCACAAACAACTTCAATGATGGCAGTCTCAGACTAAAGTATAGTGCATTCGGAAAGTATTCAGAACCCTCGACTTTTTCCACGTTTTGTTACTAAAATTGATTAAATCATTTTTCCCCCCTCATCAATCTACACACAATATCCCATAATGACAAAGGAAAAACATATATATTTTTTAAGGAAATATCTCATTTACAAAAGTATTCAGACCCTTTACTCAGTACTTTGATGAAGCACCTTTGGCAGCGATTACAGCCTCAAGTCTTCTTGGGTATGACACTACAAGCTTGACACATCTGTATTTGGGGAGTTTCACACATTCTTCTCTGCAGATCCTCACAAGTTCTGTCAGGTTGGATGGGGAGCGTCACTGCGCTGCCCAAACTTATTCCATTAAAGAATGATGGAGGCCACTGTGTTCTTGGGGACTGTCACGGTTGTCGTCGGTGAAGGAGGACCAATACGCAGCAGGTACGTGTATGCTCATTTTAAATGATTATTTATTTTCAAAACAACTGAATACAAAAATAACAAAACCACTAGAAACGAACGACAACAAACAGTCTGGCAAAGCCTAAGCTCAACACAGAACAATCACCCACGAAATTCCCCTCTATTAGGTGCTACACCCCCCCTCCCCAACCCACCTATATCAGGAGGTGGCTCCGTTTCAGGCCTTTCCCGGCAGTCGGGCCACTCTGGCAGTTCGGGGCAGTCTGGCCAGTCTGGCAGCTCGGGGCAGTCTGGCAACTCGGGGCAGTCTGGCAACTCGGGGCAGTCTGGGCAGTCTGGCAACTCGGGACAGTCTGGCAACTCGGGACAGTCTGGGCAGTCTGGCAACTCGGGACAGTCTGGGCAGTCTGGCAACTCGGGACAGTCTGGGCAGTCTGGCAACTCGGGACAGTCTGGGCAGTCTGGCAACTCGGGACAGTCTGGGCAGTCTGGCAACTCGGGACAGTCTGGGCAGTCTGGCAACTCGGGACAGTCTGGGCAGTCTGGCAACTCGGGGCAGTTCAGGGCAGTCTGGCAACTCGGGGCAGTTCAGGGCAGTCTGGCCACTCCGGCAGTTCAGGGCAGTCTGGCCACTCCGGCAGTTCAGCGCAGTCTGGCCACTCCGGCAGTTCAGCGCAGTCTGGCCACTCCGGCAGTTCAGCGCAGTCTGACCACTCCGGCGACTGTTGACTGGCGGGCAGCTCCGACGACTGTTGACTGGCGGGCAGCTCCGACGACTGTTGACTGGCGGGAAGCTCCGACGACTGTTGACTGGCGGGCAGCTCCGACGACTGTTGACTGGCGGGCAGCTCCGACGACTGTTGACTGGCGGGCAGCTCCGACGACTGTTGACTGGCGGGCAGCTCCGACGACTGTTGACTGGCGGGCAGCTCCGACGACTGTTGACTGGCGGGAAGCTCCGACGACTGTTGACTGGCGGGAAGCTCTGACGACTGTTGACTGGCGAGGCTGGGTTTACGCACTTGCAGGCTAGTGCGGGGAGCGGGAACAGGACGAGTCGGACTGGGTTGACGCACTTCCGGGTTCGCACGAGAGACAGGAGCTGGAAACCCAGGGCTATGGAGGCGCACAGCCGGTCTAGATCTTACCTCCTGCACAACCCGCCTTGGCTGGATGGAACTAGTAGCCCTGTACGAGCGGAGTGCTCGTACAGGGCAGACTGGGCTGTGCAGGGGCCTGATGGTAGCCGTGCGTAGAGCGGGAGTTGGGTAGCCTGGTCCTCGGAGGCGTACCGGCGACCAGATGCGCTGCGCAGGCATCCTCCTACCAGGCTGGATGCCCGCTCTAGCACGACACCTGCGAGGGGCTGGAATCACTCGCACCGGACTGTGCGTGCGTATGGGTGTGAGAGTGCGCTTCTCAGCGAAACATAGCGCTCTCCACCCCATACGCTCCTCCATATAACCACGGGTAGCTGGCTCCCGGCTCTTCCTTCGCCTAGCCAAACTACCCGTGTGCCCCCCCCAAAAAAATTATTGGGGGTGCCTCTCGTGCTTCTCCCTCAGCGCGTCCATGGCCTCGTACCTCCGCCTCTCTGCCTTGGCTGCCTCAATTTCCCACTGCGGGCGGCGATAATCCCCAGCCTGATGCCAAGGTCCGGCCCCGTCCAGAATTTCCTCCCAAGTCCACTTCTCCCGCCAGTCCAACTCGAAATCCGTCTGCTCCTTCATCTGCTGCTTGGTCCTTGAGTGGTGGGTGATTCTGTCACGGTTGTCGTCGGTGAAGGAGGACCAATACGCAGCAGGTACGTGTATGCTCATTTTAAATGATTATATATTTTTCAAAACAACTGAATACAAAAATAACAAAACCACTAGAAACGAACGAACGACAACAAACAGTCTGGCAAAGCCTAAGCTCAACACAGAACAATCACCCACAAATAACAACCACAAACACAGCCTAATATATGGGACTCTCAATCAAAGGCAGATAGACAACACCTGCCTTCAACTGAGAGTCCCAACCCCAATCAACACAACATAGAAACACACTCACCAGACTAGACATAGAAATACATAAACAGACTATAAACCAAAACCCCGGAAATACTAAATCAAACACCCTTTAAACAAACACACCACCCTGAACCACATAAAACAAATACCCTCTGTCACGTCCTGACCAAACTACAATACTAATTAACCCTTATACTGGCCAGGACGTGACAGGGACCTTCAATGCTGCAGACATTTGTTGGTACCCTTCCCCAGATCTGTGCCTCAACACAATCCTGTCTCGGCGCTCTACGGACAATTCCTTCGACCTCATGGCTTTGTTTTGCTCTGAAATGCACTGTCAACTGTGGGGCCTTATATAAATAGTTGTGTGCCTTTCCAAATCATGCCCAATCTATTGAATTTACCACAGGTGGACTCCAGTCAAGTTGTAGAAACATCTCAAGGATGATCAATGGAAACAGGATGCACCTGAGCTCAATTGCGAGTCTCATAGCAGTCTGAATATTTATGTAAGTAAGGAATTTTAGTTTTTATACATTTGCAAAAAATTCTAAAAACCTGTTTTTACGCTTTGTCATTATGGGGTATTGTGTGTAGATTGATGAGAAAAATAAAATAATTTCATCCATTTTAGAATAAGACTATAACGTAAACAAATGTGGAAACGGTCAAGGGGTCTGAATTCTTTCCGAATTGACAGTATGTAGCCGAACAATAGAGCAGCGTAATAATCCATTTTGGGCCATCAGGCAAATGTCTGATGACCCCTAAAAAGTTTCAAGTTGATAGGCCATTGTGAAGTTGATTTCAATGGACATGTAAAATCTTATATCCTGATTTATCAATAACTCTTAACACGATCCCTTAGCTTTTCTCACAACTTATTTTTTTTTTCCATTGGCATATATACCAAATTTTGTGTAATTTTGGACATCATTTTGGACAATTTTGGGCAGTTTCCCAAATTTCTAAAATGGAGGAGAATCCTTCATGCAAATTTGATCAGTGATCAGTACAAAGTTTAAAGTTTCAATATCAAACGGGGAGGCGGATATGAGGGATTCATTGAGATTGCTTATAACAGAACCACCTATCGGTGACATTCTTTTTGGCCAAGTTACTCATGGCCTCTAGTTTCTGTGCACCAAATTATAAAAAAAGTTACCAATCTATGCTTGACAATGTCAAGAAAAAACTGAATTACCAACTGCTTTTGGACAATTGTATGAAGTATGAAGTAATGATACATATGAAGTAATGATGTAAGACAAATCACCGGTGAACAAGACTGACGGTGTTGTAGTACTAAAGTCTCAAAACTGCCTCAACATGTTTGGACAAAAATCATCCTCATTATATAACAATGTAATGTGATGTTGGAGGAGCTCAGTCCCAGTCCATCTGTCTCTTCAGACCAGGGTCCCCTGAAACCATAGCTGTATCAATGCCCAGCTCTTTGCAACGTCAGCTTTCATGACATGCAAATGGCAATCAGATTAGCTGCTATGAGGCTGTGACAGGTGGGGGCCATGTAACTTGGCTCTAAATCTGTCTTCCATGTTCCTATCGCTTTCTCTTTCTCTGAAGTCACTCGCTTGCTGTGACCTCTTGGTCAGCCTCTCCTCCACCGCAGGGGCCTCTATCTCACTCTGTAATATCTCCAGACATAACTGGATTTGGAAGACCATCAAGAAGCTTTGATTTGATCATTACTGATCTTTTATTAGAACCTGTCCTATCAATGGAACTGTGCAGTTAAGGGTTGGGGTTAATTTCTTTTAAATCCAGACCATTCCGGAAGTAAACTGAAAATACATTGAAGAAAATAGGATTTGGAATTTCAGTTTACTTCCTCAACTGAAGACTTCCTGAATTTAAATGGAATTGACCCCTAATCCTGATTGAGTTACCTGGATTTTGAAAGGAAAGAAGACTGTCCCCACACCTTGACCCATGCCCTCTCACTTTCAAACTTAAAGTGCTAATTTCTAAAATTAAAGTGCTCAAACTAAAAGTGTTATTTTCTAAAAGTGTGTTATGTACATAGTATATTGGTTAAGCAGCAAAAGTGTAGGCTTACTGTCCCTCTTTCCTTAACTCTACACACACAGCTATGTGCAAATGATGTGGACGGGTTGGATAGGTTAGGCCAGTAATCAAAATGTTGTCGGTTCGAATCCCTGAGCCGACTAGGTAAATAAAAGTGTTGATGTGCCCTTGAACGTGGCACTTAACCTTAATTCCTCCTGTAAGTCACTCTGGATCAAGTTTCTGCTAAAAGACAAAAATGTAAATTCATGAACTGATGTTCAATGGATGGTTTCCCCTCAGTTGCTGACATGATAAAACATGACCTGTTCTGAATTGGGTGAGTGTACAACATGATAAAGTTATAGTTTATTGTGAGTTGCAGGTAGCACCAGGGTTGGGTTCAATTCCATTTCAATTCCAGTCAATTCAGAAATTAAACCAAATTCCAATTACACATTTTCCTTTTTAAAAAACATTAAAGAGAATTAGAATTGGAATTTCAGTGTACTTCCTAAATTGACTGGAATTTAAATGGAATTAACCTCAACCCTGGCCAGCACATACAGTGAACACACAGTGTACAAACAGTAGCTAAGCCAAATGGCTATTGTTAAAAAGTGAATAATGGTAATAGCTAAGAAGCTGCTAATAAGCTGGTACAGTTTACAGTAAGGGATGTCACAAGCATCATATAAAATGTTTGTTGTATATTAATCAAATTATGACTTGAGATCCATTACATTCAATTGACTGACAGCTGTGAGGACTTAAGCTATGAAACAAATTATAAGAAAGCAATACTGGATTAATATAGAATGAAAAATCCAGCACAATGTCTCTTGGGGACATTTACTGATCTTACAACTAAAATGTTATGCTGTGACTCTAGGATGATTGAATCCATCAAAAACAAATTCCTCTATGAATCTGAAATGTTAGTCTGGGGTGTAATCCAGCTATCCTGATATCACTGCAGCTTTCATAGCTGATATTGGCCATACACCTATGCTGATCACACACCTGTGCAGGTGGGCCCAAAAATGTCACAAAATTTACCCTGAAAAGTTCTAAGTAATTTGTAAGTATTTCAACCACTGACCACATAAAACAGCACAACAGCATAAAAGTTAGGTTGGAATGTACTGAAATGAAAACACTAGCTACCTTGTACTGAAACATAATAAAATTAAATCATATTGATTGGAAGTGTTGCTGACCTGGAGTAGTTTGTCTATAGTGCCATATCAATGCTCTCCGTCTTTGAATGGCAGGAATCCAGGTGACGAGCAGATTGACATTCAGCAGTAGAGCAGGTGCAGTATCTTGGCATGAAAATTGAAAATAAATAGTTATCCAAGTAAGGTGGAAAACATATTTCCTCTTGTTTTTAGAATCCTCTTGTTAAAAAAAATCCACAGGCTTCCTGTAATTTAGTCATTGTGGTCACTGCCCCTGTTTTGGACTGGGACCTGCCCCAAACCTAGGAGCAAGGGACTAATCGGGACGTGAGAAGAAGGGTGAGATTCACCCAGTCTGGTAACAAATAGATAGACTGATAGTTGGTGAAAGAGAGCAGGTGAAGGATAGGGAAGGGCTGGAAGGGACAGGGAAGCTTTGACTTCTCAACCGGCTTTAGCTTTTAATCCATAAGTAACAGTGTTGGAGCCCTGAGAGTGCAGTTAAGGCTCGGTGGGGGAGGGAAAGCAAGAAGGGATCAGAAAGGAAAAGAAAGAGGGTGAAAGTAAGGGAATGTGTTCTACCTATCCCAGGGTCACACAACAAATGTTATTTTATTACAAGAACTTAGAACTCAAAGGTAATAATTTGGCTTCCACCAAGGCCAGAGTAACAATGGAAGTTTTATTCAAGTGTCAAACCGAAAAACAACTAGAACTAAACGTGCCAGAGCAGAAAGCTGTTAGATGCCCTGTGTACAGCTGTGGAAAGCTTGCATGCTTACATGTATTTTGGATTATGCTACATATGTCTTCGTCATTATGACGAACAGTGCAGACTGCTGCCATAACCCAACGTAAACCTGGACATGCCCATTAGTGGTCAGACTGATCAGGTGGTGAGAAGGTGAAGGGACACAGACATTGCATGCTAAAACCAATCTCATTTGGAGAATCTCAATTGGATTTCCTCGATTCCTTGCATCGTCTCCTCCGTCCTCTCCTTGCCTCCTTTTGAAAAAGGTAAAAAGTAATCGGGGAGAAGAGGCGAGGATAGGAAATGTAGAAACAAATGCGCTTGTATGAAATGAGACTACTTCACCACTAGCGCGTCATCGGGCAAATTACATATACTGAGGTGGAATCCCAAAATATACATGTAAAGAAATGTATAGTTATGCTAGACATTTTATTGATAAAAAGAAAAGTAGCGTATTTTTAAAAAAACCAGCTATTTCAAAGGGGGTGCGTGGATTTCAAAACTCTTCCGCGGTAGGATACACCTGAGCATCTTCCACCAGTGAATTTTTTTGTTGACACTCTCCTACATATGGCAACCACTTATCAGTTTCCGGTTCACTGGAGGAGAGGAGAGGAGGACGGTGGAGGAGAGGACAGACTTTTCCTAATTAAGAATCTCTGATGGGCTTTGATTGGTTTGGTGTCCCTCCTTGTTCACTCCCCTGTTCTTTAGCTCCGCCCGACCGCCTAACAACCATTCCATTGGATTGGCTGTGAGACATGGCGAAGGGGATTTCACTTCCTGAAATGGATAAGTATAGCTTCCTTTGTCATCACACCAAATCAATTACTTTAAGATCTTGATTGCATCCTTTTGTTACACTATCACACAGTTTGCTATTTGTTTAATTCATTGTTTATTTCATCTATTGTTCATATGATGTCTGAGTGCCATTTACAGGTGGTTACAGATGCTCCACACATAATGGCAGAGAGAGGAGACAACTGAGGATGAGAGGGGGGCTTAAGGAAAGAAAAACAGCTTGTATGCAAGGTGCAGGTAGAGGGCTTTAGTATTGTTTAAGTGGTATTTAGTACGAGAGGATGTTTTGTGAGAACCCTCTCTTAAGATGCCATTATATATAGAGGACAAAGTTCAAGGAGGTGACAGTGATAAAGCTATCAGTAAACAGACATATCCCACTGGGCACAGATGTCAGTTCAACGTCTAGTTTGGATTTACATTTCATTGAGTTGTCATGAATTCAACGTGAAAAAGAAAATCACCATGTCATTGGATTTAGGTAAAAAGTTAGGTGAAAATAATATGAAATTCCTGACGTTGATTAGTTTTCAAATCCAATTAGGGTTGAAATTACATGGAAAAAAACGTTGATTCAACCAGTTTTTGCCCAGTGTGATGGTCCGTCCCCCATAGTGGGCTAAAAATACATTTTATTTTTTTGACACAGGCCAGTCCACAGATGCAGCAATGTACATGGTAGGTACATGGATACCTGGAAATGGCCTGCTATACAGCTGGATTTCCTGGAAAAACCAGAGGGGTGGGGTGAATGGCACCGTTTATTGGACTGTGATTGACTGCTTCTTAGAGAGAAAAATCTCACACGCACACATACACGTACACACACATATCATGAGAATGCTCTCATACAGCTTTCTGGTTGTATGATCACAAGTGTCACGTGTCATGTGCTACCCACATGGTCTGTATGACTGTGTGGTCTTCTATCTTGCGATTGATAGAGTCCAGTTGACCTAATGAGATTAGTCCGATGGGGTCCTGCTAAACTGGGCCGCTACCTGCAAGCCTCTTAGCAGTATGTGAGACAGGCTGACAGCACTGACACAGAGATCTCCTCAAAGCAAGGTTACACTTAGGGATAAAGCCTCCCACAGATAGCAAAGCCCTGACACTGACCCTTTCGCTATAGCTACCACAGAGAGACCACCCAGGACCGAAGGGTAAGGAGAGAACACACTCTTTTGACACATGATGAGCCTCTGGTCAAAGTGTAATTTGGTCTTCATACAGTCTAGTAATAGCACTGTAAAGTCAGATCATCGACGGCAATGAGAGTACCAATGCACTCAACACACATCCTTCTACAATCTACACACATCCATCTACATCACAAAGTGAAGCAGTAACAAATAGTGCAAAGTGATATTGGAAGGCAATGCTCTTTAAAATCAGAGAACCGTAAAAGGCTGACGAGCGGTAGTAGGCAAAGGCATGGTCAATTGACAATGGGTTTGGTTACAAAAATCCTTGGATGATCTGTCTTGGACTGCCTTCTCTTTTCGTCTTCTCTCCTTTTCTCTAAGCTTTAAGTCAAATTGAATTAATCAAATGGCTGCTATTAAGCAGACCTGTAGAAGGAGGGAACATGAAAGCAGCTTAGGTACACGGCAGACAGCCCCCATCACCCATCCCCCTCATATCGATCGGGTGACTCCATCAAAGATCTTAATGAAGTAATAGGAGCTATTCTGGCTCTAGTATTAATCTGTACAGATGTAGGATCTTAATTTGAGCCAGTTGCTACCAGAGAAAAAAATCTTGCAGCAACAAGAAATGTGAGTTATTATGTGGATTATAATGAATGGGCACTTTTTGTAGGGGTTGATGCATTTTTCGTTAGGGCAAATCAAATTACAAACTTTAGAAGCTTTTTTAAAGCTTGAAAACACTGCAAGTTTGCATTTCCTGCTGCAGGAAGATTCCTGCAAAAAAGGATGATCAAATTAAGATACGGCATTTGTAGGTTATGAGGAATGACTCGACAACGAATAAGCAGGCTAAAACTACATGTGATTGTTTGAGTGAGTTTGCGTAATTCATTATGTAGGTTTAACATTATACAGTTAAGTAACAATGCAATTATATACTGACATGCAATGTTGGAGTAGAACTACAGGGAAATTGTTTAACTGTTAAAGGGTCACTATGAGGGTCTGGGGACCTACATTCATGTTCAAGGCACCATCGGGACACAATTGGCATCTAAAGATTCAGTACTTCTTTGTACGGTTAAGAGTAAATCAGAGGTCGATACTGATTCCCAGCTAGATTTAATGGGCAGAACCAGTGGATCTGTATTAAGGTGGCCATAAAGTGAGTACAGCCAGGACTTCCAGGGGCCTGCCTGTTGCATAAATCCAGATGAGTGTTTCAGGGCAGAGCAGAGTGGAGCAGGCTGCTGAAATCAAGTGGGTCAGCCAGCTGCCTGGTCTCACTCCATAAATATAGGCTTTGTGAAACAAACTTAGAGGGACTTCACAATTAGTAGACTTTGCGCAAAAATACCCTCGGCTACACATATTACTGCAATGTAAACTTGCAAACTTGTCACGTCTCAACCACTACCTCCGGAAGTAGAGCACGACACTCGCCTGACAGTTGTCCCCTTCTAAGCAGGACAGTGTAAACAGAATTGTATTGTTGAGCCAACACTCCTACAGTACAAATTGCAATAGCAGAGCAATGTTTTTGAAACAGCTTAAATGTACATACATTTTCCTTATTTTCGGACTTGTTTTATTGAGTTTTTACCTGAAATTGTAATAACAGCCTGTAACATTCTGAAATTGTCACCGTACCTTTAAATCTCAACTGTATTTTTTATGTTTCTTTGCTTGACTGCTTGACTAGCAGGCGTTAGCTGTGTATGGTCAGCTAATGTGTACGGAGGAGAAAATAAACCCTTTAATTGTCTGCACATGCTTGTGAATTGTGGCATTATTCAAGAGTGTAATATGGTTTGGTTGCATTATTCAACCGTGTAATGGCTATGTTTTAGAAAAAAAGTTGCTTGGATTGTTAAATAGTTTTTGCTTACTGGCTAGAGGCTACTGTGATATTTACACTGCGGTCAAGTGAGCCGACACTCGCAAAAAGCAGTCAAGCCATCAGCGCTTCGTCTGTTGTTTCAACCAATTGATTGGTCGAAAAATGTTAAACGTCTATTTTTCCATATATAGATACTACCCTATGTGTTTTAATGAAATAAACTATTGAGCTTGTCTGATGCTTTAAGCTCACTGTTTGATGAAATTGCACACACATGACTCAAGAGGGAGCCAGAGATCAAGATAACCATAAGAGGGAGAACTGAAGCTGTCTCGACCATTCTCCTCCCGCTCCTACTGGCTTTTGTAGATTCTGCCATTACTCTCCTGAAGTTTCCGGTAATAGGCTACACAAGGAGTCGGTAAACTTTCTCATGTGGTATGCCAATTTATCTTACCATTTCTACCAATATGTGTGCCAGTTATGGTTTTCATATGCACATTTTCGTGGAACAGATTCATTTAATTTACAATAATGTCTTCGTATCTCAAAATCATTGTCATGTGGTTAATCAAAATTCTGTCCAAATCTAAATGAAAATGATACAAACCTAAAAAAGTTACTTCTACTGCCATTGCCAACCACAGTTTGTAAAAATAGCCTATAAAGCCAACAAATAAAAACATTTCAGCCTGCAGGTAGAAAATATCCTGATAAAAAATAAATATCACATTGGCTATGCATGGACTGTCTGCAACGAACTTAAAACATATAAACTATTAACTTGGGTCCAGCCTAAAGCTGCTTGCAGCATTGGGACCCCGGAACAGACAAAGCTGTAGGCTATTTGTTCAAGGGATAAGAAGTAATCAGGTAGGCCTATTTTATGATGTTTCCACTGGATCAGAGCATGACATTTTTCCCTTTCACGCTGAGTGGTTATCGAAAGGGAGAGAGCTGGAAAGATTTTTCAAATACATTGAGGAATTATTGTCATTCTCAATGGATGTAAAAACAGACTTTGTTTGCTTGCTGTTTGAGGTGAAGAAAACATTACATTTGCATGCAAACCAGGCAGCCTATAAGCCTACTTCTATGCATAATCAGGGGCACGTCCTTACTCATCATTGACAGGAGCGCTCCAAACAAAATCCAATGACTAAATTGACAAAACTCGTAAATGGAATAAAACCAAAACGTGTTTATCACAAGTGTAGCATAGATTGTGCACTCTGCAAACAACATGTTTGCATGGCTACAATGAGAACAGTAACATCTAGAATAATAATATATTGAATGCATTAACAGACATTACCATAACCAAACAAACATTGTAGATTAGAAATGATTACTACTGGTGATATAGGCCTATGTAATGGGGAATTGATAGACACTAACAATCAAACGCAAACAATTCTCACAATGAAGTTATGAAACAATGTACGTGCACAAATTAGCGGGAGAGAGCACATTCTGGAGAGAGAAGTGCATTGTCCAGCCACACTCCTTCTTCCTGGACTGTGCCATCCCTGCAGCCTCCGCAATGAATTAGTCTCGTCCTCCGCAATCGATTAGTTCACTGAGATGGGCGCGAATAAACAGGTCTCTTTGTGGAGATTAAGAGATAATCAAAAGTACCATGCATCCTTCATTCAGATGCACTTAATCAAGTAGCCCTGTGGCTGCGTTGATCACTATGCACTCGTGGGACATTTAAGCCCTGAATGATGCCTGACAGACTGCCCTGTCTTCCAGGCTGGGTGCCGAACCCAAGACCACAACCAATCACATGCAAGGAATAGAAGCAGCTAACTTGGCTAGTCTTGTGAGCTAGCTAGTTAGCTAGATAATCTTGTTAGCTAGCTAGCTAGTAAGCTTGCTTGTTATCTATGCTGGTTGTTAGCGTGCATAACTGATATGTATATAACACTTCATGTTTTGTGGATAATATTTTGATTTACAGTAGGTGAGTGCCATTCCTGACAGGCTGATAAATCAGGATTCTGCCCGAGTCCAAAAATCCTATAGGATTCCAAAAAAAAAAATCCTATTAGAATCCAAAAGAAAATCCTAGCAGATTTTGGAAGCTATCCTAAATGATTATAGGAGTCAAGTGGGACTGGTTCCAAAATCTGATAGGATTTTCTTTTGGATTGTAATAGGATTGTTTTTATTGGAATCCTATAGGAGTTTTAGACTAGGGTAAAATGTGTTTTTGTGAGATTAGATTCATTTTTATTGACAGGACAGATGTGAGTACAGAAAGTGGTTAAGGAAACAGACAGTCAGCCGAGCCAGGGATCGAACACACGTCATCACGGAGGTCCAGAGTCAGGAGCTTAGACCGCTACACCAGACTCCTGCACACTAAAAAAACACTGTCTCTATTAGATTATTGTATATAAATCATATAGATTACAATCCCATGGGAGTCCAATAGGGCTACTTCCAAAATCTGATATGATTTTTCTATTGGATTCGAATTGGATTCTAATTGGATCCTTGAATGGAAATACTATAGGATCCTATAGGATTTGAAAGTTTTTTTTTTCTCCTATTGAATTTCTATACATTTTGTAGATTGGAATTGTATAGATATTTACATTACATTTTAAAGGATTTATCCCCAAAACGTGGCTATACACTATAGTTACTTTGGCTGCTTAACATATGGAGCACTCACCCTCCAAACTGCTTAGACAATTACCTAAGAAGGTGGGACAGTGGACACATGTGAACTGTATTAACATCATGAGACTAATATTGAACTGCCACTCTTGCCACTTGAGATGGTGACAATCTCATGCAGCTCCATCCTCCCGAGGTCCAGGGGACACAACGTGAGTAAACATTAGCATCTGGTGCATCTGCGTCACACATTAAAGTTATTGTGCCAACTGCAACAACTGCAACAATAAACCTACTGAGATTGTCTGCAAGGTTGTTTACATTTGTGTCTAAAAGGTGTGCTATGTGGCATTACAGCCAAACAGCATAGAGATATATTAACAATTTGATGTAATCTTAATGACACAGGTCATAATTTTTGTTTTTTACAACACCTGGATCAGGTGTGCCAAGAGGTCACTAGATGGGCACTGGTAGTTACATCCAGGAGGGAGGGAGGGAGGGAGGGAGGGACGGAGGGAGGGAGGGAGGTTTGTACAACCCTGGGAGGGAAAGAGTTGGGTGGGGGGGTCTCATTATCTTTAGGTTTTTATTTTTCTCTCCCTATCCCAACATAAAGAGAGTAAAGGGAACATCCCATGTATTGTATGCATAGCTGACTATTATATATTAAATGAAAGAAAAGCTCATAGCTCATAGAAGTTTACATGCACTAAATTGACTGTGCCTTTAAACAGCTTGGAAAATTCCAGAAAATGATGTCATGGCTTTAAAAGCTTCTGATAGACTAATTGACATCATTTGAGTCAATTGGAGGTGTACCTGTGGATGTATTTCAAGGCCTACCTTCAAACAATGCCTCTTCACTTGACATCATGGGAAAATCAAAAGAAATCAGCAAAGACCTCAGAAAAAAATTGTAAACCTCCACAAGTCTGGTACATCCTTGGGAGCAATTTCCAAACGCCTGAAGGTACCACGTTCATCTGTACAAACAATAGTACACAAGTATAAACACCATGGGACCACGCAGCCGTCATACCGCTCAGGAAGGAGACGCATTCTGTCTCCTAGAGATGAATGTACTTTGGTGCGAAAAGTGCAAACCAATCACAGAACAACAGCAAAGGACCTTGTGAAGATGCTGGAGGCAACAGGTACAAAAGTATCTATATCCACAGAAAAACAAGTCCTATATCGACATAACCTGAAAGCCCGCTCAGCAAGGAAGAACCCACAGCTCCAAAACCACCATAAAAAAGCCAGACTACGGGTTGCAACTGCACATGGGGACAAAGATCGTACCTTTTGGAGAAATGTCCTCTGGTCTGATGAAACAAGAATAGAACTGTTTGGCCATAATGACCGTTGTTATGTTTGGAGGGAAAAGGAGGGAGGCTTGCAAGCCGAAGAACACCATCCCAACCGTGAAGCACGGGGGTGGCAGCATCATGTTGTGGGGGTGCTTTGCTGCAGGAGGGACTGGTGCACTTCACAAACTAGATGGCATCATGAGGAAGAAAAATGATGTGGATATATTGAAGCAACATTTCAAGACATCAGTCAGGAAGTTAAAGCTTGGTCGCAAATGGGTCTTCCAAATGGACAATGACCCCAAGCATACTTCCAAAGTTGTGGCAAAATGGCTTAAGGACAACAAAGTCAAGGTATTGGAGTGGCCATCACAAAGCCCGGACCTCAATCCTATAGAACATTTGTGGGCAGAACTGAAAAAGCGTGTGCGAGCAAGGAGGCCTACGAACCTGACTCAGTTACACCAGCTCTGTCAGGACGAATGGACCAAAATTCACCCAACTTATTGTGGGAAGCTTGTGGAAGGCTATCTGAAACGTTTGGCCCAAGTTAAACAATTTAAAGGCAATGCTACCAAATACTAATTGAGTGATCGTGAAGTTCTGACCCACTGGGAATGTGATGAAAGAAATAAAAGCTGAAATAAATAATTCTCTCTACTATTATTCTGACATTTCACATTCTTAAAATAAAGTGGTGATCCTAACTGACCTAAGACAGGGAATTTTTACTAGGATTAAATGTCAGGAATTGTAAAAACCTGAGTTTAAATGTATTTGGCTAAGGTGTATGTAAACTTCTGACTTCAACTGTATGTCATGACTAAACACATCTTGCTTTCACAATTTCATATTTGCTAAACAGCACCCGCTTTAGGATTCTGCAGCCTCACTCTACCCGTGATAAAGTTATTTTTGATAAGGTGCAAAAATGAAAGAAGCGATTTGGTATCATTTTTATTTTCAAAGATTGAATAAGTGTGCTTCAAACTGTTTGCTTGAATGAGTTGGAGCTATCATCTCTATCTGTGCATGAGAGTGCATCCAACTGAGTTTCCCTACCAGAAAACACGGTGAAGAGGCGACTCCGGGATGCTGGCCTTCTATGCGGAGTTGCAAAGAAAAAGCCATATCTCAGACTGGCCAATAAAAATAAAAGATTAAGATGGGCAAAAGAACACAGACACTGGACAGATGAACTCTGCCTAGAAGGCCAGCATCCCGGAGTCACCTCTTCACTGTTGATGTTGAGACTGGTGTTTTGCGGGTACTATTTAATGAAACTGCCAGTTGAGGACTTGTGATGTGTCTGTTTCTCAAACTATAAACTCTAATGTTATTGTCCTCTTGCTCAGTTCTGCACCAGGGCCTCCCACTCCTCTTTATATTCTGGTTAGAGACAGTTTGCACTGTTCTGTGAAGGGAGCAGTACACAGCGTTGTATGAGATCTTCAGTTTCTTGGAAATTTCTTGCATGGAATAGCCTTCATTTCTCAGAACAAGAATAGACTGACGAGTTTCAGAAGAAAGGACTTTGTTTCTGGCCATTTTGATCCTGTAATCGGACCCACAAATGCTGATGCTCCAGATACTTAACTAGTCTAAAGAAGAGCAGTTTTATTGCTTCTTTAGTCAGAACAACAGTTTTCAGCTGTGCTAACATAATTTCAAAAGGGTTTTCTAATGATCAATTAGCCTTTTAAAATTATAAACTTGGATTAGCTAACACAACGTGCCATTGGAACACAGGAGTGATGGTTGCCTCTATACACCTATGTAAATATTCCATTAAAAATCAGCCATTTCCAGCAATAGTCATTTACAACATTAACAATGTCTACACTGTATTTCTGATCAATGTTATGTTATTTTAATGGACAAAAAATGTGCTTTTCCTTCAAAAACAAGGACATTTCGAAGTGACCCCAAACTTTTGAACGGTAGTGTATTTTGTGTGCAGTGCATCACATACAGAGGTAGGATCTTAATTTGACCAGTTTCGTCGCAGAAGTAAAAAAAATCCTGCAGCAGGAGGATTCAATTACTGTCAAAAAACTGGGAAATCAGTTTTCATAGACTACAGTAGGCTATAATTTAGGTGTAGCCTATGGCTGTATTTTGGATACACTTGTATGTTGTAGTGGATATCAATATATATATTGTGTGTTATCAGTGGTGGAAAAAGTAATCAATTGTCACACTTGAGTAAAAGTAAAGGTACCTGATATAAAATGACTCAATGGAAGTGAAAGTCACCCAGTAAAATACTACTTGAGTAAAAGTCGAAAAATATCTGGTTATAAATGTACTCTGGTTTTAAATGTAGTTAAGTACAGTGGTGGAAAAAGTAAAAAGTAAAAATAAATGCTATACATCAAATTCCTTATATTAAGCAAACCAAACGGCCAATTTTTTTACGTTTTTTAAAATTGTATTTATGGACAGCAGGGGTACACTGCAACACTCAGACATCATTTACAAACACAATATTTGTGTTTACTGAGTCTGCCAGATAAGAGGTAGTAGGGATGACAACACGTTATACTGACATATGCGTGAATTAGACCATATTACTGTCCTTTCTGAACATTCAAAAAGTAACTTGTAGGCCTACTTTTGGGTGCTAGGGAAAATGTATGGAAGTAAGAAGTAAAAAATATTTTTTGGGGGGGGGGTGTATAGTGGAGTAAAAGTAAAGGCTGTCAAAAATATAAATAGTAAAGTGAAATACAGACACCCAAAAAAACGAAGTAGTACTTCAAAGTATTTTTTCTTAAGTTACTTCACACCACTGTGTGTTATTAAGCTACATAAAATGATGGTTGTTAATGTGTATTGCTGCATTTCAGATACATTTTTGTACATTTGAATGTCGCAGTAGTAGGACCTACAATATTAGGACATTTATTATGTCTGGTACTTTAGCGTTCGATCGAGAGAGAAAGAAAACTGCAGGTTTTCACTGGATTTATGTAAATCACGAGGCTCATTTGAATTTCCTGAAGCTCAGAAAAAATAGTAGTGACAACAGAGTGATCAAATTAAGATACCCCAACTGTAACAATCTCTGACACCTCAACAACCTGTTTAGGTGCCAGTAGGCTCCCTATCAGTCTCTTTGTTGGCTACGTCTAGACTGAGATGCCAGTAAAGGCAATTCTGCTGGCTCCCTCTAGTGTTATATAGCATATATGGTCAGATGTTTAGATTTTTGGTGTGAATATTTAAACATACAATCTACCTGCAGTGAAGCCGCTCAACATTTACATTACATTCAGTCATCTAACTTGACTCCCATTCAGAGCGACTCTCCCTCCATAACTGTTTTTTATTTTTATATTGACTTTATTTTTTACCTTTGACCGTCATAATGATCTAACTTTGATTATTATAGTAATAGGCCTACATAGCATTGTGCAGTACTGTATTAATTTGACTGAACAGAGCTTCCATTCTTCATTCCATTATTTCCATACATTTATACACACTCCATACTGCAACAACACTTTGAATGTAATGTAAAAGCCCTATCCAAACCATAGGCTTGACATCTGATTGATTGAGGGACAGGGACTGGCAGTACAATCAGATTCTATCACATTCTCTCTCTCAACATAAACTGCTCCACTAACATGCACCTATAGGCTCCAGTAGTAGCATTGCCAAAACCTGAAGAATAGCCTTTCCCTGTTAATTATTCTTCATTAACCTTTACCCGAGTGCAAACCTTCTTTTTTTCAAATATAGTGCTTAACACATTTTTCATGTCAACCTTTTGCAGGGGGCAGAGGGTATCCATGTTTTAAGAATATGAAACATCTCAATGATATTAGTAGGCCTACAAGTGTTATATTACCTTATCATAAGCCAAGGACTATGGAGGTTATTATCAGGGGCGGAAATCCCGGGGGGGACGGGGGGGACCCCCCCATCCTGGGAAAAATATGATTTGTCCCCCCCAATATATCACTGCAACATAACTATGTAATTTAAATAATATTAATAATACGCAATGAAAGCAATTGAATCCTACAGACGAAGAACCGTATATGTGACATTTAAAAAAAAAAAGAGATATACATGAAAAATCATTATTGGACACCCTTTTTCTATAGTGAACCGGTTTCACAAGCTTTCCACGCGCTAATTAACAATATTTTTAAATTTAAAGATAGGCTCTCGTGGAATAACCGTTTATGTGCACCACTCAGAATGGACGGATAAGCGCACACCTTTTCTGTTGCTGATGAAAATCGCCGAAATGTGGGAAAGAAACGTAAAACAAAACTAAAAGAATGGAAAGACAGGCAAAGGAAGATCTTAAGGAATGCGGGAAAACCCTATACAAATCGTAAGGGTCAAGAAAAAACTGTGAAAAGCTGTCCAAAAGAGGTATGTGGAAGAACCGTATATCAAACAATCAAGCTAGCTAGCTATAGAGTACAGTAACTAACATGTATGTTCTGGGTTGTCTAATTTGTAACTATAGAGAAAACATATTAGCTAAAGTTCGTTGGCTACTAACTTATACATTATCGTTACAAATGTTATTGCTAGATTATAGAAGAAACATAGCTAGCTACTTTTTGTCCATCCACCGGATGATTCGACATGGCTACAGTAGCTAGCTAGTTATATGTAGCGTTACACTGTATCCTGCAGGGAAGAGCGTGTTCCACGACGTGCAGAAATGATTGTGGAAAGTTGACTGATGAGCGCAAGCTGCATCTGTTCAACAGTTTCTACACTGTCCCATACGAGAAACAACAAGCGTTGATTCTCTCCGGCTTAGAACAGGTTAGAAATAGGACAAAACTCCTATTATAATAGCTATATTGAACACTTGCATAGTTTAACTTTGACAGTAATGATACGTACATTAACGTTAACTCTAAAAGTGCAGTGTTACACAATGGTGCAATACAAACTCATTCTGTGTATAGGTTGGGAGTGTGTGTGAAAGATGGGGGTCCTGATCAAGCAATACCCTGAATGTGCTACAGTATATGTTTTACTATCAATAAATGTATATGTTCTACAAAGAGAAGAATACCACATCAACTGCAAAATTCTGGGTTTATAGGGACATTTTCAAACAGCAGTCTCAATTTCGGCCAACCCAGGAGTGACACCTGTGGCAAATGTGACACATTCTTCACTAAGATGTCAGCAGCAACATCTGAAGAGGAGAAGAGGAAGATTGCAGTTGAAAGTGAGTTGCACCATCGAAAAGCCGAAAAGGCCTACACACAGCTTCAAAGTGACACTGAGTGGGCTAAAGCCAATGCTGACTGCCATGTCATTTCTGTGGATCTATAGGGGGTGATGTACACCCCTAATCTGACCCACTCCAATGTCTACTATCAGCGGCAGCTGTCAAATTTTAACCTTTGCATCCAGGAACTTGGAAAAGAAGATCCTGCATTCATGTGTGTTTGGCATGAGGGGATTGCACGCCGAGGGTCCATTTAGGTAGCAAGCTGCATATTGAAGTGGGTGAAGACAAAATTCACGCCACTCACCAAACCAGAGGTGCACAAGTTGATCATCTTCTTCAGTGACAGATGCTGTGGGCAGAATAACAACTGGCGGATGCTCAATCTGATGTCGATGCTCGTCTCTATGGGTTACTTTACCCAAGTTGAGCAGAAGTTCATGGTCTCTGGTCATTCTTTTCTTCCTTGTGATCGATCTTTTGCCACCATCGAGAAGAGGTGCAAGGAGTCAGTCCTTCATACACCTGATGATGTTTCAAAGATGATACTTGAAGCACAACCAGCGAAACCATTCAAGGTGATGAGGATGCAATGTGAAGACTTCAGGCACCTTCCAGATTCTGTCCTCAAGCGACCAGCTGGACTACAGATCACCTCAGTGAGGTGGTTAAAAGTCACAGGTATTGCACAGAAAATAGTTTACTAACATCCCATCAACATGCAACATGTTGTTCTAACAATAAAATATCCTAATGATTCCCTTTTTTTATTCATTACAATATACAGTACATCTCTCTGTCACCACATTTAGCATTAACTCTAAGCAGTTAACTTATTTACGGCTGTCACCTCAGTACAGAAGGACATTTCTTGCCTTTAGCATGGGTTTAACGCAATTCAAAACTTAATTGCTGATCATCGTGTTAAACGCAAAGAGAATGGTTTTCTGAACGTTTTGTAATATTGACCTTATGGACCTGCATAATGGACATGCATATTGGCACATCACATTGATCCATATTTGATATGTACAAGTTGTGCTTCTTTTGATTGAATTAATTTAATTGTATTCTATTTTTGTAGTTATTCTATGGTATGTTCACATTGAGGGCTTCATTTTAAATGAGACTAAGATTTCATGACTCAACTTTTAAGAAAAGTCAGTGCTAAAGTTGATAGACCACCTTTAAATGAACCTCCATACAAATTAATTAACTATATATTGCATTTAAGTTATTTACATGAAGGGCATCTGTACTTGAAAGTACTTAAAACATCATATCAGGTGTTAAAAAAGGACATCTTACAAGTGTCATGCAAAATGTCACATATACTGTTCTTCCACAAACTGAAATCATCGCTGGAGATATACTGTTCTTCCACATTCTAAAAATTAAAACAGCAATAAAAGAAGTATTTTTTGAAATAACAAAAAAATATCAATTGTTGTTGGAAGATATGAGTATGGTGAATTATTTGTCAACCATAAAACACCTAATGTGGTACACACAATTAATAATATATAAATAACTGATTATCTTAAAATGGAAAAATTGTCACATATATGGTTCTTCGTCTGTAGGATTCAATTGTGCTGATTATAGACAGTTAGTAGCGCGTTTTTAAGTTTCAAAAGATTGCGACCCCCCCACCCTTTGCCTCACAATGGTTTGATCCACTGCCAGTTCCTTAGCTTGCTAGGTAACAGAGAGGTCGAATCTACTGTAAGTTAGTGCTTCAAAGTCCCTGTGATAAGGTTAGCGATAAACTGAAATCCAAACTGAACAGAACTACACTCTCTTCTACCATTGTCTTAAATATATTTAATGGTCTCGTTGCAAAAGCTAAATTGTCGCAACTTTTATTTATTTATTTTATTTCACCTTTATTTAACCCGGGTAGCAAAGATTATAGCAAACACCACTGAAACTGAATTGGTGCTTGCTAGTTTTGAAAATTCAGCTATTGTTGGAAGCCAGCCAATATGAAACAAACTATTAAAATTACAAAAGGTTGCAGCATATGTTGTGTAAATGGTGAACTCATACAGCTGTCAACTCTTGTCATTTTAATCCGTTTCACATTTGCTAGCTACCTTTTAGATCGAAGCCCAAATAGAATGATTGAAGATGATAGAAGCCCATCTCCTACTGTAAATAACCTACACACTGTGTGTGTAGCCAGCCAGCCAGCCGGGTAGAAAAATGGCAGAAAAATAAAAGACGGACATCAGAGTATTTTTCAATACACCAAAACGCATAGTAAGAACCCTAGTAGCCTAATATCTCAAAGACTAGTTAATAAAATGTTCATAAGAAAGAAATGAAATTCTAATGGAAATGTTTCACAATGATGTCATTAGGCAGAGCAGGCAACAGATGGCACACAGACAGCAGAGTTGGGGACAGATATGCAGGGACAGACTGGCAGAGACAGGGAGTCTCAGGTAAGTTTGTTGAGTCTTTGTTTGGCAACATTATGAAAGGTTCTCAATTTTTTTACTTGTAAAATAGGAACATAATTGGAAAATGCCATGGATACCCCCACTCTCAACTTAAACTGGTGACTGAACTAAGATTTGTTAAAGGCAATGGTATTGCTGTTGTGATTAGTTGTGTAGTTTTGGGTACCGGTAGTTAGGAGTACGGCAAACACCTTATTTCTTTGGTTCCTCAATATACATTTACCATATTACAATGTAGGCTATGTGTTACAGCACTACTTTTGGTGTCCCCCTCAGGAATTGCTCTTGAGAAAATTTAATGTAATTGTCTCCTCCAAAGTTGATATCAGATTTTCGCCCCTGGTTATTATAAAACTATGGAGATTGCATGGAGGGGAAGCACACAGTTTGTACAGTGAACAAACCCTAAAGCTATCACAGGGATGAATGTACATTACTGAGCAGCAGAGAGACGTCACACTCTCAATTATGATAATGAACACTTACTCATGCACATTTTTAGCTTATCTATAAGCATAACATAAACATGTTGTTTTTAAACATCACCGCACACAATGAGTTAATCTGCCAGTATAGCATTTGGTCATTTATCTGCATAGGACAAGCAAGTGATACAAAGTACATAACAAGCACAGCCTCTACAATGGAGCCACGCAACTTACAGATAACTGATTGCTTGTTACACTGTATTGATAAGACTGCAATGCCACATGTGTAGACAATGTGAAAGAGCCCATGTTTTATGTTCCCAAGTTTTAAACACGGTCAAAACTATTTCAAAGTAGTTCTGCTCTCACCTACAATTGCTAAAATT
This sequence comes from Salmo trutta, assembly GCF_901001165.1. Classification (NCBI taxonomy): domain Eukaryota; kingdom Metazoa; phylum Chordata; class Actinopteri; order Salmoniformes; family Salmonidae; genus Salmo; species Salmo trutta. The sequence continues at coordinate 34,710,735 of NC_042975.1, forward strand.
GTGAACTTTGAACATGACATTGTAATTGATGTCATACCAATAGAGCTCACCAGCTTGTAGTCCTAAAAAACAGATATGAGTTACCTCTGGTTCATTCAGCCGTTCATATGGGGAAAATGAATGGGGAAAGAAAAGGGTTTTGGAATAAACATCATATGTTTTGTTCTATGAGATAATATCAGTCAGTTAACATGATCTTTATGAATTGTGAAGCCTTTTATGTGTGTTATGTCCTTTTTTTATTACATAAATGCTTAAAGATGCAAAAAAAGTTAAGTTAGTTGATTAAGATTATCTCATAGAACAAAACAGATAAGATCTCTTAAGTCTGTGTTTACCACAGACCTTATTTTCAGCATTTATCCAAAACCCTATAAAAACTCCATTCATTTTCCCCAGTGGTGTATAGTACTTAAGTACAAATAGTTTAAAGTACTACTAAAGTAGTTTTTGGGGGGTATCTATACTTTACTATTTATATTTTTGAGAACTTTTACTTTTAGTCCACTACATTCAGGGTTGGGGGGTAACGGATTACATGTAAGGGATTACAAAAAACGGTAACTGTAATCCGTTACATTAGCAGCAAAAATATTGTAATCAGATTACGGATATTTTGGAAAAACTAGATAATTACTTCGTGGATTACTTTTAAATTCTGAAAGGATATTTCTGAGAAAAAAAATCTTTGACAGTTCTCTGTTTTCTCAAAGACATTCAAATCATCATTGAAAAAAGGCGCACATTTAAGTTTGTTCCACCTGAGCGAGTCTGACCACAGATCAGAGACCGCTATGATGAAACACCAAATGTGTTTGATGGATCGCAGGAAAAGAGCAGGAGTAGGCTTTTGTAGGCTACAGTCCAAGCTATGTCTTCCAATGGTGCGACTACTGTCGGCATCCAAAGATTATACAATTTGAATAAACGCTTGGAGGTAAGGATGACAGTAGTGGTGTAGTCTACAGCGATACGGATATCACTTATTGATATCTACATAACGTTAGCGCATTGATGTGAATCACACTGCTGCTCTCTCATTTAGCTATTTGCGCCTTACGGATTGTGGTTGTTGTGGATGGCTCATCACAAATCTAAATGTGTATTTGAACCCAATAATGGTTGAATTCAAGAAGTTTAAGCTGCCAATAATCATTGTTTTTGAAACCAGTGGACAGCCAGTGAAAAATGCGCTCTTGCAACAGCTGCATAGTGCGGATCCAAGACTATGGAATAAAAGCGGGATTTTTATTGCTCAATATAATTTATGCTGATAAAAAAATTCCATAGGCCTAGTGGACACATTCTCAAACTTGCACGCTTTTAATAGACTTAAATTGGAACTCTGTAGTTGCTACATCTATTTTTACCGGTCACACAACCGGTCAAAAGTTTTAGAACACCTACTCATTCAAGGGTTTTTCTTTATTTGTACTATTTTCTACATTGTAGAATAATAGTGAAGACATCACAACTATGAAATAACACATATGGAATCATGTAGTAACCAAAAAAGTGTTAAACAAATCAAAATATATTTTAGATTCTTCAAAGTAGCCACCCTTTGCCTTGATGAAAGCTTTGCACACCCGCAGCATTTATTTTTCAACTCGAATCAATGAGCCCAATCAGTCCTCCATGACAACAAAATCATAAACAACAGAGTAGGGCTGGCTAATAAATCCTTAGTTTTGGGGTCATGCTCAGGTAAAACAATTTGGCTAATCTATACTTCCATATTTCCAAGTCCTATTCTTGAAGATCAAGGGGTATAACATTTATTGGAATGACTGTAATTCTGATAGACTTTGTTTTTTAATGTAAAGATATAATTTAATCGTGTAGTATGTAGTAGAAAGTGATGGGTTAGCAGAAGCCACATAACCAACCCATAAAGTACATTTTAACATCCATATATGGCCAGCTATGTAAACTTTAACATTGATTTATCCTGCAATAGATGTATTTCAATTTATAACATACATTTTTGTCTTCTAATGCCGCTTAAGAGGAAAGTAATCTACAAGTAATGGAATGTAATCAGATTACTTTACTGAGTTCGGGTCATCCAAAAGTCACGTTACTGATTACAATTTCGGACAGGTAACTGTAACGGATTACATTTAGAAAGTAACTTACTCAACCCTGACTGCATTCCTAAAGAAAATAATGTACTTTTTACTCCACACATTTTCCCTGACAACCAAAAGTAGCCTACTCCTTACATTGTGAATGCTTAGCAAGACAGGAAAATGGTCCAATTCTTGCATTTATCAAAATAACATCCCTGGTCATCCCTACTGGCTCTGATCTGGCGGTCTCACTAAACACAAATGCTTCGCTCATAAATTATGTCTGATTGTTGGAGTGTGCCCCTGGCTATCTATAAAGTAAAAAAACAAGAAAATCGTGCCTTTTGGTTTACTTAAAATAAGTAATTTGAAATGATTTATACTTTTACTTTTGATACTTAAGTATATTTTTGCAGTTACATTTACTTTTGATACTTAAGTATATTTAAAACCAGGTGTTTTTAGACTTTTAGACTCAAGTAGCTCAGTTGGTAGAGCATGGTGTTTGCAACACCAGGGTTGTGGGTTCGATTCCCACGGGGGGCCAGCACAGAAAAAATAAAAAAATAAAAATAAATAAATGTATGATATGTATGAAATTGTATGAAATGTATGCATTCACTACTGTAAGTCGCTCTGGATAAGAGCGTCTGCTAAATGACTAAAATGTCTAAAAATGTCTAATATTTTACTGGGTGACCTTCATTCTTACTTGACTCATTTTCTATTAAAGTATCTTTACTTTACCTCAAGTATGGTAATTGCGTAATTTTTCCACCACTGATTTTCCCATTGGCTTTACAAAACGCCATTATCATTACTCTCTATACGGTTCAAGTGGCGTAGAAGGAGGCGGGAACATTGGACAGGAAGCTATAAACTGTAGTATTTGTATAAGCAGAGCTCTATATATAATGACAATATGACCATGTGTCCGCCCTAACAATGGGAGTCGTTGTCCCAAAGGCGGGAAGGCAGGCGACAAGATCAGGTCCAAAATAAGCCCATAGAAACTTATTGGTCATTTTTGGGCCAGAGTAAAACCTCTCGCTTCGCATTTTCCTCTTTGGTATAGCTCTTGTGGGGACGCTGAATACGGTGCGGGAAAGCGTCATACTGCTTTTGCCTGATTTGCTGAGATGACGCACCAGGAAATATTCCTGACCAATGCGCCGATTAGATCAAGATTTTGGGGCGGAGCGTTGCACGTAGTATGTCTAAGTAAGCATGTTCATTTCTACTATAAAACCAGCCAAAGTTCATATTTTTGAAGAACTGTCTGCTGAAGTGTGAGTGAAATTTGCCCAGACATGGATACTGTATCAGACTCGATGCTTGCGAGGGGACTGGTGTTCATAGGTGGCTTCACAGTGCTGTATTACATGCTAAAATGGTCCTGGATTTGCTGGTGTGGATTCAGAGTGTATGTGCTGTCAAAAGTTTGGCAAACTGATTTAAAGGCATATGGACAATGGGCAGGTAAGGCAGGCTACATGCTATGTAAAGGAAGCTATTTTTACAGTAGACTGATATTTGTTTATTTATGAAAATAAATGCATTCTCTTTTTAGTCATAGTGATGGCTATGTTACATGATTCTTTAGACGTTCTCTACAAGATAAAAAATTAATAAAACTACAGTAGACTGAGGGTGGGTTGCACCAACATGGATTAACTCTTAAACTGGGTTAAATCATGGTGTATCTATTAATATTGTTGCACCAAATGTTAAACCTAGTTTTAAATTAATCCTAGTTAAATTACATCCTTCCTCTAATCTAAGTTTAATTTTCACTTTAAACCTAGATTAATTGTAAATCTGTTGCTCAATGAATTAAACATCTATATATAAACTGAGATGTGAGATTAATTCTAAACTTTCACTTGAGGTGGTTTAACTGATCAAATGACAGCATATCTACTTTGGAGAGACCAAAACAAGTTCCTCAGAGAATAATTAGAGACCTGTTGAGATTTCTGATAATTAACTAATTATTAGTAGGCTATTTACGTGCCCATTTTGTACAACAATTGAATTTGGGTTTATGATATGCCCAGCCTTGGTACGAATGATGATGTTATGCAACATGCTGTGACGGGACTGATAACGTTAACATTGTAGTGAAGTAGCATTAACGTTAGTTTTAACGTGCATTATAGGCATTGATATTTAACAGTTATTTATGCTTACTAAATATTGGTGGGTCAAGTTGTTCGTCGTCATCATAGGGGTTATGGAGAGGGGCAAACTGCTGAGGAATCATCTCGCATATCTTCTGGGAGAGAGCTTCAATTCCATTCGACCGATGCCCCCCTCCGGACTGAAATAGCCCCCGCCTCTCCTCTGCCGAATCCTTTTTGGCTTTCGCCTTTAATTGTTTTCCAGCACGCTTTCAGCCAATTTGGGTCCCTCTTCTCTGTAATCCGTGTCGATCATTACATTTGTCGCATAAAATGTCCCAGGCGTCTTCCTTCTTTTTGACAGTCGTGTTGTCTGTCTTTATATCCTCCACTATGTTAATAAATTCCTCCATCAGCTCCGACAATAGTTTTTTTTCCATAAGCGGAGAAATTTGAACTTTGACGTGCAATGATCAGGTGGCTAGCGGACAAATAAATGGGTCAATAACGTTAAGTAATGACAATAATAAATTATACAAAAAACAAAACCTAGATTCATTTAAACCATGTTGGTGCAACCCACCCTGAGTGTATCATGTTTGCACCTTACCCTAGTCCTGCTCAATGGAAGACTGAGAGAGGCAGGTCACATTCCACTTTACAGCTCACTATTTTGCCCTGTACCCAAGATGATATCTGCTGTTAGGTGGAACAGGATTTGTGTGGGCACTGATCCACTTCAGTCTCATTTGGAAACGTAACTTTCCTGTTTGTTATTGTAGCACATCTTTTTACGCTTTTGGCAGCAGTTGGAGAAAAGTTGTTGCCAGTGCTTGACAATGGCCACTACAAAACAATTTTACAAGTATCTGATGACAAACGATAGTATGCTTCCACCGAGCAGACCAGGATAGCAGCATTCCTGCCAGCATTGTGAAAGAAAGGAAAAGAGAGAGATCCTTAAATGTTCCTTCATCCTGCAGTCACATCCAGTGTCCGACCTGACCTCTCTGAGACCTCTCAATGCAGAGGATGAGGAGACACAACAATAGTAGTAATATGTAATTATGGAAGTCTGCGGACTAACTAATTCTGACCATGATCTCCTTTCTACAGTTGTCACAGGGGCTACCTCAGGGATTGGCAAAGCTTACGCAAATGAGGTGAGTCTTTACTGATTCTCGCCTGTGTACAGACAAGATTGAAGCATGCATAAGCATCTAATTCAAGTGCTTTGTAAAATGAGTGTATACTCACGTAACAGTTGCCTTTCTTCCTGGACACTACAGTTGGCCAGAAGAGGTCTGGACATTGTACTGGTCAGCCGGTCAAAAGATAAACTCCACATTGTTGCCAAGGAGATTGGTGAGTGAAGGGATGAGATGGAAAAACAGAACTAAATGAAGAGTTGAGGTACAAAAGATCAATATGCAAATGTAATTGTCCCTTTAAATGAAATTGTACATCAATATGTTTGTTCCAGAGAGCCAACATGGACGCCAGACCCAGATCATCCAGACAGACTTCACAGAGGGCCATGACATCTACCCTGCTATAGCTGAGGCACTACGGGACCTGGACATAGGCATCCTTGGTAGGGAACCTATGACAATGATATATAGGAGGAAGAGAACAAGGAGTCATAAAGGGGATGACAATCAGGAAATGAGAAAGGGACTAAAGCTAGTCTGCAATTAAATGTAGAATGTGCTCTTATTACCGTCAACATACAGTGCCTTCAGAAAGTATTTATATCCCCACCTTTTGTTGTTACAGCCTGAATCCAAAATTGATTTGAAAAAACACAATACCCCATTATGACAAAGTGAAAACATGTTTTTAGAAATGTTTGCAAATGTATTGAAAATAAAATACAGAAATATCTCATTTACATAAGTATTCACACCCCTGAGTCAATACATGTTAGAATCACCATTGGCAGCGATTATAACAGTTCGTTTTTCTGGGTAAAGTCTCTAAGAGCTTTGCACACCTGGATTGTAAAATATTTGCACATTATTATTTTTTAAATTCTTCAAGCTCTGTCAAGTTGATTGTTGATTATTGCTAGACAGCCATTTTCAAGTCCTGCCATAGATTTTCAAGCTGATTTAAGTCAAAAACGTATCTAGGCCACTCAGGAATATTCAATGTCGTTTTGGTAAGCAACTCCAGTGTGTTTGAGGTTATTGTCCTGCTGAAAGGTGAATTTGTCTCCCAGTGTCTGTTGGAAAGCAGACTGAGCTTAGCTCTATTCTGTTTATTTGTTTCCTAAAAGAAACTCCCTAGTCTTTGCCAATGATAAGCATACCCATAACATGATGCAGCCACCATGATGCTTGAAAATATGAATAGTGCTACTGAGTGATGTGTTATGTTGGATTTACCCCATACAACACTTTGTATTCAGGACAAAAAGTTAATTTCTTTGCAACATGTTTTGCAATTTTACTTTAGTGCCTTATTGCAAACAGGATGTATGCTTTGTAATATTTT